>NC_091567.1:27699205-27704205 GCF_042767895.1 Penaeus vannamei
GGCCTAGTTTGAATCTGAGAACTGTTATCTCACATTCGAGGTTATAGGCAGGGCAGCTCCTATAAAATACGTTATGGGAGTAACAACAGTTGACTGAGCAGAACAATTGGAACGGTCATAACCAAGCTGGGCACATAGAAGGCAGCGGCAATGGAGCGACAGTGGCTGGGTGGCCAAAACGACATTTCTGACATCGACGAGGAAGGGGTCGATATGGTGGGACAATCCACCAATATAAACTTCATGGGGGTGGGGGGGGTCATGTTTACATAAGCTAATCTTGGCAATATTGACTTGGGACTTACACTGGCCTCTGGGAGGAATAGTGTTGCACTGTACTGCTACTGCATCATAATCGGCAGGGCAGGTAAGTAGGAAATTTTCACAATCTGACCAATTCTTGTCAAATATGGGACAAGCAGTCGAGGGGATAGAAACAGTTCCAGGACAAGTATTAAGAGAAAGGTGAGGTTCGGCAGGAATGGGTTTGCCAGCAAGGTCAGTTAGGGTAGATAGTGCACGAGCTTGGGATTCTGATGTAACTGTGACAAGGCGTGAACGATCGGAGCGACTGCAAAAAGTAACTTTGCCTACTTGTTTTTGGAGGTACTGTTGAAGGAGAGATATTCTCAGAGTAGGGGGCTATGGGGGGAATCACAAAGAATCGATCCCACTTGGCCGGGCTAAAGAGAGTACTCAAAAGGTTTGTAGTGGTAGAGGCAATTGAAGGATGTGGGTGGGAGGAAGATGGGGTATGTAGAGTGGAGTAGTTCTGTGTGGGGAGAGGACAATAAGTATGAAGAGTAGTAATCAGGGAAGAGGAGGGCAGCCATTGAAGACTGCAATAGGAGATGGAGAAGAGAATGTTGGAAGAGAGGAAGGGGTGCATTCTGGAGGTTGAGTTCATAGAACCATTTTGAACCACCCGGGTGGGTGTTTCAAAATGGAGAGTTGTCAGTAAACGTCGGGGGGTATTAGTATCAGTGGTCTGAGCCATGGTCAAAGGAGGGGCAGGGGTCAGAAAACCATCAACATCGACATCAGATAGGCTAGATGATGAAGGGGTAAGCCTTAAAGGGAAAAGAATCTTCATTTTTGGCCATGGTGAACCTGAATAAAATGGGGAAAAGAAAGTCTACCCCTCAGGGTCCTCATAAGGGGTAAAGCCTAGGCAATTAACCAAGGAAATACCAAGCCCATGGCTTCCAGGAGGCCGTTCATGACTGACAAAGCCAGCCTTTCATCCTTTCAACACAACTCTCACACCTTAGGAATGGGACAGAAAAAGGGGATGAAGATGCGGAAGAGGAAAGGAGAAGAAAAGACCAAGTAAAATTAGTTGAGGCATGGGCTGAAGTCCAAGGTAGGGGCAATCCCTACATCGGGTTCGTCTCTGTCTCCTAAGCCCCCCCACAAAAACAACAAGCAAGATATTGTGAGGTCACTGAAACAAAGAGGTCTTTTATATATATAATTGGAAAAAAATAAAGAATGATTTTTGGCTTAACACAGCCTATACAGTAGTATAGCAAAGTATACTAAAACAATACAATTCTGTTGTAAATAACATATAAGTGTGTTTATTAGCAATGTATAGACAATCAACATCCTTAACATATAAAGAATTTTTAACAAATAAACACAGTCAAACGTCACTGTTTCCAAAAACTGTTTAAACATGACAATAGATGACAGCACACATCTACCTTCAAGAGAAAAATGATTGATGTTACAATACTTTTTTATCTTTAATTTATCTGTATGAAAGTATCAATTTTACAATACTGATATATCTTTTCTGTATCTGTATGAAAATATTACAGACAAGTATAAATATTTTTGTAACATTCTTTTTAAGTCTTCATTTTAAATAGCTAAATATTATTTAAATAGCATGTTTCAGATCTCCCTAACAGTCTCTTCTTAATATACAATTCAAGTCCTTTCAAAGCATGCAGATACATCACTATTTCTCTGGAGAATGTAACTCAGTACGCAATGAATAGACAAACTTTTGAACTTATGCCTTATTCATTAATACCTGTTGCCTTATGTTTTATGTTCCACACAATTAATAATGCACTGCCAAGAAGAGTAAACACTAATCCCCCTATGAGAGAGCATTATTTACAACATATTTCTGGTATCTACTTAGAATGTTTTCTCACACAACTTTGAAGAACTTGCTGAACTGGCAGATATGACATGACACACAGTTCTAAATAGCTCAGTAAATTCCTTTGCGCTCATTACAGTTTACACACATTAATAATCCTCACATATGACCAGTTAATTAGCAACTAATAGTCTTGAATATATTGAATCCTGAATGAGCTGTGGATATTATTAAGCCAGGAACCTGTGGATGCCAATGTAGCTCTTTCACTTCATGTTGTCCTCTGTGAATGAAGAGGAGCTGTTCTGGAACATCCTGTGAAAGAGGGTTTCCCAAGTGAGATTTTAGTTCTGCATTATTAATTTCTTCAGCATGACAAGTATTAAGCAAAATCTTGAATCCAAATGCATTCAACATTATATAAAATGACTGAACGGAGTTATCACATTAAACTGGTACAGTGAAGTGCCTCTCACAAGACTCACCGACTCTTCATCCTGATTTTGTTCATCGGTGTCTCGCTCTACAGCCAGGTCCCACTGCAAGATCTGGTGATCTTCTCCTCCTGTGGCCAGGACTGAGGCATCAGATGGATGCCACTCCACTGTTGTCACTGGAGCTTCATGGTGTTTCAAAACTGCCACAGGACTGGAGTTCTGGCAAAGTATAGAGGATGCATTATAAGTTATCCAGTGCCAGTCCCTCCGTAAGTAAGTGGAATCATGGCATATAAGACGGTTCTGAAAGCCTCTCAGGCATACTGTTTATAGTGCTTGTGTGGCAAAATATGAAGGTTTTGCATGTCAAGTCTTGGTTAATTTTGTAAATGAGATTTTCAACTGCACAGGGATTTTTCCTTGCCAACATAATCAGTAGTTTCTCATGTATTAATAATTCACAAATTTTCAAAAAATAAAAAAAATAATACCTTCCCTATCTTTTGCTCAGTATGAATTAGTTAAAAATAAATTGATTATATTCCCACCTGTATTTGTCTTAGATCCCATACTTGAACTTTGCCATCATCTCCTCCAGACACTATGAAAGGTTCATTTCTGTTCCAGTGAATAACATTGACATCACTTTCATGTGCATTTGCCACTGAAATCATACAAGCTTTGCTTGGGTTTGCTCTGCAGTCCCATATTCTGATACTGTGAAAGAAAAACTCTGGTAAGATCTTAATACTTACACAATTCTACTGAATCTATATAAGTTGAAGATTTTGACCTATTAATAATGATTTCAAGATTACTTTACATTACTCAAAATACTGTCCATATGTAAAAGTGCTAAAAATTCACACCTTCTGTCTACAGAACAAGAGGCAAACACATGTGGTTCATTTGGAGACCACTGAATGTCCTCTACTGATGCTTGGTGGGCAGTGTATGGACGCGAATCCACCGACCAAGATGCTCCTTCTGCTGGTTTCCAAATATGGATATTTCTGTCACAGTCACCTGTTGCAAGAGTCCCTGTGGAAAGAAAGATACTTAATTGTAAAGATAAATACCACTTGGTTATATCTAACATAGAATAGTGCTAACTTGTATATGAGTTGTCCCTTATACATTTTATCATTCCCCATATGCACATCAACATTCACATAATATTTGCCAGTTTCCAAGCAAAACTAGTTCGATGACCTACCTGGCATAGATGGTGCCCAATCCACAGCAAAACCTTCAGTACGGTGTCCTCTGAAGGAAAAGATTGGTGCCTCTTCCAGGACATGTTGCTGGCTATTTTCATCAACAGCCCCCAACATTTGACTCAGGTCCCAAATGTGAACAACACCAAGTTCAGACCAGGAAGCAGCAATGCTGACATTGTTGATCACTGTTGACTGCAATTTATTAGAAAGAATCTTTGTAATTATACATTGTTCATTTTCTATGGATAAATGATATATCACAAAGTAGAAAGTAATAAAATCTATAACTTTTAAGTAAAAATATACCCTGATCACATAAAAAAAAACTGGCCCTTTAATACATACCCTTATTCTGTTGACACAGCCATTATGTTTCACCATGGCTGAAGAAATGACTGGGTCTCCATCTTCATCCTCCTCTTCATCCTCATCATCCTCATCCTCATCTCCTTCACTTATTTTCTTCAGGTTGCCCATCTGGGTTAAAGAAGTTCCATTTACCTGCTGGCTATCTATCCAAAAGCATCATGTTTTCCTTACAGGACAATATGAAAAGCAAGTGTTTTGAAGTTTTTTATTGGTGTACTGTTTATGTAAATTTCTGCCAGGTACTAAATTTACAAAACTTCTTGGGATCCACAACACTTTAATTATTGCCAACAAACACTCATCAACATTCACACACTGGCAGAATGTCAATATGTTCCAACTTCTCCCCTGTAAATAATTTTCTTGCAACTTATTTCTTTCATGCTTGACCTAAGCAAATACATACAGATCCATTATATACTAAATTCTGAAGAGATAACGATAAAATCATATATCAGATTATGCAAAGAATTATATGACTGTAATACCATATAGTTAACAACTGACATTATTTATCTTTCCTGAAGCAAATTAATACTGAACAAGTCCATATAAAAATAACCACAACATGCCTTGATTTTTTTTACTGAAACCAAATGTGCTGAACTTGGTATACTGAGCAGTAAGGAAATTGACAATAAGTTGGTGTTCATAACCAAATAAATCCACCACTGCTAAATCCATCCCTTCACCTTTAATACTATGCTATTTATATGCCAAAGTTTATCTAACTAGGCCTACCAGCCCTCTTCCCCTTCATGCTCTTCTCATAATGCTCCTTTCTTGCCAACATAACTAAAAACCTCTTTGTTTTCAGAGAAGATGAAAAATCTTTACTGATCTTAAAACTGTGACCTT
>NC_091567.1:27709205-27724205 GCF_042767895.1 Penaeus vannamei
ATATCTAACAAGAAATTCTGTCATTAATTTAGATCTAATAATTTGATTATTTATTGTTACTGTTATTCAAATAGAGCATAATTAAAACCAAAATATATATGTTCTTTACAATTCTGATTGTGAGGATCAAATCAATATCTGTTAATGTTATTGAAGTTATCATCATTATGTAAGTTAAAATATTAAAAATGTTACAAAGAGGCAGTAATTTTGGAGTAATTTCCTAAGAACGCCTCAAATATTTTGAATAAAATTTTAGGGATTTAGACAAGACTTATTTGAGACAGCACGAAAGGGGAAGTTTAAATGAAGGTTTTGTTTAGGCAGATTTTTTTATTTATCTGTTATTGCTGTTATTATTTCAGATGACACTAGGAGATGACATTATTCCACACAAAGGGCATTTTACTCTCCCTACAACATGGACTCCCCAGTAAGTATTTCAGTCCTGTATTTAGTTCAATGTGTTGATGTTGTTGTTTTTGTTGTTTTATTTGTATATTAAACACATGCTACCGGGGATGGCATATGTGTAGATGCCATGCCTACTGTGTGTGTAATTAGGTTGTTTTTACATGTAGATGGCTCCACAAGTACTAAATTATCAATGAGCCTGTTACAAAACTACCTGTCTCACCTGTTTACCCTTTTCCTTGATTTATGATAAAATTTTGTAGTATTTGATATTACTGGTAGTAATGTCAATAACAATATAGTAATTGTAATGTTTATAACAAAAATAACAGTGTCAATATTGATAGCATTTGTATAAAAAGTATTTTCCTGCCATTTCAAGGAAAGGAGAGGTCACAAGATTTACTGATTGACTCCTTTGTGGCTAAGCACTGGCAGAGCCATCTATATGCAAAAACATTTAACAAAACAATATTAAAATGAATGTAACATTTTCCCATTGACATTGGGTTAGGTGAAAACATCAAGATACGAGTATTATAATTCTTATAACTTAAATACCCGTTTATTTTTCTATTCCAGGGACTCCACAGCAAAACAGCGTGTGGTGGTCGTAGCTGTGTTTGGCAAGAGTGGCTTAGATTCTGGAGGATGCAAAGCCGCAGCCCTGGAGCTGATGGTGGGAAGGAAGATCTTTCAGAGGGACATGACGCATCCCATTGCTATTGATGAAGAGACAATGGTATGTGCTGCCTTTGTAGCTCTGTTGTAGATAGGTGGTGGGTTACTTTTTTCATATTTTCATAGAAAGGAATGATTTATAATTAATGGCTCTCACTGACAATCAGTCAATATATTTCATTTTCTTATCATTGTTTCTTCAACTTCTTTTTCTTCTTTTTCTTCTTTTTCTTCTTTTTCTTCTTCCTCTTCTTCTTCTTTCTTCTTCTTTCTTCTTCTTATTCGCCTTCTCTCTTCTTCTTTCTTCTTCTTATTCGCCTTCTCTCTTCTTCTTTCTTCTTCTTATTCGCCTTCTCTCTTCTTCTTTCTTCTTCTTATTCGCCTTCTCTCTTCTTCTTTCTTCTTCTTCTTCTTCTTCTTCTTCTTCTTCTTCTTCTTCTTCTTCTTCTTCTTCTTCTTCTTCTTCTTCTTCTTCTTCTTCTTCTTCTTCTTCTTCTTCTTCTTCTTCTTCTTCTTCTTCTTCTTCTTTTTTTTTAAGGGTCCATAATTCACCTATATGATACATAACAGTCATATAATATTTCTTTTTCATAAGGTGAACCATTACCATGATATATTTAACCAGAGAATCAGATCACATAAAATGGATACCAGTTATTTATATTTTCCGTCACTCACTCTTGGAGATTCTGCACAGATAATGAAACATACCTTTGTTTGTCATTTGTAACTCAGACCGGAGTGGAAGGGTACTATGATCCTGACCGTCGAGCCATATATCTTCACCTGACTGGTGCATATGACACGGCAGCTCTCATTAGCGCCTTAGAAACCATGCATCAGCAACTCCAGGAAAAGGTACTGCTCATGTTTGATTTATTTTTTAGTGAGAAGTTATATATTAAGGAATTAATATCTTGCTAGTAGGTGCAATATTCTTTCAAGATATTTGGGCTGAGTGATATCTGCAGGACTAATTTGTTGGCCACATTCTCTCAAACCCTGCCTTCAGTATTCCTGAAAGGCCATTTTTGCTTTCATAAACATCACATGAACTTTATTAGGTTGCAAAATATTGAAAATTTATTAATATTTTACTCTGGAAATATGCTGGAATTAGAGGAATTTGGGCAGTCAAGAAATGACTGCGAATTATAACTGCCATTTAGTCATATGTTTCATGAAATATCTTTTTTTACTTATAATGATTTAGTTTACTGCAGGATGATCATGTAAAATACTAAAATTAAATTTTACTTTATTCAATGAAACAGGGATTCCTGATGGCCTGGTCCAGCCTAAAGCTGGCCTATGCACGAAGTCTGCTGGTGCTGTTTTCTGTCTCTCATTTGCTCCTTCTGTGCCATCCAACACATGTCTTTGATATTAGTTACATTCACCTCTTCCGTACCCTAGATGCAATCAGGTATGTTTTCGTCTTCTTTAATAACTTTATGGCCTTTCCATCACTGTTTGTATCATATGAGTGTGCAGCCTCATTGTTTTTTGTATTCAGAGGGTATGTAGTGATAACTTTTATTAGGGTATTGTTTATTTTCTTATGGTATTTAATATTTGTCTGTTATCAGGTCCAAAGCCCAGAATTACATAGCAGAAACCCTAAGGCTTGTGCCAGGAATCAGCAAGGACTGGGTCTCATTTGGTCGACTCTGTGCACCCCGGGTTCTCTTCATATTCTCGTCACACCTCTTGCCAGCACAGATTCGTTCTGGACAGGACAACTCTGCTGTTCACAGGTAGGCTAGATATACTTGAACTATATTTTTATGTAGTCTAAGTCTGGATATACTTGGAATATATTCTGTTGCAGTCCAAGTTCTTTTTATATTGGTTACTCACAGGAGACATGTTTGATGAAAGAGAGATTTCAGTATTTCTTTTTTTGTATATATTTTATGATCACTCGTTTTTATTATCATTGTATTTATATGATTTGTGTTTTTCATCACTTAGAAGTAGATTTTTCATGAAATAGAAAATGTTCAATAGAAATTAAATTGATGGAAAAAATAAACCTTTCTAGCTGATGGCTTCTGCATTACTGTCAATTATTTGCATTCAATTTGTTTTGTCTACAGCCATAATTTGCTACCTTCTATCAAATGAATGGGAAAGAAATACTGTAGAACATGAATAAAAGAAATATAAAGCATATTGAAAATCTTTGCATAGAAAAAAATGTGTTTAGCTTTTTATTTAATTTTATTAATTTTAGAGCATAATATATATTTTTTATTTTTTTATATATTTATTCTAATTCCTATATATTAATGGGAAATAATATGCTGTGTTCCTTTTGCTCAGGTCTATGGGAGGCCACAGGTCATACAGAACCTCCACCCCACCAAGCCCTCTTCGAAACCTGGAACTTGCTCTAGAAGATCAAATATACCGTCTCCTTCGTAAAAGCAGAGTCATAACCAACATCAGGTATATATATGTTAATTCTGTTACAGAGTGAAACTTACAGAGACAGCGTATTTGTATAGAGACAGTGTATTTGTCAATATATGTATTGTATATGTGTACTACCTGTATATGGTTTACTGTTGAGTAATCTAATCAGATACTTTTTTTTTTTTATCAGTGCAAATTCTCTGTTTGCTCTTCCAAACAACCAAGCATATGTATACATCATGGAGGAAGGGCAGGAGGAAGTGCCAGCTGCTTCCTTGATTAATGACACTCTTCATAACCTGTGCTCTGCATCAGGTGTGTGCTCCATCTTGCTGTGGAATATTTTAAAAGTATCATTTATAGCAGTGGTAGACAAACTACAGCCTTTGGGCCATTTCCGGCCCATTGGTCCTTTTAATCCAGCACGCCAAAGATGAGTATAGAATTGTACAAATAAAAACATATCATAATTATGACAAATGGCCAAAGCAATTGAGTGGATGTTTTTCCATCTGTTTTTTATTTTTGTTTATGAGAATGGGAATCAGAAAGATGATAGACAGGAAATATAAAGCTGTATATGTATGCATCTGGAGCTGGACAGACCTGTCTGTCAAATTTTAAAAGTCAGTGTGGCTCCTGAGCCAAAAAGTTTGCCCATCCCTGATTTATAGTATATCCAAAAATGGCCATCATTCTTTACTGTCACATGATTTATATTCTCATTTTTATTTTTGCAGACTCTAACTTAAGCAGTGAATTAAGCCAACTGACTATTGGATCTAGCAACAAAACCTCCTCCTCAGAAAAAGGAGGAAGCAGAGGAACTGGTACCTGGGGGGGCATTTCAGGTGCATCAAGTGCTTGGGATACATCCCTGGCCTGTTCAGCCTCTTCAGACACTTCAGCTGCTGACTCTCTCAGTGCATCAATTTTGTCTGGGGTTGCAACAGAGCGAAAGAGAAATCTTGGTTTGTATTCCCATGACACAGTTATGAAATTGTTATTGTATCCCATGAGTTGAATATGAAGTCAGGCACTTCCTAAGTGAAAAGAAATGAAATGTCCATGGGTTGTTGTAGTCCATCTCCAAACACCATTTCAAAAAGTAATAACTAAATTCCTTTCAGAGCACAGCTTTAATGTGTTTCTTCAGCAGCACATTGACCAAGCATTAGGGAAGGGCTTTGATGATAATGTTGGAAGACATTCTGGCCCTGTCTTCTTCTATGTTAGTATTCCATAGCACCAGCAATAATTTGTCACTGCCAGATGTGCTAAAATATGTATATTATTTTTGTTAAAAAGGAAATGCCAATAGCTTAGGAATAAGAAATATCCTCAAAAAATATATTGCAATCTTTTCTAACTTAGGTCCCACATGCTGGCATATGGTTTGAAGCTGTAAACAAAGTGTACAAGTTCTTCTGTTGTGACCCCTCAGAGAAAGACACAAAAGCAAAACAGGTAAAGTTTAAACATTACTTATCTACTTTCTATTTTAGCTGAAGGAAAAAAATAGTATGTGCATCAATAGTAGCTAGTATCATAACTGATAAGCTGTGAATTTATGGACTGGATTATCCTCCACATTTTCGTGTGTGTGTGTGTGTTTGTGTGTGTGTACGCGTGCACGTGTGTGTGTGCATTTGTTTGTTTGTTTTATTGCTCCACAAGTGCTCAACCTCCAAGGAGTTAGTAGGCACAAGTTTCTGTGCCTGATTTTCCCATTCCTTGATTATTAATTATTATTAGAATGCTAATAAGAATAAAAATGATATATATATTTTTTGAAATCAGTGAAAACAGGTGAGAGAGATTGGACTGATAATTGATTCTATGGTGACTAAGCACTAGAGAAAACGTCTCCTGTGTATACACAAGTCATACCATCTGTGGCCACTGGGTTAAATAATTTGATTGTTGCTTGCCAATTTTTCCAAGAATATTAAGAGATTCATAATAGGCTTTTGAATGTTGTAACCATTCTTTTTTATATGTATCATAAGAAATGCTTCACACTGTCTTCCTTATTTTTTCCTTTTTTTATTATCACGCTCAAAATGCAGTTTAGAGGCGCCGCCTCTATATTTAAATGGAATGCAAGATCTCAAACCGTGCCCTGCCCAATCCCCTCTACTCTGCCATGGATTTCCATAGCACCCTCGGTCACCTCTGTAACCCTACCATTGCTTAGGGGTGTTTAAGGTGTCTATAAGGGTTATACGAGTGCTCAAACCATATCCATTCTCATTTACTCTGTGATAGCTTTCCATAGCACCCTGGATCACCTCTGTAACCCTTGCCCTTGTTTAGGGGTGTAGTAAAGGGGTCTATAATGGGTCTATAAGAGGTATGAAAATTTTCATACCGTACCCAGTCTAATTTAGTAATTTACTCTGTGATAGGTTTCCATAGCATCCTAAATAAACCTGCAACCATGTACTGTTGCTTCAATATTTAACCCATTACTGCCGGAATATTTTGAAGCCGAAAATAAAAGTTTCCTGGCGGCTGCAAAA
Source organism: Penaeus vannamei (assembly GCF_042767895.1). Classification (NCBI taxonomy): domain Eukaryota; kingdom Metazoa; phylum Arthropoda; class Malacostraca; order Decapoda; family Penaeidae; genus Penaeus; species Penaeus vannamei. The sequence goes on from NC_091567.1 coordinate 27,715,241, forward strand.
TCGGTGCGTGGGGCTGGACCGGACTCTGCCCACGCGTGCCTGCTGCTGGGTCAGAGCGCAAGTGCCAATACAGTGTCACACTGGCAGGACGCTCAGCAATGTTTATATTTTCGGGTGTCTCATATGTGGGACACCCGTCGTTACTGGGTTAAGCAGTATTTTAGGGTGTTTTCGTGTTCTGACTCCTTATAGGGACCCCTTATCGGAACACCACATAGCCTAAGCCACGCAGGATCTCGAAACCTTTCTAATGCGCCTAAGAACTCCCCCCCCCCCCCCCAACTCCTTGTGGTTGCTGAGAAAAAGTGAACTGAAGTAGGTCTCTGGTTATGGTTTATGGTTTATCATGCACAAAATGCAGTTTAGAGGCGCACCCAGAAAAGGTGACACATGTGCCTATGCCCACTAAATTAAAGGGAATGCAAGATCTCAAACTGTGCCCAATCGCCTCTACTCTATCATACCCTTCCACAGCACCCTCGATCATCTCCCTAACCCATTCCATTGTTTAGGGGTGGTTAAAGAGTCTATAAGGGGTATATGTGTACTTAAACCTTATCCGTTCTCATTTACTCTGTGAGAGCTTTCCATAGCACCCTGGATCACCTCTGTAACCCTTGCTGTTGTTTAGGGGTGTATTCAAGGGGTCTGGATTTTCATGTCATGTTAGGGTGTTTTTGTGTTCTGACCCCTTATAGGGGCCCCTTATCAGAATGCCACATAGCCTAAGCCATGCAGGACCTTGAGACCTTTTTAACACACCCAAGAACTCCCCCCCCAACTCCTTGTGGTTGCTGAGAAAAAGTGAACTTAAGTAGGTCTCTGATCATGGTTTGTGGTTTTACGGTATGAAAGTTGTTAATATATAGCCCTGTGGCCGGCCCCCTTGTTTTCGGTTCAGTTGGATGGAAATTTATTTATTTATTATTTTTTTTTTTTAGGGGGGGGGCTTTTCAGGGCCTGAATCATTAGAAAGAGATTGGTTGAATTGTACACAGAAACAAGTATGAATTCTAGTATATATAAATCAAAGAATGAAGATGGTTGAATTTGTTTAATGTGATTAATATTTTTTGTTAGTAAAAGAAAACTTACTTTCAGTAAAACAAAAATTTACTTTTTAGGTTTTAAATAGTCTTCAAAATCTGGTGGAGACAGAAGTCAGATTTAGTGATGCTCGATGTGCCAAGGTTTTGCCAATTGCCATTTCGGCTTACAAGGATGGTCTTCCCCCCCACTACACCCAGCTTCATCATCAGGAAAAGGTTTGTAAGAATTGTATATATTCTTGGTTTCTTTCATCTTTCAGTTTCATGTTTACTCATTGGTATTGTCATTGTTATTGCTTTAAATATTGGTCTCCTAACACACTGTAACAATATTCCAGCTTGAATTGGCTCTGAGAGTGTTAGGTGCCCAAGCAAGAGGGCCAATGTATGATGAGTATGTGGCCCAACTGGAGGAGGCTTGCGAGAGGATTTGGCAGGATGGTCGTATGGGGTGTGAGACACTGTCACTTACTGGCAACACTTGTAAGCATCCAAGACACAAGACACCTTCTGATTCAGAAGATGACAGGTAATGGTGAACTGAATGGTTACATATGAATAACAGTAGTAAAGATTTGTGTGTGTGTGGGTGGGTGGGAGGATGATGCAAGGTTTTTGGTGGAACTGCTCTTAGTCCTCAAGGATATAAAGTTTTTATATGTATCATATTATGAATGACGACTGGTTCATTGTTTTTAAAGTACTTCTTTTAGAGGTATAACATTCAAATGTATTTGTACTCTTTTTAATCAGAGATGTAATGTTTTCTTTCACATTTCTTAGCTCTGTACCTGTGATGAGTCACAGCTCCGGCATTGGGTATGTCAGCTTTTGTAACTGTGGGCGGAGACAGGGCCAACGTGAGGATCCGTTTTCTACTAAGGCAGCAAACTACACATTTTATGAACAGTTATCAGAAACTTGTTGCAGCCGCCTGGATACAATTTCTTTTCCAACATTTAAATCAAGTGTTATTGATGCAAAAGGTGCATAGTAAGGACTAGAACTAAGAAATGATGGCATTATTTTTTTTTTTATGTGTTTTAAAAGGTATCAGAAAGTTGTTGAACATAGTTATCACATAGTGTCTGAGAGAACATGATGCTGTCAATAAATCTGAGCTTGATATTCTAATTATGGTTTATTTTTTGTAGCTGCAAATGTGAATGGCTCTGAAAGTGAAGAGATAGAGGCTGATACAATCTCCACAGTCAAGCGAGAGTCCCGGGAACAGCAAGACTCAGAGACCCCTCACACCCCAGGGTTGAGCCTGGTGGGAACAGGTCTGAGCGGGAGCATGAACAGTACTACAGGCACAGCAGCAGCTCGCATGACAGGCGATCCAGCACATATTGGCTCACAAGTAGTGATTACCCTCACCAAAGATGACACCAAAACCATCACTAAAGGTAAGATTAGTTTTTGCATCATTAGGATGAGGTCAACAAAAATTATGTTGAATCTTACTCTTTAGTTGCTGATTCTAGCATATGATTATTGTCTGACATTACAGTCAATGTATAAGATGGGATATAATAGCACTCCGTAAAAATAGAAATAATATTTGCCTTGAAATTCAGTTTTCTCAAGGTTAGCTTGAAATAATACATATCTGTTGTTTCAGTTTCAAGTGAAAAAAAAATCTTTGCTAATTTAGGTGGTTGCTAGATAGAGTCAAATATAAAGTAACAGAAAAGGAAAACACAACTACACAGACAGTAACACTGCGTTACTTTGAAACTCATATCTCAGATATGAAGTGCAGGAAGGGGAGGGTTACACACTTTCATTTGTAGAAGAAAATTTTCAGTATGAAAGTCTTGCCACAGGGTTTTAATAGTTGAATTAACAAGCATTTTTTATTGATCTAGAAATACTCGGCGATAATATGTACTTGTATTATCTTCAGACCGGGGAATAATTCGACAGGCCTCAACAACAGAGTACTTGCCAGGAATGCTTCACACCAACTCACCAGCAGGTTTACTTCCTCGTTGGTCTTCATGGTCACTCTGCTGTTTGGGACCCTCCTCTCTTTACTCACACAATGCAGGTTAGTAAAATAGCACTTTAGCTACTGTGTGATGTCTGTTTCATTAACCCAGTACCTCTGGGTCAGCTAAAACACTGAAAGACCTAAACTACCAGGCTACATGTAAACATGGCAGTGTATGCGATGTTTAAGTTATGCCATATGTAATTGATAGTCCTGATTTGTACTTCATTTGAAATAATGAGACTTTTGTGTAATTTTTGTGGCCAAAAGTCCCACAAAAGTTAGACTATGATTGGATTGAGATAATGGTGGCATGATGACATGTGTTCCCAGTGAGATGGCCATATTTGGCATGGAATGACATACATGTCATCTGGAGGCAAAGGGTAAATACAGGTCATTAATTAGGCTAATTATTTACATGCTATTGGGAGGTATAAAAGAACAATTTGGATTTTAAATTTATAGGGAACAAAGATTTTGGTGTGGATGGATGAACAATGTGCTGAGGACATTGCCCTTCAAGTGTAAGTGGTTAGTTCATGATTACATAACTCAGATGATTTATAGCTAGTCTGTTTGTCTGCTAATTTCGGTAGTATTGGCTACATGTATGTTTATATCTCTATTTTATTCGACTATCTAGATATTAATTGAACTAGAGGTAAAATAATGTATACTTAAAATGTTAATCTTCCTATTTTTTCTGGTTGACAGTACCAACAAAACATGGTATATTATGTTATTTTTTCTACTTTACTTGTATTCTATTGGAAATGGTCAGCTGATTGACCATAGAAAATTATTATGGAAATATCTATATTGTGAATGTAGCTCAGTTTTGGTTCATTCAAAAAAATAAAAAAATAAATAAAAATAAAAATAAATAAAATAAAAAAATAAAAATTATCATATATTACCGGTATAGAGGAATTAGTGCAATAAATTAACTTTCATGATGGCATAGAAATTTAAAATAAAATTTTTGTTCCAGGTATATGTGATCAGCCAGGATTTTTGCCAGGCACCAATTTCTTATTACCTTGGGATGTGACAGTAAAAATTGAAGACCGGAACAAGTGGCCAGCCATAGCAGACACTCTTGGCAAGAAAGCCCTTTTGCTCAAAAATAAAAAGAACAGAGTTGGTGGTAAGCATTGCATTATGACTTTTTTTTCAAATCAGTTTATTTCTCTATCTGAATAATTTAAAAACATTTTGAACTTAAAGTTTATAGTAATTTTGATTTCAATCCCATGTATATTAAATTAGGAATATATTTTTTTTATATAGGTTGTACTTGCTTGGTTGTGTTGTATAGTTAATTATGAGATGGGTGTATACACAATTTTATGACCATCAAATCACAAAAAAGAAAGGAAAATGCTACGAGTAAATTTATAAAAATACTCAACATAATTGCATAAAATTATATATATAAACTAATTCAGCCTTTCAGATATGATTATGGTTAATGTACCACTTAATTCGACCAAAATATAATTTCAGATATACACGAGTTCAGTGTCAAGATCTTCCTTGGTGTTGAATATGAGTGTGTCAGAGGGCACCGATTTATGATGGCAACTCCAGACCGACATTTAAAGGCTTCCCCATCAGGGCTTGTAAAAGACAATGCCACCAAGATTGCAAATGCTGATATGCCACTCTACTTCCCATGTCCCTGCAGGTATGTTTTTATAATAGTTATTAGATAGAGAGAGAGAGAGAGAGAGAGAAAGAATAATTCATGATTTATAAAACAGCCTATTTATTAGGTCTTGGCAGTAAGAAAAATTTCCACTTACCTGTACATCAAGCTGAATTAAATATTACTATAAAAGATGTGGATTTCCTATAAAAAATTTAGTATGCTTTGATCAGATCCATCAAGTTATTCCCTTAAATTTTACATAAGTACGTCTTCAAATGAGCTTCATGGTCTTCATAAAAAACTATCATTGTCAACTTAAAAATACTGTATTCATACTTATATCAATTATCCTTTTTTCATTAATTCATTTAAATTGCTCAGATGTTAGTCAGTTTGTATGACATAGTTGATATCTATAATTGTACTTAAATTTAACTCAAAATTTCTGAAATTTAATGCTCTAGGAAGGTAAGATATGCACCAAAATTGCTTGCATTTTCCATAGGCAGCCCTTTCTGTCAAGCTATTTATTAGGGATAATATTTCTCCATGATCATTTTAATAGATTAACCCGTTGGATCTGGTTGTGTCACGGAAATCATGGTGCCTAAAACATGGGCAGTGGGTTATGTAAGTAGCCAACTTGCTGGGTATGTGGTGCAAAGGCTGGGTGCGCACAAATACCCATGAGCGGTGACAAGACCGCACATACTCCATATTATCTCTTTGTAGTAAATAACTCGGTGCAAGGAAAAAAAAAAAATGGAACATTTGGTTATTTGTCATGTATCTCATTTTCCTATTTTTCAATTTTGCGTAATACAACCTGCACCGCCAGTCACAGCAGCTAGGAATATGGTGCGCAGCATGGAAATGGCGTCCTCCCTAGAGCTGGTGCTCTTTCAGTCACTGCTTACACATGTTATATTCCACATTTATTTATCAATGGGAATAATGCTAAAGCCCCCTTCTAAGTGCCAAAGGAGTCAAATCACAATCCAAGAGGTTTGTGCACTTATGGCAGGTCTTTTCTGTCACCCTGGCCTTTGCTCATGATGGCAATTTGGCTTCACCCAGCCTGTGGTATATCTAACATATCTAAACTGATGTTTTGATATGTTGGATGCCCAAAGTAGAATTATTTAACTGTTTTTTTTTTTCTCTTTACTGATGTATACTCTCTCATATTTCTTTAACAGCCGTTCTGGAGGCATTGTGAATGGACAGCTAATGAGGCTTCATGTAGTAACTCCCAAAGCACCAGTCAATGTCACACTAAACCCTCAAGTGCAGCCAGGGCCAGATCCTTGCCCAAGATATATTCCCCAGCCTTGCAACTCGCTCCCAGTCAAACTCTCAGCCTCAGCTTACTGGGTTTTGCGATTGCCTTATGTGTATGTTGGCGAGCAAGGTCCTCACTATCCTCCTGACCCTCGACAACCAACTCCTCCATCTTTCGCAAGACTACTAAAAGGCTGTTATGGAATTTCTCAAGTAACACTTGAGAGATGAACATTTGTTTTTGCTCTAAATGTTTTGAATTAGCTCTGTTATATACTGTTGATCACACTAGTATTGACTTTTTCTTGATGTGATGTTAGGATAAGGTTTCAATAAAATCAACAAAGTAAACAACTTAATTGTTATTACATCTCATATATTTACATTGGTTTTGCATTGTGAAATGTAGCAATATAAATTTTTCATACCCACAGTTACCATCATTTAACAGTACCTCGTAATAGAAACAAGACCTGCAGCAAGGAAAAGGAGGAGGAGGAGGAAATGGCAGACTCAAAGAAAGATGACTTCTGGTTTCATAATACTCACAATCAATTTTCCTTGAGTATTTTTATAATTTAGGGGAAGGTGGGAGAAAAACACACTTGTGAGAAAAAGTAAAGAATATATTTCTACTGACTAAAACATGAGCAGTTGAGTACTGTACTGTCATTAGGACCGAAGATACAGCCATGTTGTTGGACTGAGAGCTTGGACCTGCCAAAGATATGATTGATGGCGGGAATGTTTGCCCACGATGCCCACAGTGACATAGAAGGTAGACGGTTCAGATTATTCTAACTTGTTAACAATCCTTATATGTATTTTATTTGTTCATTTTTTTATTGAATTTTTAACAGGCAATTAGTATGGTTCTTCCACTTACTTCATCATTCTCAACACATGGTATCATATTAGATTCAGTAATTCAGCAGTGCTAAAATTCATACTTTGGTAACAAACATAAAAGAAATTTTAGAATTTTGCATTAAAAGGCCTATTTCGTTACTACCACCAGTTTGTCAAGAGAACACAATAGAAAGACAGACTTATGTTGGAGTTTAAAGCTTAACATTCTATCTTAAGGGTTAAGTTTGGACCATCACTGCTACTATTACACTGAGGGATTTGAAAGTTTAAGTAATTGTGATCTGATTTACTGTACCTGCAGTTGAAAACTCTGGGTGAAGTTAACTCATACAATGTTACCTACACTGTTGTATGTAAATGCAGTTACTTTTGCTTTGATCTGAAACGTAGCACTGTAATTATATTAAACATCTATAGAACTATGCATATAACAGAAACATTGAAATTAGTCCATAATTCTCTTTTTCATATTCTTTAAATATGTTAACTGATGGAATCACAGGAACAAAAAAAAAAAATAAATAAAAAAAAAATAAAATTAATTTTTAACATTCTTTCTAGCCTTTGATAAAAACAAGGGTATTCAACTTTTTTTTCTTTCTTTTAGTCATCACCCTCTTTGACATAATTTAAAGAGATTACAATATGCCACTCACTAAATTTTATGACAGTTTTTGTTAGGAAGAAGAAAAAAAAAACATCAATCACTTATAGAAAAAAGTGGGTGTTGCTGCCCACAGTGAAGACTCCTGATCTATGATAAAACTGTCTTTATTATTTAAAACTGAGAGCTTTGAATCACTGTTTCTCTTTCTTACTTCAGATTAAAAAATGTCACTTGTTAAAAGGAAAATACAGTTACAACAAAATTTGTCTAAAGCTTGAGGTATCCTAAACAGGCTCTAATGTTTTTCTTAAAAGAAAAGAAAAAAATGTAGTAAGAAGGGCCATTTTGATGGGCTTTAAATTAGTTTACACACATACTACCTTACTACCACCAATACTCCACAATCTTTACCAACGCTTTTAATAATTATTGCACATTATCAAACTGAGTCTATTCTCTCCTGAAAACTTTCCAAACATGTTTTGACTTCACTTTCTCATTACTTATATAAAAGGAAAATTCATATAAAAGGAAAATTAATTCCTATGAACATTTTCCATTCCCTTCTCATAAAAACCATTATCAAGCTATAAGTCCATACTTTAGTAGAAAAATACTATGCCTACCATGAGCCGTAGACAGTGTCTTTGTGTACTATTCATGTCTTTTTAATTTCTCTCTCTATTTATATATATTTTTAATAACAAGGAATATTCTTTCCTCCATTCTTTTACTGAATCTTGTTCCAACTCTATGTTCCGTGTGTCTTTTTGAGCTGCATATACATTGTAGGTGGGTTTAATTATATATTATATTTCTTATCAATTACATAAATTATTGTATACATACATACATATATGTGTATGTGTGTGTGTATATATACATATACATATACATACACATATATACATATACATATACATATATACATACATATACGTATACGTATACATATATACATACATATACGTATACGTATACATATATATATATATATATATATATATATATATATATATATATATATATATATATATATATATATATATATATGTAATATGCATACACACACAAGATATAACATATATAATATATAATTTAAACAATTTAAAAAGGTATTTGAGTATTTATATGTATAGCTTTGTACTTCTTTTTGAATTAAAAACAAAACAAAACAGCCATATGTTGCCCTATCAACAAAGCCCTTTTTTCCACATTTCCATTTTCTTTTCAGTATAGAGAGGTTTGAAGATTATTTTTCTGTTCTCTAGTTTTTAAAAAGATCTCTAATGTAAAACATTTCCGAGAAAAAAGTACCATTAAAAATCAGCCACAGAAACAAGAGTATAATCTATTACTTCAAAATTCACAGTTTATCAGAAAAAAGGGGTAGGAAAGGGTTGTGATCACACAAGATATTGAGGCTAGCTGACTGATGTGGCTCACGAGACATTGTTCTGCTTCTACAAGATATTGGAGCGAACAAAAGGCACAACACATTGGCTACA
>NC_091567.1:27741705-27744205 GCF_042767895.1 Penaeus vannamei
ACCTTTAATTGATTTATGGACTTGGGAAGTCATATTCTACACTGTGTCAATGAATAAAAACATCAAATGAGCAAGTAACATGACAAACTGTTCTCTACAATATAATCTACTACTAAATTAATAAACAAAACATAAATAATTTTTTTATTTTCTTCTTTCTGCTCCCCTATTCACCCAATCACTTAATCTATCACTCACTCACAGACTCATCTTAATAGGGCTGTCTTTACTCTCATCCATAATACTGTACGAAATACAGCTTACAAACATTATCAATTGCAAAATGTTTTAAGTATTCAATCAAGTATAACCCACTTGACTAAGATGATGCCCCTAAATTCCTCTCTTTATAACAAGTCCAAATTTCCTTTCTTATTTCGAGGAATCAAAGGGGAGTGTCCGTTGCAGATTCGTTGGCGAGCATGCAACTTTCCAAAGCCCCGCCCACATCTCACTAGCCCTCCAATCTGTAGTAAAGTATTGAGCCAAAAATCTCCATCAATGCTATGGCTAAAGTGCTGTGCTCTGTAACCAACACACATGTAGTAAACTCTTTTTCAATTTTAATCGGTTCTTCTAAACCAGCTATAAACTATAAGAAAAAAAATCTAGCAAGGCAAAAACTCCTACATGATAAAAGCAATTACAGCAAAAAAAAATTCATGTGGATAGAATAATACTCTAGTGATGTATAAATATACATAAATATATTTACCTAGGAACAAAAAGGTACTCAAACAACAAGACTGACAGCAGGATAAAGCAGCTATGATGTGTGCATATATGTGAATGTTGCTATCAAGACTGTGCCTCCTTAGCCCCTATACTGACAAGAATGTTATAGATGACTCTTCCCGCTGGATAACTTATGATGGATAAAAAAAAAAAAAAATCAGTAATAATAATAATAATAATAATAATAATAATAATATCAATGGTAATGATAACAGTGACTAATATAATAACAAAAACAATTATAATAAAAGCTGTTTAAGCTACCAGACTTTATTCTACCAGAAAAGGGGAAATACAAGATGATCAATTTAGCAATACAGAATAAAAAGTCAACTCACTTCTGACAGCTTTTTGTGAAGTACGCCATTGCTCATATCATCCTTGGAGAGCTGCAATTCCTGAGTGAACTTGGCTGAATCTGAGGATGTGGGGAGGCTGCTTTCATCTAAACTGCCACCAGATTTTCTGCAACAATGGAAAAAATACATAGGATGATAATGAATTATTGAATGAATTTATTGAATAGCAATAATCACAAAAAATTGGAGGAAACATTTGATCTATCATTGGGAAACATATTAATGGTATAAAAACAATAATTTTTTCTACTTTTTTCAAATATAAACTGCAGTAGCATTAGGAAATTGTTAGTCATATTAAACAATTGGCTATTTCACAATTATATTCAAACTCTCGCAATTTCACTTACCTTATGGTCATGACGGGACTCGTAGCCGTATTCTTTGCCAAATCTGCTTGCTGCTGCCGGTGAGCACGCAACTTTCGTTCCGCTAGCAGAAAATAAGTCGCTGTAATATGATTGTACTCATTTTTATCCAGCGCACTGAAAACAGGAAGAAAGAAAACATTATTACATAAAAAAATTATTGAAGTAGAACAGATGGAAAAAAAAATGTAACAATAATTTATCAATACCTTTTTAAAAGACAAAACTCAAATTCAGTAAATAAGAATGAAAAGATGGAGAAAACGAGCAACTAACTCTAGTATTTCCTCCATGGACGCAATGTTCCCTGACACCATTTTATGGATGATATGCGCATGGTCCTCTTCTGTCAGGTGTTGCCGGGATACTAGGGGCATCAGTTCTGCCATATCAACATTACTGCCTTCCTGCAGCCATGGGTCATGTGCTATGTCCTCCAATGTAGATCGTTTGGCCGGGTCACGAATGAGCATGCGTGCTATCAACCTGCAGGATGGGAAATATATATACTACTACCACTTTTAGAGCAAATCATGACAAAACAAGAATATGAATGATAAGATTCTTTCAAGAACCAGTATAACATAACCTAAAAGATATAGGCAATACAAAAGAGAGAATAAGATATAAAAAGGGAAAAAAAAACAAAAAACACAGAATCATATGAAGTTTAAATAATCCAGGGAAAAGGTTTAAAACAAACTAAACAAAATCATAAGAATGTGATATTTCTATTGAAAAAATGCCAAAATAAAGAATAAATACATGAACAATGTACATAAACAAATAAATAGTAAATAAAAAAATATCTATAAACAACCATTAGTAAAATTATCTGGTGTAAAAGAAAAGTCCACATGTGATGATAAAAGAGAAGGAAAATACAAAGAAGATAAGAAAGAAGGCAAGTCACAAGCACATAAGGCAACTGGTGGAAGGGGGAGAAAGCGGTTGCACTTGACAATCAGAAATCAATAACCATCAACTGGTGCTTTGGCTCTCTGATGACCTTGAAATCACTGAGCCTTTATGGTTCAA
>NC_091567.1:27749205-27751705 GCF_042767895.1 Penaeus vannamei
CCTCTCCCCTGCCTCTCCCTCCCCCCACTACTCTCTCTTCCCCTCTCCCTCTTCTCTCCCCCACTCTCACACTTCTCTCTCTCCTCTCCCCCCACTCTCTCTCTCTCCCTCTCCCCCCTACTCTCTCTCTCTCCCTCTCCCCCCCCCACTCTCTATTCTCTCTCTCCCTCCCCCCCTCACTCTCTCTCTCTCTCTCCCTCTTTCCCCCACCTCCACTTCCTTTCTTCTTCTTTCCCCCCCCACTCTTCTTCTTCTTCCTCTCTCACCCTACTCTCTCTCCTCTCCCCCATTTCTAGCTGACTTTCTTCTTCCTTCTTCAATTTCACTTCCTCCTCTCCACCCCACTCTCTCTCTCTCTCTCTCTCTCTCTCTCTCTCTCTCTCTCTCTCTCTCTCTCTCTCTCTCTCTCTCTCTCTCTCTCTCTCTCTCTCTCCTCCCAATCTCCCTCCCCCTCTCTCTCTTTCTCCCCCCATATCTCTCTTCTTTCTCCCCCACTCCCTCACTTCACTCTCTCCACTTCTTCCTCTATCTCTTTCTCCTTCTCCCCACTCTCTCTCTCTCCTCCCCACTCTCTCTTTCTCTTTTCTCCCTTCTCCCCCACTCTCTCTCTCTCTCCTTCTCCCCCACTCTTTCTCTTTCCTTCTCCCCCATTCTCTCTTCATTCTCCACTTTTCTCTCCACCTCTCCCCCTCTCTCTCTCACTCTCCTTCTCCCCTTCGTTCTCTCATTTTCCTCTCTTTGGTTGTTGCATTAAGCGGCCCCCTCTGATAACATTACTGCTACTACTAACGGTGAAGAACAAAGGTGGAGAATTTTAATGTTGTTATATGACTTATCGTATTTCACACCGACAAACTTCTAATCACAAGAAGCTATACACGGCGCCATCGAAGAGAACAGTGGGCATGCAGGTGGTCTAGCACAGTAGTTCCAAATCTGTGGACCTCTGTTTTATTAATGTAACAGGCAGGGAGGAAGGGAGGGAGAGGGGCAGGAAGGTAGAGGGATGGAGGGAAGGAAAGAAGGAGGAAGGGAGGGAGAGGGAAGGAAGGAGGGAGAGAGAAGAGGGGTGAGGAGGAAGAGTAGAGGAGAGGAGGGACAGTAGAGGAGAGTATAGGAGAGGAGGGAGGAGAGAAATGAGAGAAAGGAGGGAGACTAAGGAAAGGAGAGGAGGGAGAATAAGGAGGAAGGAAAGAGAGAGAGAGAGAGAGAGAGAGAGAGAGAGAGAGAGAGAGAGAGAGAGAGAGAGAGAGAGAGAGAGAGAGAGAGAGAGAGAGAGAGAGAGAGAGAGAGAGAGAGAGAGAGAGAGAGAGAGAGAGAGCCTACTTCAAATCTAAAGAGCAACAGACACGGGGAATCTGAGAATACCAGCAATAAGTAGGCAATGGTCTCAAAAGGACGAAAAAACACTAGTCTAGCAGATGGTAACAGACGGCGGACGGTAGCGACGGCCGGTTGTGAGAGCAACTTTAATAATACATAATGGTTCATTCCCGGTCGGCGCTACCCTCGTTGGGTGGGTAAGGGGCTTGGGGTGAGATAAGTGAGCATGAGGGTTAGTAAAGGGGTGTGAGGGTGAGTAAAGGGGTGTGAAGGTGAGTAAAGGGGTGTGAGGGTGAGTAAAGGGGTGTGAGGGTGAGTAAAGGGGTGTGAGGGTGAGTAAAGGGGTGTGAGGGTGAGCAAAGGGGTGTGATGGTGAGTAAAGGGGAGTGTGAGGGTGAGTAAAGGAGTGTGATGGTAGTGAGTGTGATGGTGAGTAAAGGGGTGGAGGGTGAGTAAAGGGGGTGTGAGGGTGAAGTAAAGGGGTGTGAGGGTGAGTAAAGGGGTGCGGAGGGTGAGTAAAAGGGGTGAGTGGTGACTAAAGGTGTGAGAGTGACTAAAGGGGTAAGTGAGGGTAAATGGTGTGAGGTGTTAAGGTGTGAGTGAGTAAAGGGATGAGAGGGTGAATAAATAGGTATGAGGGTGAGTAAAGGGTGTGAGAGCGAGTAAGGGGGTGCGAGGATGAGTAAGGGGTGTGAGAGGGAGTGAGGGGGGTGGTTGTGAGGTAAGGGGGAGTGGGGGCGAGATGAAAGGGTATGGGGTGAGATAAGAGTGAAGTGCGGGGGTGACGTAAGAACATTTAGGGTGAACTAAAGTAAGGGTGCAGGAGTGAGGCAAGGGGACGCGAGATTGACGTACGGGCGGGGCGCAAGGGTGAGGTAAAGATGGGTGTGGGTTAAGGGTGGGCGAGGTTTAAATTGTTTGTTTACCAGACAAGTTGACAAGGAACACGTGCATTTTTGTTTGTTTTCATTATGAACCATTAATCGCCCATTCGTCCATCGTTTGGCATGGATAGAGGGGAAAATGGGAAAGGGAAAGAGAAAGAGAAAGAGAGAGGGAGGGGGGAGAGGAGGGAGGGAGGGAGGGAGGGAGGAAGGGAGGGAAGGAAGGAGGGAGGGAGGGAGAGAGAGAGAGAGAGAGAGAGAGAGAGAGAGAGAGAGAGAGAGAGAGAGAGAGA
>NC_091567.1:27759205-27764205 GCF_042767895.1 Penaeus vannamei
AAATGAAGAAGAAGAAGAAGGAGAAGAAGGGAGGAAGGATGAGAAATCGAAGGAGAAGGAGAAGGAGGAGACGAAAGACGAAAAAAAATAAGCAGAATAAAAATAAGAATAAGAAGGAAAAAGAAAAGAAGAGGAAATAATAATAAAAATAATATTAAATATAATAATAATAATAATAATAATAATAATAATAATAATAATAATAAAATAATAATAATAATAATAATAAGAAGAAGAAGAAGAAGAAGAAAAAGAAAGCATCCATGATCCGCCACCGCCCCGAAACGCAGCACGAACTCTACGGCCGGCCGCACCGCATTTCAGTTACTCACCTTGACGGCCACCTTCTCTCCCGTGAACACGTGTCTGGCCAACTTGACGACGGCATAATGGCCTCGTCCCAAGGTCTCCTCCAAGTCGTACAGCCCCGCGATCTTGCCATCGTAACCGCCCACGTTCATAGTCCCTGCGTGAGCAAGATTCCCGTTAGAAAACTGAGAAAATTTTCGAAAAAAACATTAGCAATAAGTATCTGTACAGCAATAACAGGGACTAACGGTAGGAGTACATGTGGTGGTAATGATGGTGATAGCGATAAATAAGCAATAATAATGATTATAATAACAGCAACAGGGAACAATAATATCAATGGTGATAATGATGATTATGATGATGAAATGGTAATAACAATAAAAAAAATCAATAATAATAAGACAAATGATGTTAATAATAATCGTAATGGTTATAGTAATTATAATTTCAATAATAAGTATAACAACAAAAACAACATAATAATAATAATGATGCTACTGCTGCTGTTGCAGCCGCTGCTCATAATAATAATCGTGAAAATATCTTTAAAAATAACAATAATAACAATAATAGTAATAGTAATAACAAAGCAAATAGCAATAAAAAACTATAAAAATAATCATATTGATAATAAAAATAATAATATTACTAAAAACAACAACATAATAATAATAACAATCATAATGATAATGATAATAACAACAACAACAAAACAACATAAATAATACTACAAAATAAGTGTCATATAAAGACGGACAAAACAATCAATCGGAAAACGAGCAGGAATCGAAGGCGAGGCCAGAATCGATCACGAGAAGCTGGCTAAATGTTTTCTCCTTCCCCACGCGTCCATGTCCCTGGGGAAGGCGATGTGGGAGATAGGGGGATAGGGAAGGGGATGGGGCAGAGGGAGGGAGGGGGATAGGGAAGGAAATGGGGCAGAGGGAGGGAGGGGGATAGGGAAGGAAATGGGGCAGAGGGAGGGAGGGGGATAGGGAAGGAAATGGGGCAGAGGGAGGGAGGGGGATAGGGAAGGAAATGGGGCAGAGGGAGGGAGGGGGATAGGGAAGGAAATGGGGCAGGAGGAGGGTGGGGGAGGGGGATAAGGAAGAGGATAGGGCGGGAGGGAGGGGATAGGACTAGGGGGGTCTAGGGGGGGGGGGACCTCAACGTGAACCGGGGACTGGGTCAGCATAAAAATTTCTGACTAATAAACGCCCTCTCACCCTGCCAAATTTCGGAGAACACGCACTAACATTGCAATTAATTTCTGATAAACACGGAGTACTACAGTTCTTAAGGGGAAGTGAAGACCAGCCAATATTGGTAGGTAAAAAAGAAAAAAATATATATACAACTGACTCTCTCTCTCTCTCTACTCCTCTTTATTCCTTCTCTCTCCCATTCCCCCTCCCCCTTCCTCCCTCACACACACACTCCCTCCCCCTCACAGTCTCTCTCGGCTGGAGATCGCGACGAAGATCACCCCCTCCTTCCCTTCTTCCCCTCCTTCCCCTCGGCAGTATCATATCCCGGGAAGAGAGCGCCCCGCCCCGCCCCGCCTCCCGCACGCCCGGCAACAACATCTGGTCATCACCTATTCAGGAGCTCGTGCCTTAATTATATCGGGGTGATGCGCTGTGGTAATTTATGCACGTATGTGTGTGTGTGTGGGGGGGGGTACGTGTGTGTGTGGGGGGGGGTACGTGTGTGTGTGTGGGGGGGGGTACGTGTGTGTGTGGGGGGGGGGGGTGCGTGTGCGTGTGTGTGTGTGTGTGCGTGTGCGTGTGCGTGTGCGTGTGTGTGTGCGTGTGCGTGTGCGTGTGCGTGTGTGTGTGTGTGTGTGTGTGTGTGCGTGTGCGTGTGCGTGTGCGTGTGTGTGTGTTTGCGTGTTTGCATGTGCGTGTGTCGCTGCCGAATATCCCTCAAAGAAATCAAACACGCAAACATACCTTATTCCAGAAGCTAAAACGAGCAAAGTAAACCCTCGATTTACCGGCCCCTGAACCAGCGCACGCACGACCTCACCCCCCCGGCCCTGGAATCCTCCCTTACCAAGAAAACCTCCCCGCAATTCAGGGCGACCCCGATAAAGGAACGCAACTAATCCGTCCAATCGAGGATTTCGACAACAACACGCATTCATCAACACTCCCGTGCCTCAGTCTGCCGGCAACACGAGTGATATTTACCATAATTAATGAGGGCGGCGTCACGAGGGCGGGACAAAGCGCCGGCCACGGAGGAACAAAACAACGCGGGGACACACATACACACACACACACACACACACACACACACACACACACACACACACACACACACACACACACACACACACACACACGCACACACGCACACACGCACACACGCACACACACACACACACACACACACACACACACACACACACACATACACACACACACACACACACACACACACACACACACACACACACACAGGGGTTCTATTTTCAGCGCGGGTGTGTTATAGGTGTGTGTATTCGTACTGCGTAATTACGATTCTCGTTTCTCGTCGCGAACTGAGTGAAAAATAAATAAATAAATAAGTGGGTGATTAGATAAGTTAAATCATTATATAAATAAATTAATAAAACAGGTAAAGAAAAATCAAGCATATGAATAAATGGGTAAAGAAATAAGTTAAGTAATCATATGAATAAAGTGAATAGATAAAAACAAATAAATAAAACATCCCCCTCCCCCCCACAAAAAGGACACTTTTTCTCCAGATATTTTCCTCTTCCTCGCATTGAATTGCAATGCAGAGAGCGGAAGGCACCTCCAAACCCTCCTTTAAAAAATCCAAAAACAACGCGAAGAAAAGGAGGAAATCCACAACGGATCCAGACGGAAGACGAATGGGAAGAGAGAACCACGCGCCCCTGCTAATCCTCCCCTCCCCCCTCCCCCGGGCGTGGATCTGCAACATGCAATCTCGAAGAAAGGAACGGAGCCCGTGAGGCCAACGTGTTGCTGGGATGACGACAGAGCGATCAATCACGACACGTTTTCTCGCCGCGCACGACACCCGACGGATCGCGTGGCTCGCAATCGAGGACGAGGCCGCACGCACGGCGGTCGAGCTGCGGCCCCGTCGGAGGCCTCCTCGGCGGCGGGACCCTGCCGCACTCTTCTCGACCAGTCTCGAACTCTGTCTCTGTCTGTCTGTGTCTGTCAGTCAGTCTGTCTGTGTCTGTCTGTCTCTCTAACGTCTTTCGAGGTTGGATATTTGCGGTCATTAAATGTCATGAGACGCCTGCCTCTTCTAACACTGCTTTTGAGGCCATGGAAGCGATCCACTTTTTTTTTTTAGCGAAATAACATAATTCTCTCTGTCTACATCCCATTCTCGTGAGCAAGGACCTACGAATGAAAAAAATAAATAAAGATAGTAAGCCAGAAAGCCCAGCGGCTAGTGACCAAGAGAGGCCTTCCCTCCATGATGAAATTCCATGCCATTAAAGGATATGACCCCAGGAAAGCCCCGACGGACGAGACGCCGCCGCCCATTCTAAATCGCGAAAGATATCATGATGGAATCGGGTCCCTCAAGGCTCGCCCGCAGAGGGTAATCTGGGACGACTTCCAGCGCCAGACTCCAAACGGCCGCGGCTTATGCACAAGATCTCGGCGTGAATCTTGGCAATCGATGAGATGATTCCAAGGAAGTTCGGGCTAAATTACAGAGGTTCATGGAGAGAGGGAGAGAGGGGAGGGGGAATTAGAGAGAGCGAAAGGAATAAGAGAGATTGAGGGACACAGAGCGAGGGAGTGAGCGAGCGATAAAGAAAGAAAGAAAGGAGAGAGGGAGAAAGAGAGAAAGAGTAATGTAGCAAAAGAGGGGAAAATCCAGCGGCCGGCCGAGAGAAGGCCAGCTGCGGCTAAACATTCCTCTCGTTGCAGCCAGCCCCCGCGGTGCGATTTGTGCCGTCTGTCTGTCTGTGTGCTTGTCTCTGTCCGTCTGTCTGTCTGTGTGCCTGTCTATGTCCGTCTGTCTGTCTGTGTGCCTGTCTCTGTACGTCTGTCTGTTTGTGTGCCTGTCTCTGTACGTGTGTCTGTCTGTGTCTGTGTGACTGTCTGTCTGTGTTTGTGTGCCTGTCTCTGTATGTCTGCTTGTCTGTGTCTGTGTGCCTGTCTCTGTCCGTCTGTCTGTCTGTGTGCCTGTCTCTGTCCGTCTGTCTGTCTGTGTGCCTGTCTCTGTCCGTCAGTCTGTCTGTGTGCCTGTCTCTGTCCGTCTGTCTGTCTGTGTGCCTGTCTCTGTCCGTCTGTCTGTCTGTGTGCCTGTCTCTGTCCGTCTGTCTGTCTGTGTGCCTGTCTCTGTCCGTCTGTCTGTCTGTGTGCCTGTCTCTGTCCGTCTGTCTGTCTGTGTGCCTGTCTCTGTCCGTCTGTCTGTCTGTGTGCCTGTCTCTGTACGTCTGTCTGTCTGTGTGACTGTCTGTCTGTGTTTGTGTGCCTGTCTCTGTATGTCTGTCTGTCTGTATCTGTGTGACTGTCTGTCTGTGTTTGTGTGCCTGTCTCTGTATGTCTGTCTGTCTGTATCTGTGTGACTGTCTGTCTGTGTTTGTGTGCCTGTCTCTGTATGTCTGCCTGTCTGTGTTTGTGTGCCTGTATCTGTCCGTCTGTCTGTCTGTATCTGCGTGACTGTCTGTCTGTGTTTGTGTG
>NC_091567.1:27771705-27784205 GCF_042767895.1 Penaeus vannamei
TCCCTAAAAATTAACATTCCATCCCCCTAAAAAATACAATTCCAATCAGCTCATCACCCCCCCCCCCCAAAAAAAAAAAAAAAAAAAAAAAAATCCAGTCAATCCATTCACATCAAAAAGAACATTCCAGCCTGGCCATCACCCCCCCCCCCCAAAAAAAAAAAAAAAAAAAAAAACGAACATTCCCATCACCCCCCCCCCCCCTCATAATGAGCATTCCAATCCGGCCATCCAAATTAAAAATAACAGCTCAATCAGGCCATCCCCATGAAAATGAGCATTCCATTCTGGTCCTCAAAATGAAGCATTCCGTCCAGGTCGCCCTCGCCTCCCAAAAATGAACATTCCTAACAGGTCCTTACCTTAACCCTCCCCCCAGACCACAGCCGTTCTAAAATGAGGCCAACCATAAAAAAATAAATAAACAATAAATAAATAAATAATAAATAAATAAATAATAAAAAATAAAAAATAAACAAATAAAAAATAAAAAATAAACACATATTAAATAATAATAAATAAACAATAAATAAATAACAAATAGATAAAAAATAACAGACAAATAATAAATAAAGAAATAAACAACAAATAGACAAATAAATAACACACAACTAAATAAAAAACAACCGTCCACGCCCACAAACAAGAAGCCACCCCCCCCCCCGTGCATACGTCCAAGAAGCCACCTCCCTTTGCCTCCTTCCCCTGCAACGCCCGACACCGGCATATGTGAATTCCTTCCTCCCTAACAACTCCCCCCTCCCCCGCCCCATCCCCCCCACGCACGCCATTACCCCGGCAACCTATCCTCAACGCACATGCCAGCAGCTCCCCCAGGTAACCCCCCCCCCCTCAAGCCGTGGCCCCCGCCCACCCGTGGCAAAGGCGCCCCCGGCCAGATACGTATTTCAGATAAGGTTATGCTGTTGTTCTTCAGCCGTGACGCGACGGGCGTGATCAATAGCGGCGTTGAGGTGCTCACACCTTTAACGCGTCACGACTCTCTCCCTCCCGGACTCCCTCCCACTCTCTCCCCTCCCTTCCACTCTCTCTCTCTCTCTTCTCCCCTTCCCTCTTTTCATTATTTTCTCTTCTATCCTCACTCTTCCTTCATCTCTATTTCTCTTTGCCTTCCCTCCTCTTTCCCTTCACTCCTCTCATCTCCTTTCCTCTCATCTCCTCCTTCCCTCTCCTCTCCTCCTTCCCCCTTTTCTTCCCTCTCCTCTCCTCCCTCGCCCTCTCTTTCCCTTTCCCTTACTCTTTCCCCCTCACCTTCCCTCCCCCTCTTCTTCCCTCTCCTCTCCTCCTTCCCCCTTCTCTCCTCCCTCCCCCCAAACAAGCCCCCAGTCCTCACTCTCCATCCTGAGGGGGGGAGGGGGGTCCTCCTAAAGGAAGTAGGATTAGGGAAGGGCGAGGGAGGCCGTCCACGCCGTCCGCACGCTGCTCTGTTGCTAGGTTGCTCTAAGGAGGGAAGGCGGGAGAGGGGAGGGGGGGGGGTGACGGGTGTACCTTCTCCTCCCCTCTCCCTAAACTCTATGGTGTTCTGCGGATGTTCTCTCGGTGTTCTTTTATTTTTGCAGGCAGACTGGTCTCTTCTATGGTGTGTTCTTCCTTAAGGTGTGTGAAAGTTCTCTCGGAGCTTAGTTTTGCCACAAGATGCTGTGTTATTTTTTGCCATATACTGGGAGTTGTTCTTTAGAATGCCCGGAGCTCTGTTGTGTTCCAGTATGCTGGGAGCTGTATTGTTCTACAACATGCTTAAAGCCGTGTTGTTCTGTATGCAGAGACTTCTATAGTTCTTCAATATGCGGGGAGTTGTTCTTCATTACGTTAGAAGTTTTGTTTTCAATATGCTATGAGATGTGTTCTTCACTATCCTGATCTGTGTTATTTGTCTCTATGCTGTGAGTTGTGTTACGTTTCAATAAGCAAGGAGCTGCGTTCTTTTTTAATGTTCTGGAAGCGGTATTGTTTTTCAGTATGCATGGAGCTCCGCTGTTCTTCAATACGCTTGCAGCTGTGTCATTCCATATGCTGTGATGGGCTCTCTTGGCTAGCCTATACATGCATATATGTGAGTGTCCGCGCGCGCGCGCTTGTGCGTGCGTGAACATGAGCATGTGCGAGTGCACACAGCCTGCACTTGTTCCTCTGGCCGGGCGACCCGCCCTCCCTTTCATTCCCTGGCAGAGGACGCGTCGCCACCGCGGCCAATTTTTCCTTCCAATCGGCCCCGTGCGAGAGACAACAGCCGCCATTCACCGCCCTTAACCTCGCGCTGGTTCTTCATCCCGGGCGGCTATTGACCCGCGATTCCCTCCGGTTCTCCTGCCGCCGGAGCGTGTTTGCTCGCGATGATGAGCGGTTCGGACCCCGGGGGAGCTCTCGCCGCCGCCCTCCCACCTGGGCTCGCCGGCGCTCGGGTCTTCGCGGAAGGAGGGGGCGGGAGGGGGAAGGGGGGAAGGGGAGGGGAGGGGGGAGAAAGGAGAGGAGGGCCAGGAAAGAAAAGAGAGGAAAGGAAGGCAGGGAAAGAGAAGAGAGGAAGGGAGGACCAGGAAAGAAAAGAAAGGAAGAGATCGGCACGAAGGGGGGGGGGGTAAAGGAGGAAGGGAAGGGAAAGTGTGATGTTCCTTTTTATACAGCTAGTTTGATATAATTCTTTTCGTGATCAAAAAATACAGTTATTACTATAATTGCGTACATTATTATTATTTCTCTTATCTAATATAATCATCATAGATATTAGTAACCACTTTCTCCCTCCTATTCCTTACTCCTTTTTCACTTTCTCCAATTCATCCTATCTCCCCTTCCCTCCTCATCCCCGTTCCTCGTTCCTCTCCTCTTCCTACGACACGAACCGGATTTACATTTCAAACGGAGTGTTTATCTCCCCCGGCGCGCCCGCCGCCATCTGGACAGACTCCCGACAACGCGGTGCCACAGATCGCGAGCTCAAGACACATCTTCCGCCTGAACCTGCAACGCGCACCGTCCCGACACACCGACATATACGTACGAACGATCCCGACAAGTAAGGCACTCGAACCTGACACCCACACCTGAGATGGGCCCCCAAATGGCACCTCTTAGCACACTCCCGTGCCCTTCCACCGCGACACTCTAGAGGCACACCCTTTTCTGGCACCATTAGGAGCCCCCCCCCCCGCCCCCCTCTCCCTCCTCCGTCCCTGGCACACTGGCCCAATCCTAGCTACCTGGGCAGACCGGGCCACCCGCGGTCACACCGTCACATGATGGCTGTATTGATCTCGCACAAGGAGGCTGCTGCCATACCCCCCTCTTCTCTGTCCCCCTTCCCCTTTTCCTCGCCCCTCCACCTCCCTCCACGAACCCCTCCCTCCCTCCCCACCCCCTAACCTCTTCGGTAGAGACCACCTTCTAAAATTGTCTGAATCACGACCATAACACAAGCGCGACCTTTTTACAAACACCAACCGCATTTACGACCACCACAACAGGTGCGACCACAGCCACTACCCCCTTCGCCCGCGACCGCAATTACGAGGGCCACGACGACCTCCGCCGTCTTTAGTCACCACGACCACAGCAACGACCGCGAGCACCTCCCCCGGGCCCTCCTGCCCCCGGGCCTAATTGGAGGCGAGCGATACCAGAGATAGCGGCCGGAAGATAAGGGTGGCCGCCTGTAAATAATGACGATCTCATTACGCGGAACAATTTCATCAAACTCCACCTCATTAATGAGCTTACTCTGACGTCAACCATAGTAAGAAGAACAATAATAAAAAGCTAGAATGACATAATATAATAATAATAATAATAACATTGATATAGAGAATATTAATGATGTTGATGGTAATCATAATTATAATAATATAAAAAATAACAATAATTACTATTATCATAACAGCTATACAATAATAATAATAATATCGTCAGTAGCAGGAGTAACAACAACAATAATAATGATACTACTACTACTACTACTACTACTACTACTACTACTACTACTACTACTACTACTACTACTACTACTAATAATAATAATAATAATAGCAACAACAACAATAACAATATAAAACAACTTTAATAACAATAATATCGATAAAACAATAATAACAACAACAATAAAAACAATAATAACTGCAGCAATAAATATTGCAACAACAACAATAAACGTAATGATGTTAAAAATGCTGACGCTAAAATGTATATATAATGAAAAAAAAAGATGACTGTCGGTGATTAGGTAACGTAAGAATATCATCAATAACAATATATATGCTAAAAAATACCCTAAGTAGCAAAAAATGATTCAATAAAAATTATAAAAAAATAAACAAAATATAAATAAATCAGCCTTAATTAAGCTAACGGATAACACAGACAACGACGGAGAACGAAGAGCCAAAAAGAAATAACAAGTACACAAAAAGTAAACAACAGGCAAAGAAAAAAAAACAGGAAAAGAAAAAAAAGAAAAAAAAAACAGGAAAAGGAAAAAAACAACAGCTAAAGCAAAGAAAAGCGAAGAAAACAAACGCAACGAAAAGCGAAAACACAAACAAAACAAACTTTGATAAGCAAAAAAAAAAAAAATAATAAATAAATAACAAATAAAGAAAAGAAGGAAAAAATGGAATTGCATAAATGACAAAGAAAAGAAGGAAAATAAAAATAAAAAACAGAGACAGGGAAAATAAAAAAACAAAAAACAGACAAAAAAGAAGGAAAAACAAAATAAAAAACACAGACAGGGAAAATCAAAAGACAAAAAACAGACAAACAAAGAAGGAAAAATAAAACAAAAAACAGACAAAGACCAGGAAAACTAAAATGTAAAATAAAAACAGGCGAATAAAAGACAATAAAAAAGACAAAGAAAAGACAATAAAAACAACCGAAGAAAAGACAAGAAAAAGGAGACAAAGGAAAGACAAAAAACAAAGAAAAGACAAGAAAAACAGAAAAGATAAGAAAAAACAGACAAAGAAAAGAAAAGAAAACAACAGAAAATGAAGACAAGAAAAAAACAGACGAAGAAAAGACAGGCAAAAGAGGCAAAGATAAGACAAGAAACAAAAACAGACACAGAAAAGACATGAAAAAAAAACAAAGAAAAGAAAAGACAAACGACAGAAAATGAAAAGACAAGAAAAATAACAGATAATGAAAAGACAAGAAAAACAGACAAGAAAAACAGATAGAGAAAAGACAAGAAAAATAACAGATAATGAAAAGACAAGAAAAACAGACAGAGAAAAGACAAGAAAAAACAAAGAAAAACAAAGACAACAGGACAAAAGATGAATTGGGGGAGGTGGAGTGAGAGTGACGAGTCGAGTGACAACCGTAGACTCACGCGGAGGGGGGGGAGGGGGGGCGACGAGGGGGTAAGGGGCAAGAGGTAAAAAATCAATAGTATCAAGCGATGTCCTCCGTGACCTTCCCCATTACCCATTGCGCCCCCTCCTCCACCCACTCCTCAATCCTTAATCCTCCAATCTCTGATCCTATTCTACACCCCTACCACACATATCCCTCCCCTATTCTACCTATAAATCCAGCCCCGCAGACACACCTAAAATCCTATACTCAACCCCTCCACCCTTTCGACCCCACTATGGCCCCCTACACACCTCCGACCCCACTTTGGCCTTCCGAAACAACTCCAACCTCAATCTAGTACCACTGTTCCAAACCTCCAACCCCACACAAGGCCCTCCCACACCCCCGACCTTAGTCTACACCCCACAACTCCGACCTCACTCTTGTTCCCCAACACAGTCACACCTCCGACCTCTCTCTTTCCCTCCCCACACACCACCGACCCCAATCTGCTTCTCCCTTTAAACTGTGTGCCCCCACCTCCATTTTTCAGCTCCCGAGAGTGAGAGTGAGAGAGAGAGTGAGAGAGAGTGAGAAAGAGAGAGAGAGAGAGAGAGAGAGAGAGAGAGAGAGAGAGAGAGAGAGAGAGAGAGAGAGAGAGAGAGAGAGAGAGAGAGAGAGAGAGAGAGAAGGGGAGGGAGCGAGAAGAGGGGGAGGGATAAGCGAGAGGGGGGAGGGAGGGAGGGAGGGAGGGAGGGAGTGGAGGGAGGAGAGAGGAGGGAGAGAGGGTGTAAGAGAGAGAGAGAGAGAGAGAGAGAGAGAGAGAGAGAGAGAGAGAGAGAGAGAGAGAGAGAGAGACAGAGAGAGAGAGAGAGAGAGAGAGAGAGAGAGAGAGGGGGCGGGGAGGGGAGGGAGCGAGAGAGAGAGAGAGAGAGAGAGAGAGATAGAGATAGAGATAGATAGATAGATAGGGGGATAGATAGAGTAGATAGATAGAGAGAGAGAGAGAGAGAGAGAGAGAGAGAGAGATGGGGGGGGGCGAGAAAGAAGAGCGAGAGAGAGGGGGGGAGGGAGAGCGAGAGGAAGAAGGGGGAGAGGGAGTGCGAGAGAGTGGGGGGAGGGAGTGCGAGAGAGAGGGAGGGAGGGAGTGCGAGAGTGCGAGAGAGAGGGAGGGAGGGGGAGAGGGAGTGGGGGGGAGAGAGAGAGAGAGAGAGAGAGAGAGAGAGAGAGAGAGAGAGAGAGAGCGAGAGAGAGAGAGAGAGAGAGAGAGAGAGAGAGAGAGAGAGAGAGAGAATGTTTTAAGATTTTTTAAAGACAGTTTTAATTCAATTTGTTACAATGGATATCCTTTACTGTGACATACTATGTTTTATTTTGCTTCCAAATCTCCCCCTGTGTGCAAGGGATGGCTGGGGTTGCCATCCACTGGCCGCACGCGGGGTTGAACGCAGGTCGGCAAGATTGCTAGACTAACACGCTTACCGCTGCGCCAGCACAACGTTCTTGAAGTTACTTATCCACAATGGATATTACAAATTATATGGGCACATTTGCAATAAAAGAAACGTAGCTTAGCCTTTCGAGACCGAATCTCTCTTGAGAAGACAGAACTCTTAACAAAAAGTATTTATAATGATCTGGGTCGAGTTAGTCCATTAAATTGATGGGGACCCAGAACAAACATAAGCCAGCAACCAATGCATTTGCATTTGTTTAAAAAATGCATTGTCTGAAACAAATTAGAGAACAAACCATAAATAACATTTGCAGACGAAAAAACACGAATAAAATATAAAAAATGCGTGTAAAAGTCAAACAAAAAGTGATATACAATATATACAAAACAATTCTACTATGGTACATGACGCAACTTTGCTTAATGCCTTTGCTGGGTGTTTATGGTCGGGCTTAAACTACAGTCAACTTTAACTCACAGAAATTTCGGGTAGTAAGTGCGTTTGATAATCTTACAGTTAATCCTGGTAGGATATGAGGCATCTCTTTTTGATGAAATTCAACGAAGCTTTTTTCGGTGTTTAAATTTAGTTTAGTACAGAGTACCCAACAACGAACTTGCCTCGGAATGTGGTTGGTATTGATGATCAATTAAAGTTAGGAAAAGGAAAAGTGCAAGGTGGAATCATCAGCAGATAAAGTAAAGTTATAAAGATAGGAAAGGCCTATAAAATAATTCGTATACAATGAGAAACGCTAGGGAACACTCACAGAACCTTGCCGTATTCCGTTTAACACTTGAGATGTGGAAGAGGAACGTTTGCCATATGATAGAGGAACGTTTGCCGTATGATACATCCTGCATTAAACCAGCTGTGGACGTAATCTTGAATACCAAAAAGGAGAATTCTGTAGCGCACCGTCTCAAACACATTGCTAAAGTCTAAAAACATATAAATACCAATTATCCATGCATCGCCACATAACTGTAGTACTAAGTTTATGAAATCCAAAAGAGCAGATTGAATGGAATTACCGTCGACACGGCTAAATTGGGAAGGCGTTATGACGTCATCGTGTCTGCAGCGTTATAACAGTCTTAATACTAATTTCTAACTAAGCTTAACTGATAACATGGATACGGAGTGGTAGTCACAACTCTGTCGCTAATATTCCTTGTGATCATAGTCGTGTGGTCTTACGGTCTTGGACAGTGTTCAGCACCGCCAAGATTCCGAAGTAAATTGTTATTTTTAAGCGTATACTTTCGTTTTGAATTTCGGATAGTGGTTGGTGGTCACCCATTTCCTGAGAAGAAAGTTTCACTGTATGTCGAGCGATACTTTGCATATTTTCTTTGGAATTTATTCTTTTGGATAGAGAGAGAGAGGTCATAAGGAAAAGGAAAGAGGGGGATAAAGGGAGGAGAGACAGCGATGAAGGAATGAGAAAGAGGGAGGGAGGAGCGAGAGGTTACGTATTCATAAGTAATACATAATCTAACAAGTGTTCAAAACATGTCACAGAAAGCGAGGGAGAGAGGGAGGGAGGGAAGGAGGGAAGGAGGGAAAGAGTAGAGTAAAGGGGAAAGGGTAGAGTAAAGGAGAGAGAGAGAGAGAGAGAGAGAGATGATAGAGAGAGAGAGAGACGATAGAGAGAGAGAGAGACGAGAGAGAGAGAGAGAGACGATAGAGAGAGAGAGAAAGAACGATAAACAGACTACCAGATGCAGACAGAAAGAGATACAAAGCGCAAGAGAGAAAACACAACTCCCCCCTCCCCCCTCTCCCCACCACGAGCCGCCACCCCAACCGAAGCCCCGCCCCCCCCCCCCCCCTCCCCCCTCCCCCAAGGCCAAATATAGCAAGGCGAGTGTATCGAGTGGCCCCGAAAGGTCACACCGGCCACCAGGTGTAATAGCCCCACGTTATAACAACCCTGAGGCGTCGGAAGTATAACAGGTGATATAACCCGTTGAAAAGACATCGTCCCGACATCTATAACCCTCGATATAACGTCAAATACATTCTGAACCACATATCTATCACAAGAAATAAAAAAACAACAACACAGAAACACCATAATCTATGATAAGACATCGATATATCCAACATCAATAACAATATCTATCACAAGAAAAAAAAAACACGTCAAATACATCCTGAACCAAATATATAACAGGGGAAAAAAAGAAACACCGTAATCCATGATGAGACCTCGACATATCCTCCACCAGCGACAACAATTTCCACCCATCTTGAAACCAGAAAGCAAGACACCGGAGCAGATGACACCCATGTACTCGCGTGCAGGGAGAGCGTGTCGATACTGACGCACAACGAGTGGCAACGACGCGGGCACCAGGCATAAAACATGAAAAAGATACACGTGAACGAAAGGAATTAGAACTTGTAAGACGGGAAACGATAATTCACCCGAGATCCATTGTTTGTTTCGGTTCACGTCAACACTCCTTCACTTACATACATACATACCAATATACATGCACTGCATATATAACTAAATTATACGTGCATAGACAGGCAAATACAAATAGATCTCTACAGACAGACACACACGAACTATATTCACCGAAAAAACTAAACGTCGAGCGTAGCCCTTAATACCATCGACCACAGAGCCAAAAGACAAAACAAAAATCCAAAACGTAAAAAAAACGAAAGAGATAAAGAGGCGAATAAACAGGACATTAAGAAGCACAATAGGTAACTAACAAGGCAGTGTTCTTCCTCCTCCCCCTCCCCCCGCTCCTCCACCCCTGACCCGCCTGACCTTCCTTCCCCGCAGGTAAAGGTCAGAGGTGAGGCGAGATGACGTCCGAGGCGCGCGTCAGTGAAGCAAATTACCTTTTTTTTTACGAGTGAGCGTGTGTGAGTTTGCACAACCCTCGCCAGCCCGCCGCCACTCGCGCGAACACACAGCTCCTTTCTACCAACTCAATTTTTATCGATTCCGCCACGAACGGTGACTCCCGAGCTAAAAAAAAAGGAAAAGGAAAAAAGAAAAAGAAAGAAGAAGAAGAGAAGAAGAAGTAGAAGAAGAAGAAGAAGAAGAAACGGCCAGTGAGGAATATCCCTCGGGTCCTATGCATCAGGACTGGACCCGGGATAGGGGCTGCACTCACCACATTCGGAGGTGCTCCCAGTATGCACGTCGTTGATACACCAGCTAGAATATTCTTATAATTTCACAAAGCAAATGTTAAGGTTCTTACCTATCAGTAAAACGAAACCAGGAATCAAAACGTTTTCTAAAATGAATAAAACAGTTTATATTCCTCTCTACTTATGACGTAGGTTTGATAAATGCCAAAATGAAAAAAAAACGAAAAAAAACATGCTCGTTTAACTATTCCAAAGGTAGAAGAAATGTTCGAGGGGCAACAAAACTCAAGTAAAGGAAACAAGGTCACATCCGTTGTCTATATATTACCGCCTAAAATATAACATAAATGACTAGAAAAGACACCACAAAATGCATAAAGAAATTAGCCTCAAAATCACCATTCTAACTCTGATATATAAAATAATACGCTAAAAGTAAAGAGCTAAAATCAGATAATCTCTTCCCATGCAAAGAACCAAACAATACGATAAACAGATGAAGATCACGACACGCTAAAATAACAGCTAAGCTTCACAAATGGACGACGCAAGAAGCTCTAACTTATCTAAATCACTGTTAAGACACATGCCACCTAAGTGCTCCGTAAAGATGAACCGCTGCAGTGAAGCCTCGTTTTAAATCGAGTTACAACCATGTCATTGGAGGCGTGACACCCATACGAAACAAGGAGGCGAGGGCAAGAGAGAGAGAGAACGTGAGTGCCTGCATGAGTGCCTGCGTGTGCCGGTTAGTCTTGTACACGGCAAACTCTACGACAATTAACTAGGCAACCAGGGAGCGCCCTGTCTGCTTGCTCGCTCGTTCTCTCACTCTCACTCTCATTCCCTCTCTCTCTCTCACTCTCATTTCTCCTCTCTCTCTCACTCTCATCCCCCCCCTCTCATTTCCTCTCTCACTCTCATTCCCTCTCTCTCTCACTCTCATTTCTCCTCTCTCTCTCTCTCTCTCTCTCTCTCTCTCTCTCTCTCTCTCTCTCTCTCTCTCTCTCTCTCTCTCTCTCTCTCTCTCTCTCTCTCTCTCTCTCTCTCTTTAAACCGGGCTGCCGGCGAGCCAGCCTGCATACGCCCTGCTCTAGACAACCGGGCCGTATTATTCGAGCGCAGGTATAATGCAGCTAAAGCAAGCATTAACTCCTTCACTCCCCCCCCCATCGCCATCCTCCACATCCAGGTGGCACTGCGCGTGTGACAGGGAGAGGGGGAGGCGGGAAGGGCGGGAGGGGGGAAGGAGGGGAGGGAGGAAGGAGGGGAAGGGGGAAGGAGGGGAGGGGGGAAGGAGGGGAGGCGGGGAGGGAGGGGAGGCGGGGAGGGAGGGGAGGCGGGGAGGGAGGGAGTGAGGGATGGAGGGGGAGGAGGGGAGGGAGGTGGAAGTATCCTGGGACCTTCAGGGTCGTTCGCCGTTTTAAGCTATTTTGCACATGACAATCCTCTTTACTATTATATGCATATGTTTTCCATTTTTTTCCTGTGTTTACCTTTTTGACCCCTTTTTTCCAAACCTTCGAATCACATTTTTCCTCTTACCCATTTTTTCCTAACTCCGTTTTAGACAGATGTTTCTAACTGATACTCGACGTTGCAAAAAAAAAAAAAAAAAAAAAAAAAAAAAAAAAAAAAAAAAAAAATATATATATATATATATATATATATATATATATATATATATATATATATATAGATATATATATATATATATATATCACCTTTCCAATTGAGAATCAAGAGTGCACTGCAAACAAAATAAAACATGCCTCTTACCAATGTGGGCGGAAGGGAGGATGGCAATATACGGGAATATACGAAAGAGAAGAGGCAGAGAAAGGGACAAACAAAACAAAAAAAAAAAAAACGTAAGACATAAGACACACAAGCTCACGTTAGCAAACGCGCGCACACACACACACACACACACACACACACACACACACACACACACACACACACACACACACACGACAATCACAAACACAGACACACACAATACTCACACAAACACGCACAATAATCACAAACACACAGACACACACACACACACATAAATACACAAGAAAGAAAGAAAAAACATACAATACACAATCACACAGTTATATGTACATGTATCCTCTTGCGCTAACAAATAAACTGTGACACTCTTTTGCTTCGGGGTTCCAGCGTATGACGTCAGCATGTTGCATCACTCATAAAAGGAAAAATGACAATGGAATAACTTTTTTTTTACACATTTTCAACAATAATATGTAATGGAAACTGACACAGGGCTCTCGCAAAATTAACATGGTTAATCCTATCATGTTGAATATTAACAATCGAATATAAAACGACAGTATGTCTACATATATACTGATAAAAAATACCGTAAAATTATGCATCTAAAATTGATAAACAAAGTATCAATATTACGGGGAATATCCCACGTGCAATTCTTCAACACGATACCATCAACTTTCAAACGAGACACCACTTGACATGATACAACACAGTGCACTACGCAACTCTTTCACACGATACCATGTCACGTCAACTAATCATACCGATAAGACGTTCTTTGCCAAGCGCCCCTCTCATTTTGCTAAAAAACACCATTAC
>NC_091567.1:27801705-27804205 GCF_042767895.1 Penaeus vannamei
ATTTTATTCACACTTTTATTACTACCATTAATACCGCAACCGTTACGGTTATAAGCGTTACCAGCGATATCACTAGCAGCATGACCATTGTATACATTACTTAGAATTACTAATAATCTTATTATGATCTTTATCCCAAAGGAAAAAAATAGTAATCATGATGCTGAGTATCGTCATCAATGCCGTCATTACAATAATCATCTACTGCTTTTCTTAAACTTTATTTATCACTCCATCCTTATATTAGATTATCAATATCACCAATACTAATTAGAAGCACTCAGAGTGCATACCTCCGTCAAGGCAATAGGGTCACTGATGCAATAAAATATACACACTTGAAAGAATTACATTAAAATCACCTCTTTCTCAAGTACATAACATCCATGTCAGAGGTAATAAAGGCAATTATAATAATAACAGTTACCCCTATTGGCTTGATAACTGATGCACTCATATAAAAAAATCCTGGACCCGAATGGCTTCTAAGTTAAGCTAGGACACACCTCTGGTAAAAAAAAAATCATAAAAATCTGTTCATTACCTTTTGATTTATTCTGCTAAACAACAAACTAATAAACAACTAACGGTAACAATATCTTTTATCGTCATCATTATTATTATGATTTTTTCATCATAGTATAATAATCATTTTATAATTGCTATCATCACATGCTTCGTATCATTCTATATTAATTAAACACATGACAAGGCGGAAAAAACAAAAGGGAAAACTTATACGAGAGGAGCGA
The DNA here is from genome assembly GCF_042767895.1 of Penaeus vannamei. Taxonomy (NCBI): domain Eukaryota; kingdom Metazoa; phylum Arthropoda; class Malacostraca; order Decapoda; family Penaeidae; genus Penaeus; species Penaeus vannamei. Next base: position 27,802,458 of record NC_091567.1, read on the forward strand.
GGGAGCTGACGAGAAGAAACAAAATTTGGAATATTCAGGAGCACGAGGAGGAGGAAGAGGAGGAGGAGGAGAAGGAAGAGTAGGATGAGGAGGAGATGCGGAGGGGGAGGAGATTTAGGAGAAGATGAGGAGGAGGGGGGAGGAGATGAGGAGGAGGGGGAGGAGATGAGAGGAGGGGAGGGAGGAGATGAGGAGAGGAGGAGGAGGAGGATGAAGATGAAAGTGAGGAAGAGGAGATGAGAAGAGGAGGAGGAGGAAGAGGATGAGATGAGAAAGAGGGGAAGGAGGAGACGAGGAGGAGGAGGGGATGAAAAGCAAGCGAGGAGGAAGAAGAGGAGGAGCTGTTGAGAAGGAGAGGAGGAGAAGGAAAAGAAGAGAAGGAGAGGAGGAGAAGGAAAAGAAGAGAAGGAGAGGAGGAGAAGGAAAAGAAGAGAAGGAGAGGAGGAGGAAGAAGAAGAGGACTAGGATTTAGAGTAGTAGGCGGAAGAAGAGGAGGAGAAGGCAAAGTGAGAAAGTGGTTCCCAACATGGGGCAGCGACCCCCCTCCCCCTCTCCCTCCGCCTCCGGGGCGTTGATTTGTTTCCAGAGGTAAAGCAGCCAGGGATCTTGTCGGGCGCAATTGCGTCGCTACAGAGGGCGTTGTGGAAAGTCTGTAAACATCCGATTCTGATTCACAAACTGCTGTTATTAGCAGCACTTGCTTACAAGGAATGGATGGGAATACGCAAATCATCCAAAGCAGACGCCAACCCCTTCCATACCGCAAAACCACTGCCACATGGCTAAGACCCGACGGCGCCGCCCAAAGCCTCCTCCTCGGCAGCCCACGGGCACAGCGGACTGGAACCGAACGCGATGACTTAGGGCTTCGCGAACTGACTCACTCGCGCGCAGGAGCTTACATGATCCCCGTAAGTCTTTCGCAGACATCGCCCATTAAGATCTATGCTATGCAAAATTTAAGACCAATTCCGAGTTAGAGGAGAGGTTTGCATATTTAGTTAGTTTACGAGAAGTTTTACGTCTCACTCTCTTCCCCTCTCTCTCTCCCTCCCACCCCCTCCCCCTCTTCCTCTCTCTCTTCCTCTCCCTTTCCCTCCCCCTCTATCTTCATCTCCCTCTCCCTCCCTCCCTCTTCCCCCTCCTCTCCTCCCCCCCTCTCTCTCTCTCTCTCTCTCTCTCTCTCTCTCTCTCTCTCTCTCTCTCTCTCTCTCTCTCTCTCTCTCTCTCTCTCTCTCTCTCTCTCGCTCACTCTCTTTCAACATATCAGTGCAAAATTGTGTAGGAGTATGTATATTACTGTTGATTTTACAGCAATTCTTTACTTCCTAGAAATAAAAACGAATCGAGAAAAAGTCCGACAGCATAATTAATTTTCAACCCATCACTATCAATAAAGCCTCTGAACTAAATGGTGATTTTTTCCCCTGATGATGACAAGCTACCAAACGTCTAAAAAAATATTCATGTTTAAAATACAAGGGGTGTTGGCATGTAGTTAGGTGTCACAGAGGAGCGGTCAGCAAGAAAAAAAAAAGTTGAAAAACGCTGGAGGATGAGGAGGAGAAACAGCAACAGGATTAGAGAAAATAAGTAACATGAGGAGGAGGAAGAGGAGAGAAGGAGGAGGAGGAGGAGGAGGAGGAGGAGGAGGAGGAGAGAAGGAGGAGGAGAAGCAGACAAGAAGGAGGAGGAGAGGAGGAGGAGAGAAGAAGAAGAAGCAGCAGCGAGCCCGAGGATGACCAGAG
>NC_091567.1:27811705-27814205 GCF_042767895.1 Penaeus vannamei
TTGGACTAGGCATTGGGTGGACCGCATGCTAGAAATTGGTAACAGTGGTAATAATTTCTTAACATCCCGAAGAGCGGAACTGTTTCCGAAATGCTCGAAAAGGTTGATCTGGTAATCTTTTTTTCGATAATGATTGTGACTGCGAAGACGGCATTATGGACATACACACGATAATTAGTATTTCTGAAATAGTATCTCTGGTTCATCCTGTGCGCGAGGAAATTGGAACTGTGGGAGGAGATCGACTTCAACAGAGTAAGCAAAAATAGAGTTCGATTAAAAATATTGCTCATTTTCATTATTCTTCATTAATCTCCAAATTGTATTCATTAACGCCGTTTCACATACCTCGTCAACCCTATCACAGCTCGAATTACCCTTATCTGTGCCCTTATAAGAGGACGCGAAGAGGCAATACAAGAAGAAAACCCGTGTATACCAATGAATTATACACTGATCTTAATCCCATTACAATTCACATCTGTCAGGCCTAGTATAAAACTTCAGATTATTTTTTATTACTTTTTACTTGAATCTTGATGGCACGGCCTTTCAGCGCCAGCCATATGGACTCACAATATTTGGTAATCATTTCCCTCTTAATTGCATGAGGTTCAGTTTTTAATTACAGGTGGGGGAGAGGGGAGAGGGGAGAGGGGAGAGGGGAGAGGGAAGGTGATGGGAAGGAGGGTGAGGGGGAAGGGGAAAAAGGGGAAGGGAGGGAGAGGAGGAAGGGGAAGGGGAAGGGGGAGAAGGAGGAGAGGGGGAGGAGGAGGAGGAGGAGGAGGAGAGGGAGGAGAAGGAGAAAGGAGGAGGAGGGAGGAGGAGAAAGGAGGAGGAGGAGGAGAGGGAGGAGAAGGAGAAGGAGGAGAAAGGAGGAGGAGGAGGAGGAGGAGGAGGAGGAGGAGGGAGAGGAAGAAGAAGAAGAAGAAGGAGGGGGGGGAGAAGGTTGAGGAGGAGCGAAAGGAAGAGGAAGAGGAGGAAGAGAAGGGTCCCGAATAGAAGAGAGGAACCTACAGTCCCTCAAACGCAGGCCCAACGAATCACCTCCCCCCCCCCCCTCCACCGACCGACCTCCTCCTCGAAGGGTAAGCCGAGCTGCAACTCCCAAACCACCTTCCTCTCTTACTCTCGCCCTTTTACAGAGCCCTTCATAGAGCAATTGATAGAGCGCCCACGCCCGCGAACCCCCCTATAACACCTAGCAACACCTTGGCTAACTCCATTCTAGCGCCCGCGTTATCTGGCAAGGGAGATAAGGCGCCCTTCCTGTCCTCGAGATCGTGCGTCGCGCTCTCCCTACCAGCTCCACCCCCACGCCCTCTCGCTTCACCCCTTCTCCCTACCTCCCTCGCTCTCATTAACTCCATCCCTTTATCACTCTTCTTACCTATCTCACCCATTCTCTCTCATTCTCATTCTCCCTCTCCCACCCACCCTCCCCCTTCCCCTCTACCCTTCCCTGTCCCCCTACCCCTACCTTTCCCCCTACCCCTACACTTCCCCCACCCCTACCCTTCCCCCAATCCCTACCCTTCCCCCCACCCCCACCCTTCCCCTACCCTTACCCTTCCCCCTACCCCCACCCGCACCCAAACCCCTACTCCTTCCTCTCCTCTGCTCTTCCCAATCACCTCGCGCCTCTCAACAAATCTTTCTCCTCCGCGAACGCCCGAGAGAAGCGACGGGCGTGCCCTTGCACCCGAGAGCAACAAACAGAACGGGCGGCGGATAAATAAATCGACGAATCGTGGAAAAGAAGCACGTCCACTATCAGCCCATCCTTTCCCTTCCTCCTCCTCCTCCTCCCCCTCCCCCTCGGCCACCCGTCTTAACCCACACACCCGCCTCCCCCTCCCTACCAACCCCTCTCAACACCACTCCTCCCCACTACCCCTTTCAACGCCACCCCCTCCCTACCCCTGCACCCCCTTGGCAACCCGCGCCGAGTCGAACTTCAGGGCGACGTCGGACTCGCCCTCGTTAATTCAGGACACGGGAGCCAAGTCCTCCTCGAGGAAGGGCCTCGAGGAAGGGCCTCGAGGAAGGGCCTTCCCCTCGAGGTGAGCCGAAGGCCCCTCTGCACGCGCTCCGTGATCGGACTGAACCTGAAATAGCCGCGGCCGTCACATCAACATTACATAAGCGATTAAAAGGTTTCTACTCATCTAAGCTTCGAGTCTGACATCACAACCACGCGCAAAAAAGTGCTCAAAAGGTCACCAGAAAAACACACGAAATCGACCTTTATCAACGCGGCGAAAACGCCCAACGCCGTAACGCATAACAGTCGATTATAAGGTCGAAACGTAATCGAATGCAGGAGTAACACAACATTATCCAGACCATAACGAGATACGAGTCGCACTGAAACCCGAGACGGAGCTTCGGACCACAACATGGCTTACTGCTTTCCAGCGCACCGTGCATTGCTGCCTCCCTCTGAGGTATACCTGTATGTATGCCATCGTACATTATCTGCGTGTGCCTGTGAGGCCGT
>NC_091567.1:27824205-27829205 GCF_042767895.1 Penaeus vannamei
TCCTGAGGCAGTCTAACAAAGATTACTAGATTAATAGCGGACCTATGTGCTGGTACCAAAAGTGCTGTAACGTGTGGCGGGGTAAGTCCAGCATCTTGTGAATTAAGGGCCGTGTTCGTGCACTGACGTTTTTTGCATTGGCTAGATAATGGACAGAGCTACCATCCAAAATCTGTGCATAGTAACACTTGGCAACTTCAAGGTAACTGACCTTGACTTTACTAATGATGCAACCCTGTTATCTAAGTCTTTGAACTAACTGACAATGAGGGAAAAAGACCTTGGTTCATGAAATGTCTCAGATCACGACCAAAACTCAAGATTTTATGGGCCTGCAAAGAGAACCTGCTCAGTTGATACGTGCTTGAAGCAAGGAAATCAGTCACAAAGAGCTTTGCATATCTTGGGAATGTAGTTCGTGACTCAGGGCTTTCAGACCAGGAAGTCAGAATATCAAAGCACTCAGGAAGAGTGTTTGGAAATGCTAGGGCCAGTTACTGCTGTTTCTTTTCTGCATGTTGGGGAAGCCTAGACTTTATTTTGTATCTTGGAGTCTTGAAGCCTCTTGTTCTTGGGACGGATCATACGGTACAGTGTGCGGGACCTTGTGTTTAACAAACGACTGCAACGTGAGACTAGCGTAGGAACTGCACAATCAAGGGCCGCAATTTCAGATTAAAAATACAAATAAAATTATATTACTAAGCCAAAGTTGATTTTATCTCCACAAAGTCACATGGAAGAAATGGGAAAAATCCTCACCAGTTGCACATTTCAATATCCTTTAAAACAAGTGGGTTATGTCATTTTTTCTTCAGTGATAGAAAACCACACCACCCTTTCAATGTTGTCCATTCCATTCTACCAAAAGTTGAGAATGAAAAGGAATACATAGTGAAGATAGTTGCACATTCCCTCCCGAAGAAAGGTTGATAACTCAGTACTGCTTACTGCTGTAATCATTAATCATTATCACCATCCCCATCATCATTAGTCTCACCAGCACTGCCACAAGCGTCATCAAAAAGATCACCCATCCCATTACCTACGTCACCAGGTAACCCGGCGATCACAAAACGACCAAAATCATTACCTACTTTCCTTTACCTTCATCGCTCTCCATGATACAACAGACGGAAAATAGAAAACCTTGGACAAACGAAACCTAAATAACCCCTCGCACACGAAGCGGCCAAAATCACACACGCACGCAGACGGACAGGCACAGTGCCAATCAGACGCAAAAAAACTGCCAGGACCTCAACAAGCATTACCCGATCGGCACAGGCAAGCAGAGACGTTGCGACGAGGTGGCGATAATGGTGACGATGTTGATGGGGTTAAGGAGGAGGAGGAGGAGGAGGAGGAGGAGGAGGAGGAGGAGAAGGAGAAGGAGAAGGAGAAGGAGAAGGAGGAGGAGGAGGAGGAGCAGGAGGAGGAGGAGGAGGAGGAGGAGGAGGAGAAGGATGATGATGATTTTGATGATAATAATGATGATGATGATGATGATGGTGATGATTTTGATGATGATGATGGTGGTGGTGTGATGATGGTGATGATGAGGATGGTAGTGATGAAAGCGAAGATAATAAATATTCATAACTGCTACAATACCAGTCATAGCAAAAGTAAAATTGTGACAATGATACCAATAGCAGTAATAAAAAATATAAGAGAAAGAACGCCCACGAGGTTACGATAAATGACAACAATAAAGTTAAATCATCACAGCGAAAGTATTAAAAATATATATACATATGATAAAAACAAATCCATATCCTCTTAACACAGGATCCCACACAATAAACGAATTGATTAACACTTCCTTCTTTAATTCTAAAAAAAAACACCACCAACAGCCCTCGACTTTGAACAAACACTCTTTCATGGCCACATTTCGAAAAAAACTGTAGGTTCTAACAATAACAAGATATAGTTAAGAAAGTCTAATATACATTTTGATTAACAAAAATCCTCTTACACGCGCCGCGTGACCACACGTCGAAAACCAAACCTTTTACAGTTTAAATGACATGATATAGACTTTAGAAGAATTATCACCATACTCTCTTTATAATGGCGAATAACCAACCTTTTAATTCATTACCAGCATGGGACAATAATAAACTACCAAGACAAAAGACTCGACCCAAAAATACCCAAACAACGTAAGAAAATCGATTTGTACTTTCTTCGAGGTTAAAAAAAAACAATTCTAAAACAAGCAAAAAAAAATTTAGCCCTCCTTCCCACACACGCTCCAAACAAAGCGCTCCCGCACGCACGCTCTGTTCATTCATCTCCACGCCCGAGGGGGGGAGAGGGGAGAGGAGGGAGGAGAGGGGAGCGGAGGGGGAGAGAGGAGCGGAGGGAGGGAGGAGAGGGGAGAGGGGGAAAGGAGGAGAGAGGAGAGGGGGAAGGAAGGAGAGGGGAGAGGGAGAAGGGAGGAGAGGGGAGAGGAGGGAGGGATATAGTGAGAGGAGAGAAAGGAGGAGGGGAGAGGAGTCAGGGTGGAATGGGGTGAGGGGAGAGGAAGCAGGGAGGAAGGGGGAAGTAGCAAGTGTGCCAGACATACCTTGGCACTCTCGCGAAGCCCCCTCCCCCCCATTCTAATTCAGAAGCGGCCAGGGTGAGGACCTTCTTCGTTTCCTTCGTCACGCAGAGTCTGGCTTGACCTTTCTGCTGGATGTGTATGCTGCTGACTTGACTCAACTACCTCGGTAAAGACGCCTTTTTCTTTACTTCATATCTATCAGTGAGCTTTGACGACCCTTTCATCCCCTTCCCAATCTTAGTTCTCAAACCCGTCGTCGAACACCTCAATGCCTCGCCCCTGACCATGAAAAGGCGCCGCGCCCTGGCCTTGGACGCAGCCTCGCTCTGCTGTGCAGTGGCGGCGTCAGTCTCGGCCGACGGAGAGCCCATTACGGACGCTAATTTCGGTCACGTATTTCTAACAGGTCGAGCATGATGCGACCTTTCCGCGGCCGCCGATGACGTCAAGCGCTCGCGGACGTCAAGGTCGACGCGCTCTGACCTTGCCTGACGAGTGAAAGACCTCCGGGTGCCTCGACCTCCAGCCTTCGGTGGGTGTCGGGACGTGTCGGGTGACCCCCTCCCCCAGCCCCAAATCCGTGACGCAACAGCCCAGACGTAATGGTGACGTGCTGTGACGTGCGAGCAGAGCGACGCCGCTCGTGCCTAAGTTCCTGAAATGACATTTGAACTTCCCTGTCCTCCTTGCATGTCATTTCTCTCTTCCTCACTCCTCTCTCCGCTCGCCCCCTTTGCCTATTTACCCCGACGGCGAGGTGACTCAGCGGTTTCGAAGTCACGTTATTTTAATGCGTGCTCAAGCGTTCAGTCAGTCGGCACGTTTCGAATGGCGCATGCTCGGTTGTTACACGTGCTTGTTACTAATCGCCCGCTTCATATTTTTCTTTTCCTATATTTTGTCATTTTTCTTTTACTCTAAACTTTCTACTACAGCTTCCCTCCCTTTATTTTCTTCTTCCCCTCTATTTCTTATTTCCCTCCTTCTTTTTTTCTCCCTTCTTCCTGTTTTCTTTCCTACTGTTCTTTAATTGAGTCCCCTCCCTCACTAAATGCGCATCTGCTACCCCTTTCCTCACCAAAAATACTGTCCTAGCCCCCTTCCCCACTACAAGCACACCTGCAGCCCCCATATACTGAAAACAAACACGAAGCCTCCCACTACACTGACGGAACCCACACTGCCCTTCTCATAGAAAAAAACTCCACCCCATCAAAGAGAGACAGGTAGCAGCCCTCGTCTGTGAAAAAAACACACATGTATCCCCTCTCCAGCTGAAATCACATACCCTTTTGCTAAAACCACACCCTTGGCCCCTTCCTCCACTAAACCTACACCCACTGAATACCCACTTGCAGTCCCCTCTTCCACTTTGTCCCTCCACTAAACATACTCATAGCCCCTTCCATCAATATATACACAAACGCAGCCCCTTCCCCATTACAAATATACGTGAAGTAACTCCCCGACTGAAAACAAACCCGTAAAACACCCACCTCTTGCCACTGAAACCACATCATTACCCCCCCCATCTCCATCATTCACTAAAGAATTGCCTTAAATCGCCTCAGCGAGCTCACATGAGCAGACGCTAGCCAGGCGTCACAAGCAAAGCGCAGTGTGTGCTCACAGGGCGCGGTGATCTGCACGAGCGCGCCGCGGAATGAAGCACTTTTGGTGTGCGCTTGGTGTGATTTTTATCTGGTTCTAAGAATGCATAACTTCGGAAATGAAGGGAGTGTACTGGCTATTCGTAAGGCAGCACATTCTTTGAAAGTGTTTGCTTCGCGTGCACTCCTTAGACTCAGTCCCCCCCCTTCCTTCCACACTATCTCCCCTCCCCGTCTTCCTCCCGCTCTCTCTATTCTTTCTCTTCCTCCCTCCCTCCCTCCTTGTATCACTACTGATACCTTAGGTTAAACCCGTCTCTTTCTCCGTCAATTACGGTCAGTATCACTGCCTCCCCCATCTCTCTCTTCGTGCCTTCCGCCTTCACTTCTCACTTCTGTTGCTTTCACTTTCTCTTTCCTTCCCTGTATTCATTCATTAATTTCTCCTTTCCTCCCCTTTCACTAATCTATCTTCGCCTCGCTTTCCCTCGTCCTCCTCCTTTATCCCAATCTCCATGTCTCCGCCCTTCCTTCGCTCCCTTCCACCCACCCACCTGCCTTCCCTGTCTCCTTTTCTCTCCTATCTAAAATAGAAAATATAATAGACGTGGGCACGACACTTTCCCAATCCAAGCCTTCACGAGCAGCATTACCCCAATTTCCTCGGGTCCGAGATACAACCCCGCGAACCAAGTTGCTCACCTCCAATCCCTCACTCGTGGCCAGACCCCAAGGCATGGTTCTCCCTCAGGCATAGTATCACTTGAACGCCCTTGCCCCAGCACTTAACAAGATCACTTCACATGCTCATGGTAGCCTAATTGTCCTGTTCTAGA
>NC_091567.1:27836705-27841705 GCF_042767895.1 Penaeus vannamei
GAATCAAATATCGTTGTATTTCTATACAAAGTCCGCTCAACAATAATAGAGGCCTATTCATCCATTCGAAAATACAACATTTGCACAACAATAACAACAAAACTAATAGTAATAGTAACGGTGATAGTATTTTTGTTGCTGGTGGTGATGCCAACTCCCCCATCATCGGAGACACTCCCTACTATGCATATCAAAATAAAAACTAATTAAACAAAAAATATATATATATATAGCATCTCCCACGCCCCATCCCGCCCACCCATGAGGTGAGTCCAGCGCGAATGACATCGCTAGCCGACGCACGTGACCCCTCGCGCGCGGCGGCCGGAGATGGGCGTCGCAGAGGAAGCGCTTGAGGCGAGCGTCCCCGCACTCCTTTGAGGCGACCCCGGCGCTGAAACGACGCAATTAACATGCAGCGGAAGGCGCTATTCAGGGCGGGGCGTCGAGCCGTGAATGCCGCGAGTCTGGGAATGGGGGTCATTACGGACGTCGCCTTCTCTGGCTTTTTTTCTTTCTCTCTCTATTCCCCATTTCTCTCCCTCGCTGCCTTATTGTTTATTCCGTTTTCTCTACGTGAAGCTGGTTTCCGTGTGCCTTCCTGCAAGAGATCAAAATAGAAATGCAGCCGTTTTCTTACGTTGTACAGCGGCGTGTACTAATGCTTGCTCTTTTCACTATATTAAAAGCGAACCAAGGAACAGTCTATGAGGGGCACGCGATCAGATGAAGATGAGGAAAAAGCAAACACAGAAGGAAAATAAAATGAGAATAATGAGATGGCGGAGGAGGAGGAGGAGGAGGAGGAGGAGGAGGAGGAGGAAGAGGAGGAGCAGCAGCAGCAGGAGAAGAAGAAGGAGGAGGAGGAGAAGAGGAAGGAAGAAGGTGGAAAAGCAGAAAATGGTGGAAGAGGAAGACGAAGAGAAAGAGAAACAGCAATGTGAAAAGAGCAAAACGCAGCTACGGTCCTCCAATTCCTCGCTGCTCCTCGACCGCGACTTGAAGGACAAATGCGCACAATGAAAGCAGGATTAAAAAGGAATCCCCCCACTCACCCCCTTCCAAGCCCCCTCCCCCCTCCTCGACCAGAAGGATCCCCCGCTCAGCCCCCTTCCAAGCCCCCTCCCCCCTCCTCGACCAGAAGGATCCCTCACCCCCTCCCCCTTCATCGACCAAAAAGGATCCCCACTCACCCCCTTCCAAGCCCCTTCCCCCCCTCCTTGACCAGAAGGATCCCCCGCTCAGCCCCTTCCAAGCCCCCTCCCCCTCTCCTTGACCAGAAGGATCCCTCACTCACCCCCTTCCAAGCCCCTCCACCCCTCCTCCTTGACCAGAAGGATCCCCCACTCACCCCCTTCCAAGCCCCCTCCCCCCTCCTCGACCAGAAGGATCCCCCACACCCCCTTCCAAGCCCCTCCCCCTCCTCGACCAGAAGGATCCCCCGCTCAGCCCCCTTCCAAGCCCCCTCCCCCTCCTCGACCAGAAGGATCCCCCACTCACCCCCTTCCAAGCCCCTCCCCCTCCTCGACCAGAAGGATCCCCCGCTCAGCCCCCTCCCCCCTCCTCGACCAGAAGGATCCCTCACTCACCCCTCCCCCTCATCGACCAAAAGGATCCCCCACTCACCCCCTTCCAAGCCCCTTCCCCCCCTCCTTGACCAGAAGGATCCCCCGCTCAGCCCCCTTCCAAGCCCCCTCCCCCTCTCCTCGACCAGAAGGATCCCTCACTCACCCCCTTCCAAGCCCCCTCCCCCTCCTTGACCAGAAGGATCCCCCACTCACCCCCTTCCAAGCCCCCTCCTCCCTCCTCGACCAGAAGGATCCCCCACTCACCGCCTTCCAAGCCCCCTCCCCCCTCCTCCATCTGAAGGATCCCCCCCTATGTGCGTCTCCGTCCCCCAGTGTCAAGCTGCGAGGACCCCCGTGGAGATGTCGGAGACAGGACAAGCAGGGGCATTAATAAGAAATAATAATTAGAGTAAGAAGATGGAGGAGGTGGAGAAGAAGCAGAAGTAGAAGACGTTGTACAAGTAGAAGTAGAAGCAGGAGATGAAGTAGTAGCAGCAGAAGGTGTAATAGTAGTAGTAATAATAATAACAATAGTAGTAGTAATAATAATAACAAGTAGTAATAATAATAACAATAGCAGCAGCAGCAGCAGCAGCAGTAATAATAGTAGAAATAGTAGGTGTAATAGTAGTAGTAGTAGTAGTAGTAATAGTAGTAGTAGAAGAAGTAGTAGTACAAGCAGAAGCAGAAGTAATAGTAGATGTAGTACAAGTAGTAACAGTAATAGCAGCAGCGGTCATAGAGTAGCAGAAGGTGATTACGGCGACGAAGACGACGAAAGAAGCTCGCAACCCCGAAGGGCTAATAAAAGCCCGGCGACTTCCGCTTCTGCCGATACGAGCGCTCCGTCCGACGCGACAAGGCTGGCGTATCCGGCGACGCGGGAGGCCGATGCGCAGGATGACGAATGGGACCGAACCGCCCGTCCCGCTGACCTCTAAAGGACGCCGGCGCGAGCGTGCAGCGGGAAATGGCCGGCAACACGACGGAAACCGCGATGAGGGATGAAGGAAACACGGGTTGCGGTCCAGCGCTTAGGGCCAAACTGCTGGCCAAGACAATCGGCCGCTTGGTTAAAATTGCGCGAGGCCCGACCCAGAGAATGTTCATTGTATAGACGTGCATAAACACACAAATAAATGCACATCTGCACATGCATATCTACCGTATAGATAGATAGATCTAGCACGGAGCTCTTCTGATGCTCGACCTTGAGAATGTTCATTATGTAGACGTGCACATACATAGAAAAAATACATATCTATCACTCTACACATGCATATTTACCGTATAGATAGATAGATAAATGTATAATTATCAGAAAGACTGACATTTATGTATTTATTTCTCTGTATACGCACGTCCGTATATATATGAATATTCATTGGGTCGGGCCTTGCACGATTTTAACAAGCCGGCCGAATGAGAGGGAAAGAAGATATACTATTACCATTATCGCTTTATTTAAATGCTGGGACTTATATTTTACTACCGGCATATCTGTCCTTTTCATGATCGCTGTCATCTTTCTTGCTACTGTATAATGTCAATAAAATTAGTATTACTTTCATAATCTTTTCCTATATTTAAACCAAAATATTTATCTCTTATAATTGTGATTATCATAACTATCATCAATAATTTACTATAAAAATCACTGCCGTTATAACCATTCATTACAAAAGTGACCATCATTACTACCCTTAACATCATAACGTGCCATAAAAAAATTACCATCATTGCCATCATCGTCATATACAGCTATCATTTTTTTTTATCTTCAGTGCATCAAATCTACTTATCGTGACCCTTTTTACAATCACCCCATTACTACCAAGCACGGTGACTCCTATTGCTACCAACCATCCACTCCCACCGTTACCAACCATCCACTCCCACCCCTACCAACCATTAACCCACCACCGCAACCATCCCCCACCCTCGCCTCAGCAATGGCAACAGACAAGGCGCCATCCCCCAGCCCGCAAAGCCAACCCGCCAGCAAGCACAAGCAACCCCTCATCCCCAGCGCAGAAATGACAGCACGCACGCGACTCTGCCAACAGCCACTCAAGCCGTCGCGGGCGCTGACAATTCGCGATCCGCTGACGTGACGACCATTGTGCGCTCATTAACGACCATCGCGGCTTCAATGCGGGGGACGACACCAATGGGGTTCAGGGGGAGGAGGGCAGGGAGGGAGGGAGGGGGTTCAGGGGTAAGAGGAAGGGCAGGGAGGGAGGAAGGGGGTTCTGGGGTAAGAGGAAGGGCAGGGAGGGAGGGAGGGAGGGAGAGGGTTCTGGGGTGAGAGGAAGGGCAGGGAGGGAGAGAGGGAGGGAGGGAGGGAGGGGGTTCTGGGGTAAGAGGAAGGGCAGGGAGGGAGGGAGAGGGAGGGAAGGATGGAGGGAGGAAGGGGTGGGGGTGGAAGGAAAGGAGGGAAAGGAGGGATGGAGGGGAGAAGGGAAGGAAGGAGGGGAAGGAAGGGGGGGAGGGAGGAGAGAGAGATAGGGAGGGAGAGAGAGAGAGAGAAGATAGAGAGAGAGAGAGAGAGAGAGAGAGAGAGAGAGAGAGAGAGAGAGAGAGAGAGAGAGAGAGAGAGAGACCGCAAGCACAAGATGAAAGAAGGCGAGGAAAACACAACTATGCTCCTCCATCCCAACACCTTTCCCAAAAGCAAAAACAACTCAGGATGAGAAACATGTCATCAAAGGAGGACAAAGGCGACGTGGGCGTAGTGAGGGCGTCTTTTTAGAAGAAGCGGAGGAGGAGGAGGAGAAAAGGAGGGGAGGAGGAGTTGGAGGAGGACTAAGAGCAGGAGGAGGAGGAGGAGGAGGAGAAAAGGAGGGGAGGAGGAGTTGGAGGAGGACTAAGAACAGGAGGAGGAGGAGGAGAAGGAGGGGAGGAGGAGTTGGAGGACTAAGTGCAGGAGGAAGAGGACTAAGAACAGCAGGAGGAGGAGGAGAAGAGGAAGGAGAAAGGGAGGGGAGGAGGACTAGGGACAGCAGGAGGAGAATCAAGAGGAAGAGGAGGAGCTGGAGGAGGACTAGGAACAGCAGGAGGAAGAAGCGTAGGAAGTGGAGGAGGAGGAGGAAGTAGATGAGGAGGACGAAAAAAAGGAGGAGGAAATCGTAGTGGAGGTAAAGGAGAATGGGAAGGAAAAGGAGGGCACTGTGGTGAAGGTGAGGGAGAATGAGGAAAATGAGGAAAAAGAGAAGGGGGAGGAGGGGGTGGAGGAGGAGGAGGAAGAAGAGGAAGGGGGAAAAAGAGGAGCGAAGGAGACAACACAGTTGCACTTTGCGACGAGTTTCTAAGGCTGTTTTTAAGTGGCTTCTGTTATCCCCGCCATCAATGTTGTAGTACCTCTAAGATCATTACTATCATTTTAATATCATTATTTCTATGACCACTGCTATGATGCTAAAATGGTGGCAC
>NC_091567.1:27846705-27859205 GCF_042767895.1 Penaeus vannamei
ATGAGAGTGAGAGTGAGAGTGAGAGTGAGAGATAGATAGATAGATAGATGGATAGATAGATAAAGAGAGAGAGAGAGACAAAAATAGGCTCACATGAATAACAAAGTAAGGAGGCGGATAAAAAGATCCCCGGATCTGTGCGTCTATGCACACATTTCCCTACAACTATATTAACATCGTTATCTCCACCATGAGACAAACACATGCCTGGCCTTTAAAAACTGGCTAATCATTCAAAAGTAAAAAAGCTTTTACAAACAACAGACTTGCTTCTCGACTAATCACCACACACACAGACTCCAACCCCCCACCCCCCCACCCCCGTGTCTCACCATCGCATCACCACATCACCAGCTACACCTTTGCTTTGCCTGACCCGACTGTCACCACCGCCCGTCGCCCGTCACCATCACTTTCCTCGGCAATGTCACCACGAAAGGAAAAACGGATTTGCTTCTTCCTCGCAACCGCAAAGAGACTCGAGCGCTGAAGGCAAGGACCGCAAACAAGGACAACCGTACAAGAAAACCAACAAAGACACCGACCACGCCAAAATAAAATGTATCACAAACAGCAAAGAAAGACCAGTGAGCGTCCATAATTATTTTTTAAATCACAACCCCCACAAGGACACGCATAACCGCCCAAGAACAGCAATAACTGCACGAGAACGCTGCTAACCGTGCAAGAACTCCGCTGACCGCACACTAACCGCAAGACGCAACGAAGGGCCAGAGCACGAGAGAGGGAGCCGCGGCACTCTCCCCCACCGTGCCCCACGATACACTGAGGCACCCACCGGCCCGGCAGCTCTTCGTCCCAGTGCCTGTCCGTGCCTCTCTCACCCCCCTCCCCCTTCCTCCCACTGCCTCTCTCTCTCTCTCTCTCTCTCTCTCTCTCTCTCTCTCTCTCTCTCTCTCTCTCTCTTTCTCTCTCTCTTTTCTCACTTACTTCCGATTGGACTATCTCACTACCCTCGTTTCTTCCATTCTCTGTTTTTCTTCACCTTCATTCTTGCCTCTCCCTCTCCCTTTCAACCCCATTGCCTCTCACTCTAACTTCCTTTTCCTCACCCTTAATCCCCATTCCCTCCTCGCTCTCTCTCTTTTCCCCTTTCCATTTCCCTTTCCCTTTCCCTTTTCCTCTCCCTCTCCCTCTCCCTTTCCTTCTCTCTGAGAGATTAGCACCACAGAGTGTAAAGGATAAGCAGAGTGCCAACCAGGGAGTGCCATCACATAGAAACACAAAACGATTGGCACTGGCTACGGTAGGAGGAAAGACACGGGTAAGGAAGCTCGTTAGTAAAAGCAAGAGGACGCGTTAGTAATAAGATGCAACAGGCAGCAAAAAAATAAAGAGGGTGAGAGGACAAAGCGAAAGGACAAAAGGAGAGAGATGGGGAAACTTGCATCGAAAGATAAGGCGATACAAGCAGTGCAAAGATCGAGAGGACAAAGAGGACAGACCGAAGAAATCGCGGCATGGAGAGGTGACAACGCTTCTAAGAGGAGTGACAGAGAGGAAAGTGCGAAGAGGAGGAATGGATAGAGGGAGGGAGAGAAACAGGGCACGCTAGATTGGATGCCGACGAAAACGATCCTGCCAAATTCCGGCTCTGCACACGTCGTGGTCACCCCGACACGTGCACACACGCAAACACATACATATCCACATCCACTCTCACACACACAAAAAAAAAACAAGCAAAAAAAATCAATCAGCCAAACAAACACACTCAAGGACCCAACTCACAATATAAATATAATCACACTCAATAACACACGTAATTACACATATGGACGCAATCACACACGCGTAATGAGGTTATTTGAATGCCATAGAATCCATTTTGCTTCGCCATTAAGGTATCCCCGCGAAATGATCTTCGCCGGGTCTTCGGGTAATTGGATCTTCCGTCATGTAACCCCTTCGTCCTTCGCCTCTCCCTCCCTCACTCTCTCTCCCTCCATCCCTCTCCCGTTTCACCCATTTCTCTCGCTTTTTTTCTTTATTTGTTTTCTATTTGATCCGCAAACCTCTCACTATCTTTCCTCTCTTCTCTTTTTTTCACTCTTCACCTCATCCTTCTCCGTCGACCTCCTTTCCTTCCCTCCTCTCTTTCTCCCTCCCTCTCCTTCTCCCCTCCTTTCCTACATCCTCCCCTTCCTCCTCTCCTTTTCTCCGTCCACCCCTTCCTCCCTCCCTCTCCTCCTCTCTTTCTCCCCTCCTTTCCTCCCTCCCTCCCATCCACGCCTCTCCTCCTCTCCTTCTCCCCTCGTTTCCTCCTTCCTCCTCTCCTTCTCCCCTCGTTTCCTCCTTCCTCCCTCCCTCTCCTCCTCTCCTTCTCCCCTCCTTTTCTCCGTCCCCCCCCCCTTCCATTATTATCATCTCCTCCTCTCCTTCTCCCCCCACACCCTCCCTCCCTCTCCCTCTCCCCTCCTCTCCTTCTCCCCCACACCCTCCCTCCCCCTCCTCCCCCCCCTCTCCTCCTCCTCTCCGCCCTCCCCTTGCTCCCTCGATCCCCTCCAACACCTGGCCAACGCGGGCTCATCCGGCGCCCAGCTCTTACCCTTCATGGAACTCTCACCCGTGGTCTCTCTCTCCTTCCCACGTCATTATCCTCCTTGTTCCCATCCCTCTTGCCATACTCCTCGCAGCCTTGGCCCGTATTCTAAGCTCCTAAGAAAACAATTTGACTCCAGCAACCTCAAACCGTTCGTTGCAGTGCAATCGCTGCATTAGTCTTTTTATCTAGGGAACTATTCCTCACCCTTATGTTCTGTCTTCATCATCTCCTCCCCTCCTCTTTCGCCCCCAGACCTTCCCCTCGCTCTTCCACCCCTCCCCAGACCTTGCCCTCCCCACCCCAGGCACATCCATCTATCGTCCTTTCCCCTTTGCCTCCGTCACAACTTCCCACCACCCTTCCCTCCCTCTCCCTCCCCTGTCACAACTTCCCACCACCCTTCCCTCCCTCTCCTCCCCGTCACAACTTCCACCACCCTTCTCTTCCTCTCCACCCACCCAGTCACGACCATCTTTATTCACTTTCCTCCCCGTCACACACTTCCCTCGTCCTCCCGCCTCCCACTGTCGCAATTTTTCATCACTCACCATCCCGTCACAACCGTCCTTCCCCTTCGCCCTTCGCCTCCTATCGCCCCCGTCACAACCTCCCTTCCCCCCCTAACGCCCTCGTCACACCCTCCCTTCGCCCCCTATCGCCCTCGTCACAACCTCCCTTCGCCCCCTATCGCCCTCGTCACAACCTCCCTTCGCCCCCTATCGCCCTCGTCACAACCTCCCTTCGCCCCCTATCGCCCTCGTCACAACCTCCCTTCGCCCCCTATCGCCCTCGTCACAACCTCCCTTCGCCCCCTATCACCCTCGTCACAATCTTCCTTCGCCCCCTATCGCCCTCGTCACAATCTTCCTTCGTCCTTTTCACCCCCACCCTGTCACAACCCTCATTATTCTCCGTCCCATTCCCCTCCCTCCCCTCGTCATAACTTTCCCTCGTCTTTCCACCCATCCATCCCGTCACAACCGGCATTCTACCCCTTTCCCCTTCTTCCCCCTCCCCTCGTCTCAGCCTTCCCTCGTCCTCCCACCCCCTCCACCGCCGACACAACCCCTCCTCCCCCGTCACAACCTTTCCCCTTCCCTGTCAACCACCCGCCAGACCACACTTCCCCGTCATCGTAATTAGTGTATCGTCTTCATTCCGCGAGGCAATGCGAGCGACAGCCCACGCGCAGCCGCTCCTTCGCCTGTCATTCATCCCGACGGCGTGACAGTCATTTGACCTTTATGACCTCGTCTCCCAACCCAAGCACCCGTCTCCCCCCCGGGGTCTTGCTCCCGTCTACCCTCTCGCGGCACCGGCTTCCCTCTGTTCCCCAGCCCGCTCCGACCTGCCACGTAATGACACTTTAGACCTCCTCGTCGTTGTGATCTCGGCCCGTGTATCTGTCTGACACTGCATCTGTCTGTCTGTCTGTCTGCCTTTCTTTCTGTGTCTGTCTACCTGCCAGTCTATCTGTGTGTGTGTCTCCCTCTCTCTCACTTGAAGTGGCCTTGCCCCCCCCCCCAGATACAGCCCCCCAACAGATCTCCCTCCCCGGGCGCCTTCGCTCCCCTCCAAACGTGACCCCGACAGAACTCAGTCCCCTTTACACATGCAGCTCTGAGTGAAGACCCTTCCCCGCAGAGATTCAGCCCCACAGCATCATTTCCGTGCAGCTGTGACCCCCCAGCGTGGCCTGACCCCACTCCAAACGACCCCCCCCCCCCCGCCGTGTTCCCTCTCAAATGCAGTTATGGAAACGCCGCAGTTTACGACATTGGACGGCCCCCAGCCATGAAAAATCCAGCCAGCTGAAGCACAGTCGACATAACTTCGTGATACCGAGAGATTACTTCCTCCTCCTCGTCCTTTTTGCTTTGCTTCGTCGCTCCTTTATTGCCTCTTCCATCAGTTCTACATACAATCCCCGTCCCATCTCTTTGTGATTCCTTTGCGTCTATTTACTCTTGTAAATCTCCGATATTCTCGGCTCTCTTTCTTCTCCTTTACTTCCCAAGGAGACAGGAACCAAAAATACCTTCAGAATATTTTCCCTAGTTCTTTCCCCTCTTTTCTTCCCTAATTCTTTCCCCTCTTTCCTTGCCTAGTTCTTTCCCCTCTATCCTTCCCTAGTTTTCCCCTCTTTTCTTTACTAGTTCTTTCCCCTCTTCTGTCTGTTTCCTTCACCTCTTTTATTCTTCTTTACTTTGTACCCAGTGTTTTCACTTACTCTTCTTTACCCAAGCTCATCCTACCTTCCTCCATGTCTGCAACCCCTCTTCAATTCCCTGACCTCCAAGACCTCTCCCTTCGCCCCCCCCCCCCCATCCCTCCTTCGTCCTCTCCTCCTTCGCCCATCCCTCCTTCGTCCTTCCCCCCTTCGTCCTTCCCTCATTCGTTCTCCCCTCCTTCGCCCTCCCCTCCTTCATCCTTCCCCCCATCGCCCATCCCTCCTTCGCAATTCCTTCCTCCCGCTTCCACGACCGATCGCACCGTCTCCCGGCCGCGTCCTCCGAGGCTTGCGCGATCCTCCTTGCCTCCGGTCCCCCTCCCCCTGCCCTCCCCTGGCGCGCTGGCTACCTCCCTCCTTCCTTCTTCGCCACCAGCTGGAAAATGACCCGGCAAGACCCAGCAGAGCATGAACAGTAGCTCGCCTTCTTCGCTACCGCCTCTCGCTCTCGGAGGTCCCTCACGCCCGTCTCGTCCATCCTTTCCATCCCCGCCTTGTGTCATAATCCCTGCTAGACTGCTTGCTTCCATCCCTCTATGTCTCTGCCTCTCTCGCATTTACGCACATATGTATACATATATGCATACAGAAACACGCACACAGACACACACACACATACAAACACGCGCACACACAAGCGCGCGCGCGCACACACACACACACACACACACACACACACACACACACACACACACACACACACACACACACACACACACACACACACACACACACACACACACACACACAGAGCGACCGCCACTGACTGCCAAGGTTAAAAATATGACCAGAGATTATTGATGACTCAAGATCTCTCTGCCAAAATTCGCCAAACCCAAAAGCAGCGTGGCCAATCCTCCTTGCTAAACATACTTCACACACACACACACACACTCAGACGCGCCTCCGTGACGTCACACACTCGAGGCCGGGCTATCTAGTTCCCGTGGCAACCTAAACATCATACCTCTCGTACCTGCGGATTGATTAATTAATTAGGTAATATGAAGGTGATCAGCATTTTTCTACGGATACATAACCACCGTATACTCTCTCTCTCTCTCTCTCTCTCTCTCTCTCTCTCTCTCTCTCTCTCTCTCTCTCTCTCTCTCTCTCTCTCTCTCTCTCTCCCTCTTCCCTCTCTCCCTCTCTCCCCTCTCTCCCTCTCTCCCTCTCTCCCTCTCTCCCTCTCTCCCTCTCTCCTCTCTCCCTCTCTCCCTCTCTCTCTCCCTCTCCCCTCTCTCCCCCTCTCTCCCTCTCTCTCTCTCTCCCTCTCTCCCTCTTTCAAGAACCCGCAAAGAAAAACAAAATAGTTGCACGCACACACACACACACACACACACACACACACACACACACACACACACACACACACACACACACACACACACTCTCTCTCTCTCTCTCTCTCTCTCTCTCTCTCTCTCTCTCTCTCTCTCTCAACAATCCACAAAGAAAATTAAAACAGTTCAGTGTTAAAATATATTCTACTTCTACTTTCTGAATGAAACATCTGATACCTATTCTACCGTAGTTAAGTGAATCAGCTGTTTGCTTGCCAAAGCGCAGCTTTAGACTCCCACAGCTGATTTTGCTTCCTAGTAAACCGAAGAAAGAATATCACACGCGTTGCAAATTCAGCACATCTTATCACGATCCTCTTTACTTGCATTTTAAATGAAGAAGCAAATAATAAACTGAGAGAGAAGGAAGAGATGAGGTAATGAAGAAGGAAGGAAGGAAGGAAGGAAGAGAGAAAGGAAGGAAGGAAGAAAACAACGATCTTCCAGACGCCTGGTCTTGCCGAGTGCCCAGGGAGCACGTGAGAAAAATGGAAGAGGCTGAAACTTAAGCCATGGCCAGGGGAAAATGCTCCCCTTCCCTCTCCCCACCTTTCCCCTTCCGAGCGCGAGGGGTGAAAGCCCATTTATCAAAATTTATTCCCAAAGTCTTATTTCTTCCCCAAACCGTGTCGCACCCCCCCCTGCCTTGGGAGTGCAACGGCTTGAGAGGTCAAAATGACGAGGTCTTCCATCCCGACGTGAGTGCCATCAGCGGAGGTCGTCTGCTCACGAGTGCCAACTCTAAGAAATAGGAGGCTGTGGCACTGGTAAATGTGCAAGATTAGTCCAGTGAGAATAGGCAATGAAGGACAGCACAAAGAGAGCATGCAATGAAATATCGTTTTGTACCTCTTTCATCTCTCTCTCTCTCTCTCTCTCTCTCTCTCTCTCTCTCTCTCTCTCTCTCTCTCTCTCTCTCTCTCTCTCTCTCTCTCTCTCTCTCTCTCTCTCTCTCTCTCTCTCTCTTCCTTTACCTGCCTCCCCCCTCTCCCTTTCTCTCCTTTTATCTCCCTCCCTCCCTCTCCTTCACCCTCCCTCTCATCATTCGACCCAGTCTCCCTCTGTCGCCCTCTTCTTAATTTCTTTTTATCCTACAGCCTAAAACGTGAGAATTAAGATGCCAAAAGGGACAGGAAACACAGCGACAACTACTGCCTTCCCCCTAAAAAGGTTGGGGTTCTTGAGAAAAGGGGGGGGGGTAGCGGCAAGGAAGTTGGAAGTAAAGGGGGGAGGGGGGGAAAGGGAAAGGGTGAGGGAGGGGAGGGAAATAGAGCAGTGGGAAAGATGGGGGAGGGAGGGGATAGAGCAGGGGGAGGGATGGGAGAAGGAGGGAAACAGAGCAGGAGAACGGGATGGAGAAGGGGGAGGATAGGGGGTTAGAGCAGGGGAAAGGGATGGGGAAGGGAAGGGAGTAGAGAAGGAGAAAGGGATGGGGAAGGAGTGGGGACAGAGGAGGGATGGGGACAGGGGCTTTGGAACGCGGGAAGGGGTGGAGAGGAGGTGGGGAAAGAGGAGAGGGAAGGGGGGGGGGGTAGGGGATCGAATTGCCACCAAGACACGTGGCGCCCAGATGGCAATCGAGGGAATCTTACCTATGAGGAGCCGGGGGCATACGCGGCCAGCAGACTTAGCACTCAAACAAAACACAGACACAATCTCTCTGTCTCTCCCTCTCTCTCTTTTCCATTCCTTCTCCCCCCTCTCTAAATATCTAATCTCAATCTCAATCTTAATCTCTCTCTCTCTCTCTCTCTCTCTCTCTCTCTCTCTCTCTCTCTCTCTCTCTCTCTCTCTCTCTCTCTCTCTCTCTCTCTCTCTCTCTCTCTCGTGTGTGTGTGTGTGTGTGTGTGTGTGTGTGTGTGTGTGTGTGTGTGTGTGTGTGTGTGTGTGTGTGTGTGTGTGTGTGTGTGTGTGTGTCTGTCTGTCTCTGTCTCCCTCTCTCTATCTATCCAGCTCTCTCACAAACACACCCTGAAAACACGAACAATGAGAATAAAAAACAATAAAAGCGTTAAACTTTACAATACATCTTTTCTCCTTATTGGCCTATATAATAATGTATTATTTAGACTTACGCAATACTAACCGCAATACTAACGTCATTGACACTGACGAGGAAAATAGGAGGAAAGCGACCCACCTCTCTCTCTCTCTCTCTCTCTCTCTCTCTCTCTCTCTCTCTCTCTCTCTCTCTCTCTCTCTCTCTCTCTCTCTCTCTCTCTCTCTCTCTCTCTTATCTCATTCCCTATCCCTCGCCTTCTCCCTCTTCTTCATCTTCTTTCAGTGCTATTTTCCTCTCTCCCTCTCCCCCCCTTCCTCTCTCTCTCTCTCTCTCTTAGCAATACAAATCTAAAAATAGTGTCACAGAGAACGGGTGGAAGATGCAGGGGAGTTGAAGAGGGGGGAGGGGGAAGGGGAAGACTTAAGAAAGGTAAAAAGAGGGGAACAGAAGGGATTGGGAAGGGAGGGAAGGGGGGGAGTGGGGGGGGGTCCGAGCTGACAGAATTACGGAAGCCAGTCTCAAATACCACGCAAGCTGGGGGGGGAGAGGGATTATTATTAGCCCGAGATGCCGTCTCTAACCCTGCATCCTCCTCATTCTCTTCCTCCTGCTGCTCCTTTTTCTTCTTTTTCTTCTTCTTCCTTTCGTTATTGTTGTTCGTCGTCTTCGTCTTCGTCTTCGTCTTCGTCTTCGTCTTCGTCTCCGTCTTCTTCTTCTTCTTCTTCTTCTTCTTCTTCTTCTTCTTCTTCTTCTTCTTCTTCTTCTTCTTCTTCTTCTTCTTCTTCTTCTCCTCCTCCTCCTCCTCTACCTGTCATCGCCAACTCCTGCTGCTGTGGCCTCTCTTCTTTCTTTCCCTATCTCTCCTTAATCTTTCTTCCTGATTTTATGCTAGTCTCTGCAAGCTCTGTCCTCAGACAAAAGCGCAGCCGTCATACTAGGAAATAGCATGGGTCACAGACACCTTGTTCTCCTACCAACACACCTGCTGTTCTTCTTCTTCTTCTTTCTCTCCAACTCCTACTTCCTGCATTCTCCCTTCCTCTCCTTCCTATCCACCCCATCCTCTCTCGGAACCCCCTCTTCTTTCTATTCCTTGAAGAAAAAAAACTTCCGCGATTCTTGTCCGCAAAACCACGTCGCTTTTGCACGTCGTTATAGCTCGCCGCCGTCCCTGTTGAGCCCAAGGAATGATTCCCGACCAAATAGGCCTAAGCGCCCTTGAATCCCACGCAGTCTCTTGCCGACAAAATGTCTCGATCCTCCTGTTCAACAAATCCGAGGACCGTCCCCGACCACCTGCAAAAGGTCTCGAGTCGATATCCTCTCCGTTCTCTAGATTCTGTTGAGACATCGGAAGGAAAGACGGACGCAAGAACAAAAAAATAATTTCACAATGATAATATACGCGGTGTGGATGGCGACATTCATCATAAATAGCAGTATCAGCTGCAACAACAATATAATAAAAGTTGTGCAACAGAGCAATGTTGTTATTGCTCTTAATAAGATCACAAAAATGTTAGTAACGGAATTAACAGCCATGATAGCAATAGCGTTAACAAAGAAGATCAAGATGATACCAATATTATCATTTCCGCTATTACTATTATTATAATAATAATAAATATAATAATAATAATAGTAATAGTAATAATAATAACAACAATAAGAATAATAATAACATCATCAATATCATCATCATTATCATCATCATCATCATAATCACTCTCATAATCATTATCATTACCATCATGTTTTCATTTTCATTCCCATGATGCCATTGTCATTCCAGTTCGAAGTTAGAAATAAAAATACTGTAAATATTCAGCTAAAAAAAATAAATAAATAAACAAATAAAAGCCGCCATGCCCAAACGATTAAACAAACAGAGGCAAAGCAAGTAATCCCCCCGCTCCCGCCCCCACCCCCACCCCCACCCCCACCCCAAACATTGAATCGTGATGATGGAAATAAAATACACGCGGGATGCCTGCCCTAACTCCGGCATCTCCCCTCTCCCCCCCCCCTCTAATCCACTCCTCTCCTCTCATCTCCCCCCCTCACTCTCTCTCTTCCTCTTCTCCTCTCTTTATTCGAGATAAAAATCTGTTGCACAAGAAGGATGTTTTCTAAATTTAATAAAAAATGGGTGGACATTTCTAAAGGTGTCGCTCTGCAGTGGGTGTGAGAAGGTATTATATGATGAGTATGTTAAGGCAAGGTGTGTGTGTGTGTGTGTGTGTGTGTGTGTGTGTGTGTGTGTGTGTGTGTGTGTGTGTGTGTGTGTGTGTGTGTGCGCGCGCGCGCGCGCGCGCGCGTGAACATGCGCGTGTATATGTCTGTGCACTGATATGGGCGTATCCGAATTGCATTTCCCCAACAGACGAGCCTCTTCCCGCCCCCTCCAGCCCCTCCCGCCCCTCCCCGCTGCTGCCCCGCCCCCTCCCGCTGCAGCCCCGCCCCGCCGCTTCCTGGGAGTGTTCCCATTCCGCAATCCGATTTCCTAACCCCGGCCTCCCTTGCCTTAAGAACGCCCTAATCTCTCGACGTTTCATTTCCGGCGAAGGCCTTATCAAAACTCTTTTCGAGTGCGCCTGCTTCTCGGGGCCGAAGCGGCGGCCATTTCTTGTTTTCGCTTTCAGGTCCTTGATAAGACTAATGCAATAAAAATGGCATCAACGCCACTTTTACGATATTGAATCCATGCAAAACGTTCTGGAAACTTTGGACTACACATCCCCTGTTTGCAACTTACATTTCCGTAATTTAATCATGCCCAACATTAGTATTCCAAGGCCCCCCCCCTCCCCCTCCCTCTCCCGCGCACACGCAAACGCACACCTAAGAGAGGAGAGGGGGGTGGGGGGGAGGTCCAAGATCGTCTCTATAATCAAAGGTGTGACTCTTAGAGTTGCTTAATTACTCCTGGCCACTCCCTCCACCACATTATTATTGTTATTATTTTTATCATAATTATTATTTACTTAATTATTATTATTATTACTATCATTATTATTATCATCATCATTATTATGATAATTTAATTATTATTTTATTATCATTACTATCGTTCTATAATAATAACAATAATAATAATTATTATTATTATCATTATTATTTTATTTTATCTTATTATTATCATTAATGTATATATTTTTTTCTTTCTTTCTTTCTTTCTTTTTTGCAGTCGTTGCATGATTGAGCGCTTTCTAATGCCCACTCGTTTTCTTCTTTGCTCGTTCTATTTTTATTTACCTTTGTTCTCGCCTCGTCTTTTATAACATAAAATCATTCGTTTTCACTATAGTCATTAATAATACGTTGTATTCACTCTTCACTTTTTTTCTTTTTCTTGGACTTGTTTTATGGATCTTGTCTTCTCCTCCGATGCAATTATCTTTTTGTCCTTCCATGCACCATTATCTTTACCGTCAACCCGCCATTTCTTTATCCTTCTCTTTCCCTCTCCCTTTTTTATCATCGCCTACTTCCGTTCCTTCTTTCTTCCCCGACACTACGACTACACTACCCCTACCCCCCTCCTACCCATGCCCCACTGCCACTACCCCGCTCCCGCCTCTACCCCCTCCCCCGTACCAATACCCCCCCCCCTCCTACCCACAGCAAACTGGCATCCAAAACAGCGAGGAAACACCATGAATGAACGGGGGGCGGTGCCAGAGCCCAAGCGGGAGCCAAGGAGAGCCACGCCCGCCGATGCCCAAGGGTGGGGGAGGGGGAGGGGAGGGGGAGGGGGAGCAAGGTGACAGGGGATTAACGGGAGGGAGGGATAGCGGAAAATGAGAGGTGGGACTAAGGTAGGAAGATGCGGCAGAGGGTAAGATTGGGGGGAAGGGTGGGACTGTAGGCAAGAATTTAAGTGTGAAAAGCGTGGTATCCCTTCTTACGAAACCTCCATGGCCTTCTGCTACATACTCCTCCTCTTCACCGTATTTCCTTTGCTTCATCGCATATATCATTTCTCCCCCCCCCCCTTTTTCCTCTTTCTTTCTTTTCTTCTTCTCTCCCTCTCTCCTCACCCTCCTCTCTGCCAATCTCCCTCTTCCTCTTTCCCTATCTCTCGTTCTTCTCCTTTTTCTCTCCCTCTCCTCTATTTCCTTCCTCCCTTCATTCCTTCCTCTACCCCTCTTCCGCTCTTCCCCTTCCTTCCCCTCTCCTTCTCCGGATGTACGTGTATGTGCGCGTGTCCATCCGTGTCTGTATGCATGCACCCGCACACGTGTGTACCTGCCGCACTCGCTTTACCTGCGCTCTCTGCCTAAGCCATGCAGCAACACGACACAAACAAGCGCGCAAAATATGCCGGGCCCACACCCGCCCGTCCGCCGCGAGCACGCC
>NC_091567.1:27871705-27879205 GCF_042767895.1 Penaeus vannamei
AGGGGAGGGGGTGAAGGGAGAGGAGGGAAGGGGAGGGGGAGGAGGGAAGGGGGAGGGGGAGGGAAGGGAAGAGAGGAGGGAAAGGGGGAGGGTGGAGGAAGAGGTGGAAGGAAGGAGAGGGGATGGGACTGGAAGAAGGGGACAGGAGGGAAGTATGAGGGTGACAGGGAGGCAGGAAAGGGTGGTGGAAGAAGGAAGGAAGGGGAGGTGGGGGAAGGAGGGAAGGAGAGAGCGGCAGGAAGGGAAGGAGAGAGGGGAAGAGAGGAAACAAAGAAGGTGTGCAGGAGGAGGGAGGGGGAGTGAAGAAGGGGTGAGAGGGAGGGACTGATAGGGGGCGAACTGGAAAAGGCAAGGGGGAGACGGAAAAAGAGAGGAAAGAACGAAGGAAGAGTAAGATTTGGACGGGAGAGGCAACAGGAGAGGGTGAGATTTACACATAAAGAGTAGAAGAGAGATGCGGGAGATAGGAGGAGGAGGGGGAAAGAAAGAAAAGAGAGGAAGAAGTGGGAGAGAGATACAGATAGAGAGGGAAAGGGAGACGGATACACAGATAGTGGAAAAGTGGAAAGAGAGGGAGAGAAATGCAGGTTTAGGAGGCAGAGAGGAGGGGAAGGAGAAAGGAGTAGGGGGACAAGCGGTAAGAGAGAGGGGCAGGGGAAGGGGAGGGGGGACGAAAGGGAAAGAGAGGAGAAAGGGAAGAAGGGGATGAAGGACAGGCAGGAGAAAGAAGGGAGAAATGGGAAGGGGGTATGGGAAGGGGAAGAGGGAAGGGAAGGGGGAAGGGGAAGAGGAAAAGGAAGAGGTAAAGAGAAGAAGAAGGAGGGAAAGGAAGGGAAGAGGTAAGGGAAGGGAAGGAAGAGGTAAAAAGGGAAGGGAAGAGAGAATGGAAGGGGGGAAGGGGAAGAGGGAAGGGGAAGAGGGAAGGGGGGAAGAGGAAAGGGGGGAAGGGGGAAGGGGACGAACGGGGGAGAGGGGGAGGCGCTGTGATGCCGTAGAGCCGAGTCTTCTCCGAGGATCGATAAGGGACCCGTGTCTGGCAGCTCCGCTTCCACTAACTAGCGCCTTCCATCCTGAATCGGGGATCCGGAGAGGGAGAGGGAGAAGGAGAAGAGAGAGGGAGAGGGAGAGAGAGGGATGAGGAGTGATAGGGAGAGAAAGGGAGAGGGTGGAGTAAAGAGAGGGAGAGTGAGGAGTGAGGACAGCAGGGAAAGGGAGAGGGAGGAGTTAAGAGTGAGAGTGAGAGAGGAGAGAAAGGGAGAGGGAGGAGTGACGACAGTGACGAGTGAGAGGGAAAGGGAGAGAGAGGAGTGAGAAGTAGAGAGAGGGAGATGAGGAGTGAGAGTGAGAGTGAGAGTGAAAGGAAGAGAGAGGGAGAGTGAGAAGGAGAGATAAGAGAGGGAGGAAAAGTGAGAGGGAGAGGAAGGAGAAGAGAGAGGGACAGGGAGAAAGAGGTGAAGGAGCAGAGAGAGGGAGAGGGAGGAGGAGAGAGAGAAAGAGAGGAAAGAGCGGGAGGAGGGAGGAGGAGAGAAAGAGGAAGCGGAGGGGGAAGAGGAAGGAGGAGCGAGGGAGAAAGAGAGGAAGCACAAATGAGTAAGGAGGGAGGGAGAGCGGAGAGAGAGAGAGAGAGAGAGAGAGAGAGAGAGAGAGAGAGAGAGAGAGAGTAGAGAGAGAGAGAGAGAGAGAGAGAGAGAGAGAGAGAGAGAGAAGAGGGAGAGAGAGAGGGAAGAGAGAGAGAGAGAGAGAGAGAGAGAGAGAGAGAGAGAGAGAGAGAGAGAGAGAGAGAGAGAGAGAGAGAGAGAGAGAGAGAGAGAGAGAGAGAGAGAGAGCGAGAGAGAGCGAGAGAGAGAGAGAGAGAGAGAGAGAGAGAGAAGTAGAGAGTCAGTAGGAGTGAGAAAGGGGGAGGTAAACAGAAGATAGAGAGGGTGAATACAAAAAGCGAGGATGAGAGGAGGAAGGGGGAAGGGGAGGAAGAAAGAGAAATTCCCCCCAAAATGCGAGGCTGTGATACATACATGCTCACTAACATATCCCAGGTTACCATGCAACTACATGTTTGCACACACAGTGCCGCGACGCCATGCAAGGCGCACTGTTACATTTCTAACCTCTCTCTCCCTTCCTGCGTTTATTTTTCTGTTTTTTTCGTTATTCTCTCCTTCTCTCTTCTTCTCTCTTCTTCTTCTTCTTCTTCTTCTTCTTCTTCTTCTTCTTCTTCTTCTTCTTCTCTCATTCTCTCTCTCTCTCTCTCTGTCTGTCTGCTTCTTCCTGTGTTCTGTCTGTCCACTGTCTGTCTGTCTGTCTGTCTAGTTCGTGTCAGTACCTGTGCTGTCTGTCTGTCTATCTGCTTCTCATCTGTCTGGTCTGTCTGGTCTGTCTGGTCTGTCTGTCTCTGTCTCTCTCTTTTTCTCCCTCCCTCTCCCCCTTCCCTTCCCTCTCGCTCTCCCTCTCTCTCCCCCTCCCTCTCTCTTCCTCTTCCTACCATTTTCTTCCTCCTCTCCCTTTCTCTCCACCTCCCTCCCTCTCTCCCAGAGAGGGTCCTCACCCCATAAAGATTTATTAACGGTATTTTGTTTTCTTTACAATCAGCGTTGTGTTGTTGCTGCTGCTGTCCTTGTTGCTCGTGGGTAGCTCAACTGCCTATTAATCTTGCCCATATTGAAGCTGCTGGTGATCGCGTTGCAGATAATGATGTACGTGGAGATGAAGATGATGATGATGACGATGATGATTGATAAAAATGATGATGGTGCTATTGATAGTGATGATGAAGAAGATGACAGTGATGATGAGGAAGATGATGAAGATGATGATGATGAGGAGGAGGAGGAGGAAGATGATGACAGTGATGATGAGGAAGATGATAGTGATGATGATGGTGATGGTCATGATGATAATGATGATATTGATGATGGTGATAATGATATCGATACTAATATCAATGATAACGACGACGATGACGATGAAGATGAAGACGACGAAATTGCAGTCCAATATACACATGCAGCATAATCCTAAACAATATATCATATATATATATATATATATATATATATATATATATATATATATATATAACAAAAATTGTACAATAATAATAACAATTACAATAATCAAATAAAAAGTGTTTATCCTCAACAGGACGAGGCGAGGAAACTAAGAAAAGACCCGCAAAGATCGAATAAGCGAAAGGAGGGAAATCAACTAAGAAGACGGAATAACGAAAAAAGAAAGAAGAAAAAGAAAAACAATACACGTTTCCCTCATCGCCAAAGTTCAGAAGAAAGTTCTCGCGCCTTCGAGAAAGCGGAAATGCATCGAGAAGACAATGTGATTTCTCAGTGTGAGGAAAACAGAGATGAAAGTAAAAGAGACGAAAGCAACATCCTACTTCACGAGAGAGGAAGCGTTGAATCATGCAAACTGGTTTTCGCTGTGTGTGTGTTTCTGTGTGTGTGTGTGTGTGTGTGTGTGTGTGTGTGTGTGTGTGTGTGTGTGTGTGTGTGTGTGTGTGTGTGTGTGTGTGTGTGTGTGTGTGTGTGCGTGCGTGCGTGTACGTGTGCTTGAGTGAGTGAGTGACCAAGTGAGTGAATGAGCGTGTGCATGCGCATGTGCACTATCATATCCTTCAACACGAGCACTCTTCATCCAAAAACTACTCTAATCGCACCGCCCCCCCCCCCCCCGCCCCCGCCCACATCTTTCCCACCTCCGTTCCCGCCTCAGTAAGGTTCAAGTGATGGTAAGTTCCCGTCAACTTACAGGGAAGGAGGGCAGCCCCGTAATTCAGTCAGGTGATTCAGCAAAGTGCTCTAGGCAGCAGCGAGGGGGGGGGGGGGGTGCACGAGGAGGAGGAGGGGGAGATCCTATTTTCGGCTCTATCTCTTTGCTTGCCTTCCTTCCCTTCTCCGTTGGTCGATTTTTTTGCTGTCACCTTTTCTTCCTCCTCTGCTTAAACATTTTGTGTGAATCTCCTTCTTCCACTCCTCAATCTTCCTTCCCTTTTCCTATCTTCTCTTCCCTCTCTCTCTCTCTACTGCACACACACACACACACACACACACACATACACACAGCACATTACACACAGCACACACATACACACACACACATATATACACACACACAAAGACACACGTGTACACATTGTTATACAAAAATACAACTGAACCCATCTCTCCTCCTCTTTCTCCATTCTTCCCTCACTTCCCTCCCCTCCTCCTCTTCTTCCCTCCTCCCAATCCTCCATCCTCATCACCCTCGCTTCCCCTCTCCTCCCCCTCGGATCATCGACCGTTGCTAAGTAACTAACCGTCGCCCCCCCCCAACCCCAAACCCAAAGCCCCCCCCTCCCTCCCCCCACATCACCCTTTTTGCATACACACACACTCTTCAATCAACGTTTATCAAGCTTTAATCTACCTCTGCCACGGCCGGGTGTTAACGGGAGGGGGGAGGGGAGGGGAGGGAGGGGAACCGGAAAAAGGGAAATACAGGGAAATAGGGAAGAGGAAGTGCATGGGAGTTGAGAGGAAGGATGATGGTAGGAAGTAATGGGAGGGAAGGAGAGAGGTGGAGGGTAAGGGAGAGGGTGAACGTTACTATTAAAACAAAGAAAAGAAAGAGAGCATTTTGATGCTTGAGAGAGCAGAGACAAGGAGATTTATATGAGAAAGACAGACATTTATATATATATTGTATATATAGATATATTATATATTTATATAGATGAGTATTTGATGATATTTAGTATAGTTTATATATTATAATAATAATAGATGAGTCTGAGAACAAGGGCTCTTCATGTCTCTCACGTTTAGGACCTATGACCATGTTTGAAACCAAGTGTTGAAGGACTAGCACATTTGACTGGGGCCCACGGCCCACCATAATCTTCTTC
Source organism: Penaeus vannamei (assembly GCF_042767895.1). NCBI lineage: Eukaryota > Metazoa > Arthropoda > Malacostraca > Decapoda > Penaeidae > Penaeus > Penaeus vannamei. The sequence goes on from NC_091567.1 coordinate 27,876,603, forward strand.
CCTCTCCTTGGGGGCGGCCCCCATCAGGCGCCCTGTCTGGCGCCCCCTGGGGCTTCCTTTTTGCCACAATAACCAATTTACGCCACTTCTCCCAGCCACCTCCCTATCAATAAACAGCTGAACAATAGGCTCTAATAACTCGCCCAAACTAGGGCAAGACAAAACCTGACACCGGTGGCAAGCGGCAGGATGACACAAACAACAAGCCTCTCCGAAAACTTGTGTAAGTACACCATTACATTTTTCCTTTTCCTGCCATGTGTGCATGCCGCATTTTTTCACAAGTAGTGATTTTTTCAAAATATCCAATAAGTGTCCGTGCAGCATTTTCCGTCTTCTGTTATCTACCGGTGTTTTTTCTCGTCATGGTAGATCATTGTTTTTTAAGGGAATCATCCCCATTTTTATCACTTGCGAGAGTGCATTTTTTCTTTGTTGCAGAGTGCGATTTCATGCTAATAAGTAGTAACTAAAATAATGCTTAATCATTTGTGTGGTGAATATTGTATGTTTTCTTAAATTATTCATTGCCATGCATAGAGTTACAAGTATTCCCATATATTTGTACATTTTCAATTTATTATCTAGTATAAACCGACGCTATAGACGTTATCTTGCATGTAAGTATTATTTAGGCTCGGTTTAAATATGCATTTGTGATATTTTGGAATATTTAAATAATTTATTAAATTATGTGAACAAACTTTTTTTCTTCTCGACGCTTCCCACCCTATACCCGTTCCTCACCCTCTGCCATACTTGTGATATTTCAAATATTAAATAATTAGTTAATTATAATAAATTTCTTCTTTCCTCCATGCTTCCACCTTATACCACCACCCTGCTATTACTATACTACTGTTCTAACTTCCTCCCTCTCTCCTAACCCCCACCCGTTAATCCTTCCTTCTACCGCATAATATTTCAGTCCGCTAGTAAGAAAATTATTTTTTGCAGTGATAACGTTCTATGTTTCTTTCTTTTGTATCTATATTTATACAAAAACAGTGTACCTTGCTCATTTGCATGTTTTTATATAAAAGAATCCTAGTATTTTTATGTGTATGGTAAAGTGTTATCTGTTTTATATGTGAAAGACCTCACCATGGTTGCTCAGGTGAACGTCAGTCCCGTATAACATTGTGATTTTATCATTATCCCGTTATCAACGTATTTACGACAGAGTGATGAATTTGCCTCCGGTTTGCATGAATATATCGAGAACTATAATAAATACCAGCATAATTCAACGAATGCGTTTTTACGTTATTATTATAGTATATTGTGCATATTCATATTGATAATTATTCGCTCTCTTATAGATATATCTTTCTACTATCCATACCCCATTGTTAAAAATTTAATTATTTAATTTCTATTACTCGTGGTACTCAGCCACAATATTTAATTTTTACATATACTAGTCTCATGTATTTAATGCATATTTGAGCCATCACCCTCACTTGACCTTACTCAAATACCCCCACCTTATTCAGACTTCTGCGCCCAACTTAATTACATTCAAGCTATTTGTATTTATATCTGTCAGTTTATCTGCAGTAGAGATTGACTATATTAGCACAGCTTACACATGATCTATATTGTTCCTGATTTTCGTTTATCTTAATCACGAACCTCACTCCTATCATTATTACATGTCCTTGGTGACGACCCACAGCTGGCAAGGGACATAATTAGGGTTAAGAGACCAAATAATGTTATGTTGTTCTGTACGTAAAGATGCACACACATCGCAAGAGGCGATCTACGCGCCATGGCTGCGCACTTGTATCGCTATACGTGAGATTATATCGCCATATTCCCGGTATACCCAGTTGCGGTTCCGGTGTATGAGAGTTGATGACAAAACCTCTTCAACGGTTGGGCCATCACGTTATATCATTTACAACCACGAGGGTTGTCTTTCGGCCGCTGTCTCAGGAAGCTTCTCAATTCCAAACCAGTCACCGTTCTCATTCATTTTACTTACCACCAGCACCATATGATTTCACATAGGAAGTTATCAATATTGCAATTAACGTAAGTTCATTGTTATTAGTGTGAATGTTTTTTCGCAAGAGTCAGATCGGCGACTATTTTCATTGCAATCCAACACACACCCCAGCCTACAGTGGCCTGACCCCAACTCCATTCCTCATTCCATACAGCTCTTCTTTACACTTAATTCCCACTTCATCCTTCCTCAGCCTTCTCCCCGCTTTCACCCACTCCTCCTCCCCTTCGCTATTTCTTCCAACTCACGCCATCCTTATCTTTCATCACTCTCGCCCTTACTTTTAACACATTACTAATGACCTCTAAAAACTAAAATATATCTATCAACATTCTATTTTCTTTCTCTCTCGATATACTCACCATCATTTTATACCCCACAACCATCAACTCGTCTACGCACTCACGCAGCCACATGATTATCGTCCCGCAGAAACCTGTTAATTGCACAAGAATTACATGCGTACTGTCTGATATATCTGACTGCGCCAATCATGTGACTTATCTTGCATTACGTTTTTCCTTGTGCAAATGTTGTCTTGAGGAAGTATATTTTGATGTACGAGTCGCTCCTCAAAAGTATGAGGACT
>NC_091567.1:27884205-27886705 GCF_042767895.1 Penaeus vannamei
ATGGTGGTGATGATGATATTGGTAATTTTAAGGGTAAAAATAACAATAATAATGATGATGATGATGATGATAACAATAATAATAGTGATAATGATGATGATAACAAAAATAATAACACCAATAACACCAATAACAACAACAGTAATAAAGAACAAGTGAAAACAACTTTCATTCCCTAAGACAAAGCCAATGATATTTCTTTGCTCATTAAATCCACTAAGACCAGAGAGGGGGGGGGGGAATCAGACAGCTCCCTCGGTTATCTAAAACAAACTTGCAGAATAAACTTCGGGATTTACGACAGCATTTTTATCGTCTTAATAGTTGATCATCAAGCTGCACATTGCCTTCCTTCTCCCCTGCCATCTTCTATCTCGCCTTTCCTTTATCTCTTCTTTCTCTCTTCTCTTTCGCCTCCCTTTTATCTCTTCCTTCTCTCTTCTATCTTTTATAAATCCTTGATCTCTTCTATGGTCTTCCCCTTATCTCTTTCTCTCTCCTATCTCACCTTCCTTTTATATCTTCTCTCTCTCATCTAATTCACTGGTTTATTTTCAATGTTCGTCAACTATGCTTTCCCCTCCTTTTTCCTCTCTGATTGCCGCGTAAGATCCGGGTGCCTGAGGGAAAGGCCGGACACACAGCGGCTTTCTGTGCCATGAGGATGGGCACTGGGGGGGGGAGAGAGAGAGAGAGAGAGAGAGAGAGAGAGAGAGAGAGAGAGAGAGAGAGAGAGAGAGAGAGAGAGAGAGAGAGAGAGAGAGAGAGAGAGAGAGAGAGAGAGAGAGGAGTTGTGTGCACTGTGCACCTATCCAGACCACCCAGTGGTTCTATGTCCCGCTCACCTGGGGTACCTCATGCATGTAGAAGAATAAAAAAAGTTGAATATCTCTGTTTTTCTTTCACTCTCTCTGTCTCTATCTGACATTTCCCTCTCCCAATTTCCCTCTTTATCTGCACCTTTCTGCATGCCCCCCTTTCTTCCAGTAACCCTCTACCACCCTTCCTCCATTGGCCCCTTCGTTCCTTTCCTGCCGTTTACTTCCCTATCACATCCTCCCTTCTCTTCCCCTTTCATCGGCCTCTTTTTTTGTCTCTCTTTCTTTCTTCTCTTGTGATGGGAAAGAGTAGAGAAAGAAGGGTCACATCTGCATACATCCTCCTTCGCTTCTTCAATCAATCCTCAAATGTTTACGTGCTAGTCTCTATCTATCTGTCTCTGCCTCTTCGTCCTCCAATTCCATTTTCGCAATTCTACTTGGACCGACTGCTGCGCTGATGACAAACATGACTCCGCACTCAGCACGAAGAAAACATCAGCACATAAACCTTCTCATGTATGACAACAGAAGTCGTTTTCTTATCATTATCATCAACGTCAATAACACTTATCACCAGAGAAAATTACGAAGCATGATGCATCAAACAACAAGTATATCGTTCAGGCAATAAAACGATAGACACTAAAAAGAGACAAGGAAAAAAAACAAAAGAACAATATATCTAAAAGTATACCACGAACTCTCTCTCCCTCCCTTCCCCTTGCCCCTTTCCCCTTTCCCTCCCTCTCTCATCCTTCCTCATCCTCATCAACCTCTTCCTCCTCTCTCCCCTCTCACCCTAGCCAAACACCGTGATAACAGCGCCCCTTCTATTCCCTCGCCGAATCCTTAAAAGGCCCTTTCATGCGTCAAAAAAGGGCTCCGTTTCTCCTTCGCTTTCTCCTCCCCTTCCTTCCCTCTTTTCCTTCTCTTTCTCTCTTTGCTGTTTCTTTCTGATTCTCCATTTGTCCTTTTCCTCCTCCTCCTCCTCCATTATAATTATCATCATTTTCTTTCCATCATCATCATCTCTCTCCCTCTCCCCAGTCTGCCTGTCTGTCTGTCTGTCTGTCTGTCTCTCCCTCCCTCCCTCTTCCCCCCCTCACAAACACATCTGAGTAAATGAGTGAGTCAACGAGTGAATAGGCTGATTAACTCACTCAGCAAGTGGCCTAAAAAGGTCAAATAAATGTATCAGCGGATGAGTAACATTTACCTAATGGTCGACTTTATGACTGACTAACTGGCTGACTGTCTGAGCAAGCGGCGAGGGAACAAGGAAAGCAGCACCCGCAACCAAGCAAGCAAAAAGTTCATGCAGCAAGGGATGCAAAGAATCCAGCGGGAAGCGCGTGAGAAAAAGTGAGCGAGAAGACGGCACAATTCGCGAGCAAGTGCGCAAATAAAGCCAGGAACGCAAATACGAACTCGTGTAAAAAGCGTAGCAAGCGGGCAGGCAAAACAGAGCGCCAGCAACCAATCAAGCAAAGGTGCTTGTCAGCAAGCAAAACACAATAAAAACAGGGAACTCAAACATGAAATCAAGTAACAAGTGCGAGTAAGCAAGCAAGAAAGAGAGGAATCAACCAAGCAAAAAGCGTTTGAACTAACAGACGCAAGCAAAAGCAAGCAAATCACACACCAAAAGAGGCAAAGAAATCAAGCAACCTAAGTTAGCA
>NC_091567.1:27894205-27901705 GCF_042767895.1 Penaeus vannamei
TCAAAAGGGAGGTTCGGTAGGGGGAGTTGGGGCTGGGGATTGCGAAGGGAATCTAACCCTTAAGCCCGTAGGTCATTAGGGTTTACGGCCTTATGCAAATGCCCAAGAGTGAAGCAGAGGGGAAGGGGGATGGAAAGGGGGATAGGGATAGGGATAGGGATAGAGAGAGAGAGAGAGAGAGAGAGAGAGAGAGAGAGAGAGATAGAGAGAGATAGAGACAGAGGGACAGGGAGATAGAGAGAGAGAGAGGGAGATAGAGAGAGAAAGAGAGAGAGAGAGAGAGAGAGAGAGAGAGAGAGAGAGAGAGAGAGAGAGAGAGAGAGAGAGAGAGAGAGAGAGAGAGAGAGAGAGGGAGAGGGAGGGGGAGGGGAGGGGGAGAGAGGGGAGGAGGAGTGGGAGAGGGAGAGAGGAAAGGGGGAAAGGAAGAGGGAGAGACGGGAAAGGAAGAGGGAGAAAGGGAAGGGGGAGTGGGAGAGGGTGAGAGGGGAGGGGGAAAGGGAGAGGGAGAAAGGGGAGGGAGAGAGGCAGGGGGAGGGGGAGTGGGAGAGAGGAGAGGGGGAAAAGGAGAGGGAGAGAGGAGAGGCGGAAAAGGAGAGGAAGAGAGGAGAGGGGGAAAAGGAGAGGGAAAGAGGTGGGGGGGGGGGGGAGAGGGAAGGGGAGGGAATCCAAACCTTTTCCCTTAGGGTCTTACCTGCTGCTCCCGTTGTTACCTCAAGCAACCATTGTTTACCTGAAAGAAAGAGGGAAGAAAATTAGATATGGCCGCATATCTTCACGTATCTCAAATATAATCTAGACACACTAATCAACAAACAAAGAAGCTCGTCCTTTTGGCAAGCACACGCATACAAACAACCCCCCCCCAAAAAAAAAAATAATAATAATAATAATAAAAATAATAATAAAATAAATAAATAAGTAAAAATAAAATAACATTTTTCAGCAGTTTCCCATTAAAAAACAATGGGGTAATTGCCTCTCCACTTCCCATTCCAGTAAGCTGAAAACACTGATGCTAATCTGATCTTCTTCCCATTTCCTCATCAGATTTAAGTTGCAACGGAAATCCTCTTTATCTCAAACAAGACATCTCATTTTACTGTTATTAAGGCGCAGATTTTCCAAGCCACGTTCTCTGTGGCTTTAGGGTAGGTTTCAATGGAGAGAAATAAATAAATAAATAAATAAATAAAACTATTTTCATTATTTCAATTTTCAGAATGTGCAGAAAAGATCATAAAATAAGAAAAAAAGGAATTTCGTTGAAAATATGGGCTTTGGTGACGCAGAACTAGCCAACGCTTTCGTCCAGTGCAATGCTTTTAAAGGGGGGCTCCAGTGGCAACATAGGTTTTAATTATCAAAACTCAATTATGAAAACTGTAATAGAACTTTCATGGTTATCTGTAGGAAATTGGAAACAGGAAACATCATTTCAATTATTTCATCGCAGTCGCACACATAAACAAGCGCGCGCGTGCACACAGGCGCTCACACACACATGCCCTCTTCTTCACACACACACACACACACACACACGCGCGCGCGCGCGCGCGCGAACCCACACACTTACACTTACACACATACATACTCACTCACACACACACACACATACACATACCCACACATCTACACACTACTCACATCCACACACAAAAATGAACACACACACAACACATCAACACACCCTCACTTCCACACACACACACACATACACACACACACACACACACACACACACACACACACACACACACACACACACACACACACACATACACACACACAAACACACACATATACACACACACACACACACACACACACACACACACACACAACATACAAAAAAAAAAATCTACACACCTCACATCCACACACACACCCCACCCCTCCCCCCCCTCCCCTCCCCAACCCAAAGCCCCCACGCAAATAAAACTGATCTCGCTCGAAAACAATACCTCCGCACCCAATCGCTTAATCGCTGCAGCCCGTATGTCCTCATTCTTTCGCCATTATCTCATCATTCTTCACCTTCGGACACGCACACGCCAGCCATCGTCACACACCCGGGCGTCACATCACGGCTTCTACTTACCACACGTCACATACACCTCTTGCATCACGTATGTTTCACATGTTGCATACTATTCACATCACCTCACCATTACATATCACACATTCATAACATGTCAGATATTCTTCGCACATCACACACGTTTAACATGGTACCTACGCTTCAAATGGCAGGTATTTCCCACACACAACATATTTCTCTCACAACTACATAAATGCCATACATCATGAACTTATCACATGCCGCATACATTCACCGGACTTTGAAGGCATTGTTGACGCGTCCTACTATCACATATACATGGCATAAAACGCCATAATAATAGATATAACGAAAAAAGATAAACCACAATCAAAATGAACAATCAAAACAAGTCAATTAAGTATCATTAAATGAACTACTTACATAAAACTAATATATCACGTAATATATAATAACATATAATTAAGACATAAGCCTACGTAACAAATAAGGAAATCCTCTCTTAACTCAAAACAAGAACAAGAATTTAAAAGAAACGAAAGATAGAAGAAGAAACAGACGAAAAAAAATATATATATAACGATGCAAATACACCAAAAATATCTATCGAATCAAAACTAGTCACAGGGAAAAAGAAAACAAGTCTGAACTCGTGCCTAACGTAACCGAAACTGATAATCAATGGCGATAAATCTTTCCAACCGTTGCCGTAAAAACCTAAATTACCCCCAAAATGAAAAATAAAATAGAATAAAAAACAAAATCAATAGCCTCCACCTACAACTCAACTTCAACACCAGCAACAAGAGCCTCATACTCGGGCAACAGAAGCCTCGAGTCCCGGCCGCAAACCAATGCAGCTAGGCCTATAATCCCGACCCAATCGTGCAGCGAAAAGGCTTCCAATCTTTCCCGTTCTCCGCTCCACCCCACGGCCGAATCCTCCGCCGCTCCTAATCCCCGAATCCTCTTCTCTCCCAATTCATCAAGTCCGACACGCGACGTCCTCCCCGAAGACTCGTCCTACCTCTTTTCCTTACTCTTTATCCTCTTCCTTCTCCTCTTCTTCCCCTTCCTCCCCTCCCCATTCTGGCTGTATATCTGTCTGTCTGTCCCTTTTCATGTCTAGGACACAGAACAGACAAAAAATGCCTCTTTCAGTTTCCCTTTTGTCTTTCTCTCTCCGTCTCCCTTTCCCTCTTCTCTCATCGTCTATCTAAACCCTTTCTCAAGAGACTGCAAAGAAAGGAAAAGGGGATTATATGTGACATGAAAGAAGTATCAGGACGCTAAAGTGGGAAACCCAAATCTCTCACCCGCACAGACAAACAGACAGAGAGACCGACAGACCCACAGACACGCACACACACACAAAAGGTCGAACACACTAATCAATCTAGAAGCCACCGCTGCCTTAAGAGTACCATGAAAAGGCGGCGAAAAGAAAGAGAAGAAACTAGAACAAAATAAAAGCGAGATGTTCCCCTTCCGACTTGAGGAAGGAACAAAAGGTCAGCGAAAGAGGGTTTGCTGTGACCTTGATCACGCAACTCTTAAGATACAGTGAAGTCCCTCCTGTGCTTTCGGAAAGGGCGGAGGGGCAGCGCAAGAAGATGGGAGAGTTCTGCAACGAAGCGAAAACACGAGGCACAATTGGACAATAATCACGGCAATAACAGTGAAAATTATAATGATGATGTTGACGGTGATAGCAATAGTAGTAAATAGTAGTAGTGGTAGAAATAATATTGAAAGCAGCAGCAGAAGAGGAAGCAAGTGGTGGTGGTGGTGGTAGTGACGGCGGCGGCGGCAGTTGTAGTAGTATAAGCAATAGTAATAATAGTAATAGTAGTAGCAGTAGTAGTATAAGTAATAGTAATAGCAGTAGTAGTAGTAGTAGTAGTAATGATGATAATGATGATGGTAATAATAACGATAATAATAATAATTATTATTATTATTACTACTACCACTACTACTACTACTAATTATTATTATTATCATCAGTTATTATTACTATGGTGACAATGGTTATTCTGTTTGGTGTGACAAGCTGTCTATTTATTTTGCTTCTAACTATCTCCCTGTGTGCAAGGAATTGCCGGGGATCCCATCCACTGGCAGTGAGGGGTTTGAACGCAAGCCAACAAAATTGTTAGACGAGAACACTACCGTAATAATCATAAAAAACAATAATAATAATTACTATTATAAATAAAATCAGTTGATGTTGATGATGCTGATGATGATGATGATGATGACGATGATAAATGTAATGATAGCAGAAAAATAATTTGAAAATAATAATATCGACTTAAAAGTGACGATTTCCGGAGATAAAGAGTGTGTGTAGGGGGGGGGGGGAGAGTTAAAAGTGGCGATAACAAAACGAACGAGAAATGCAAAATACAGCCTACAAAACCAAAAGGATCGTAATAGATCAAAGCTACAGACAATTATACAAAAATAAAACAATGACTACAAAAATAAATAAATAAATGAAATGAATAGCAATCAATAGCCGTTGGGCAATGGAACCACAGCCAATGGCCACCCTGAATAATTAAAACAACAGCTTTAACACTCACACAGCAATACCTGATGCCTAGCGAATGGCACCAGGTAAGTGCCTGGATTTAGAACAGTGTAATAGTGCCATCAAATACACCGCGCGGGTTGGTACTATGATAAATGTGGAGTTATAGGGGTTTATATAAAAAAATCCGTGATGTACCGGTGTGGCACTGAGCAAATCACATAGATACATTTAGCCAGTGAAAGCAGAAGAAAATGTGGATATAAATTTTTTTTAATATTCCTAGAAAAAGAAGTTTGTAGTAAAAAAATGGGATAACAACAGACATCATGTCAACTCCCAACCCCGCTAAACACAAGAGAACCAAAGTGCTGGCACCGAGGACCAGCCTCGAATCGCAGGCAGTGGCACCATGCAGCGAGCGGCAAAGTGTTGGCACCGGGAGGACGGCCCGGGGAAGGTGAGGCTGGGGAGGATCCAGATAAAAATCAATACCTTAGTTCCACATGCAACGTACCAGCCCCCAGCCCGCGGATACTGCGTGGCACCCATACTCTACCCGGTGCCCGCTCGCATACCCCTACTCTCCTACTCCCCCCCACCCCCCAGAGTCCACATGCCGTACAAGCCAATGCCCGAGACCTATCCGCCCTGTGCATGCGGCATTTACTCCAACATTTGGCACCTCGGGCTCCGTTGATATTCGCACAAAAAGTTGAAAAAAAAACTTCTCTCTGAACATAAAACGTCCTTTAGGAATCATCCACACCCAAAAAAGTTTCCAAAGCTAGCTCCTTTTTCAAAAAAAAAAAAAAGGTTTCCAAAATCCTCCCCAGCGCCCCATCATGTGTCCTTTCTGACCAACCCCCTCCACCCCTTTCGATTCCCCTCCCTCTCCCCTTCATTTCCCTCCTCACCCTCCCGTTTCCCTTCCCTCGCCCTTTCGTTTCCCTCCCTTCGCCCCCTTCAGTTTCCCTCCCCTCCCTCCGTTTTCCTCGCCTCCTCCCTTCGTTTCCCTCCTCTCCCTCCCTCCCCTTCCTTTCCCTCCCTCTCCCTCCCTCCCCTTCGTCGTTCCCCTCCCGTCCCTCCCTTCGTTTCCCCTTCCCTCCTGCCTTTGTTTCCCTCTTCTCCCTCCCTTCCCCCTTCGTTCCCTCCTCTCCCTCCCCTCCCTTTCGTTTCCCTCCCTCCCTCCTCCGTTTTCGTCCCCTCCCCTCCCTCCTCCGTTTTCCTCCTCCCTCCCTTCCTGTTTTCCTCCTCTCCACCCTTCGTTTCCCTCCCCTCCCTCCTCCGTTTTCCTCCTCTCCTCCCTTCGTTTCCCTCCTCTCCCTCCCCTCCCCCCCTAAACAAAAGACGGACGATGTGACGAAAGCATTTCATAACCCGGATCCCAAGCTTACGTAAGAGGAAAAAGAAGAAGAAGAAAAGGCGAGTGTGGTTGTGCGAGATTTACACAACCGACGAGGAGGAGCCTTCTGGATCGGCGTGATACGGCAGGATTCGCCCAAAGGATCGGGCCAACGAGTCTGATGACACCCCTCCCCCCCTCCTCTCTCCCCCCCCTTTACCCCTCCTCCTTCCCCTTCCCACAACAGAGCCCCGCATCACCACGCCCCTTTTCGGTCGCCCTGCCTCCCCGGCCTCGCATGGTAAGGCACCAAGCCCTATTATCACTTCACCACGCCTATCTCCTTTACTCCAAAGCCTACGCGCCTTTGCCCACCTCTGGCTCTCTCTCCCACGCTCCTCCTCTCCTGCCTCTCCTCCCCTCTCCCACACATACTCACTCATTCACTCTCTTTCTCTTTCTCTCTTTCCCTCCTTTCTTCCCTCCCACTCACTCTTTATTTCTCTTTCTCTTTTCTCTCTCTCTCTCTCGTCTGTTAGTCTGTCTGTGTCTTTCTGTCTGTCTTTCTGTCTACCTGTCTGTCTGTCTATCTGTCTTTCTGTCTACCTGTCTGTCTGTCTATCTGGCTTTCTGTCTACCTGTCTGTCTGTCTATCTGTCTTTCTGTGTACCTGTCTGTTTGTCTATCTGTCTTTCTGTGTACCTGTCTGTCTGTCTATCTGTCTTTCTGTCTACCTGTCTGTCTGTCTGTCTGTCTGTCTGTCTGTCTGTCTATCTATCTGTCTGTCTGTCTATCCCATACACACACACCTTTTCTCCCAAACTCCCAAATCCTCTCTCTCTCTCTCTCTCTCTCTCTCTCTCTCTCTCTCTCTCTCTCTCTCTCTCTCTCTCTCTCTCTCTCTCTCTCTCTCTCTCTCTCTCTCTCTCTCTCTCTCTTCCCCTCCGCCTCGCTCAATGCCCGGGAATTTTTCCACCCCCTCTCTCGGCCTGGATGCTACCTTTAATCTTCCAAGTTCGGGGGCAGTCGGCGTTTTTTCTTCTTCTTCGGCGTCTTTTCGGGGCGTGGGAAATTAAAGCAGTGTCGGGGGGCAAGGACGGAGCCTCGTCCTGGCCTCGAGACGTTCGACTTTTCGAAACGCGCTTTGAAAGGGGGTGGGGAGGGAAGGGAGAAAGGGAGGGGTAGAGAGAGACGAAGAAGATGGGGAGGGAAGGGAGAAAAGGAGGGGCAGAGAGAAACAAAGAAGGCAGGAAGGAAGGAAGAAAGGGAGGAGTAGAGAGAGACGAAGAAGATGGGGAGGTAAGGGAGAAAAGGGAGGGCGCGAGACATCCAAGAAGATGAGAGAGGGAAGGGGCACAGGAGTGTGGAGGTGGGAGCTGAAAAGCGAAAAGCTGCTGACAAATCGGCCATACCAAAGGGATGGGGGGAGCAGAGGGGAGGGAAGGAAGAAGGTAAGAAAGGGTGAGGGCAGTAGGGAGGGAGAAGGGAGGGAAGGAAGAAAATAAGAAAGGATGAGGGCAGAGGGGAAGAAGAAGGGAGGAAAGGAAGAAGGTAAGAGGA
>NC_091567.1:27909205-27916705 GCF_042767895.1 Penaeus vannamei
TATACTATATATATACTAATATATTCCCATAGGCCTACATATATATCACTGATAATCCTAATCATATTCATATTCATACACCTACACCACTCCCCCCCTTACCCACACACCACACCCACATCTACACCCACACCCACACACACGCACACACATACACACAAACACACACATATATATATGTATATATACATATATGTATATGTATATACATACATACATACATACATACATACATATATATATATATATATATATATATATATATATATATATATGTATGTATGTATGTGTGTATATATACATATATGTACACACACACACACACACACATATTAAACACACACACACACACACACACACACACACACACACACACACACACACACACACACACACACACACACACACACACACACACACACACACGCACACACACACACACACAAGGAAGTAAGGAAGGGAGAGAAAGAGAGGGAGAAAAAAATCAGAATGGCAGAGAGCAGCAAAGTCGATCTGGAGCAAAGAAGAAAAATGACAATAAACAGGTCAAAGAAGAGACAGCGAGGGTCACAGCCGCACCGGGAAGCAGGCAGAAGGAAGGAGGGAAAGGTCAGGCAGGAAATGAAGGGTTGTAAGAGACACGTGAAGCCGAGAGATGCTCGTTAATGCAACCGGAGAGAAGCAAGGCACGGAAATTGTTGTGCAGGAAGAGGATGGATACCGTATAGATGTGCTTATAGAAGTGTTTATTTATGCATAATTATAGAGGGTAGGGAGTGCAAGTGTACTTATAGAAGTATTTATCTATGCATCATTAGAGAGGATGGGTAGTGTAAATGTACTTATAGAAATGTTTATTTATGCATAATTATAGAGGGTAGGCAGTGCAAATGTACTTATAGAAGTATTTATCTATGCATCATTATAGAGGATGGGTAGTGCAAATGTATCTGTAGAAGTGTTTATCTATAAAAGATTACTGGGGGTGAGCATCGTGTAAATGTATTTATAAAAGTGTTTATCTATATATAATTATCAAGGGTGGATACCGTATATATGTATTTATCGAAGTGTTTTTGTATGTATAATAAATAAAGGATATCTACCATGTAAATGTATCTACAGAGGTGTTTATCTATATACAATTACAGAGGATGTGTACCTTATATATGTATTTATCTATGTGTTTATCTATAAAAAATATATACGTTCTTATCAAAGTGTGGCATCAAATCCCGTTAATAACATCTACTGTTTCGCGAAATTATTCATTATCATATAGTTACACATTCTCTACATTTCCTCTCCCTCCTCCTTCCCCCCCTCCCTCTCTGATTTGGCCCAGAAAGAATGCAGAAAAAAAATCATTTCACTCTCTTGTTAGCCGTAACGACCCGCTTCTTTTGCAAGACCCAGGCGAAACGACAGCAATTCCAGCTTGTGTTCGCTCGAAAAAAAAAAAAAAAAAAAAAAAAAAAAAAAAAAAAAAAAGCGGAAAAGGCCAAAGCGACGAAAATGGGATGGCGGGCACAGCGGCCGTGACGAAAGTGATGATCGAGCGAGTTCAATTAAGGATAAAATGAGTAATGGTATTCACCTCCAACCAAAATTATTATCGCGTCGTTAATTGAACGTGTGCGTTTGTGTGTTTGTTTGATTTGTTATATTTGTTTGTGCAACTGTGTGAGTGAGTGGGTGAGTGGGTTTGTGAATACGTGTGCTTGTGTGTGTGTGTGATTAAGTGTGAGTGTACGTGTGCGTGTGGGTGTGCGCGCACGTGTGTGTAAAACAGAAAAAAAGCCTCTCCTTCCCTGGAATTTGAGTTCGCTCGTAACCCCCCCTCCCCCTTCCTATCCTTTCCATCATCTCCCTTATCCTGTTTCTCCTTTACTCCCCCCATTATCCTTTCTTTTTTCCACAGTTGCCACCATGCTTTAAAAATTCGCTTTTTCCTAACATGTTTGCTTTACAGAAAGAAAAAATACATATATTCTCAGACTGTCCAGCTGCTACCCTGCTTATTTGCCTGCCTGACTGCCCCTGCCATTCAAGACTGCTTGACCGTCGCTCTGCCGCTTTCTGCTTCGGTATCTGCTTGCTCATCTACAAGCTCGTCTAGCTTTCCTGCTCTTACGTTGCAGCTTTGTCCACCTGCCTGCTTGCATGGCGGAAGGATGGATTGCATGAGCGAATATGTGAGTGAAGGGGTGACTGCATTATCCCCGTGCCCGTTCCACTCACTATTCAAATTTCATACAATTCATCAACAACAAAAACCTGTTAAACGGATTACATAATGACTAGAAAAACAGAACGACTTCAGCTTCAAAAACAGTAATAAATATAGGCCTAAGCATGCATTCAGGGCAAAAGAGAGAGAGAAAAAAGAGAAATAATAGCGCAGCGTTGCAACAATTCTCTGCTGAATTCCCTCTGTAGCCTGCATACTTCGTACCTTGCGTTCAATAGTGAAAGGGGGCAGGGAAGGAAGGAGGAAGGAGGAAGGAGGAGAGGAAGAAGGAAGCAGGAGAAGAAAGAGGAAGCATGGGAGGGAGGAAGAGGCAAGGAAATAAAAGAGGAAGCTTGGAAGGAAGGAGGAAGCAAGGGAAGGAAAGAGGAAGCAGGAAGTAAAAGAAGAAGCATGGAAGGAAGGAGGAAGCAGGGGAGGAGGAACGAAAAATTTCAAAGAAATAAAAACCTAAATGGCGATGAATCTGACGATAACATATTTTACAATCAAAATAAGCGTTTGGCAAAGTAATCACGAAAAAAATAAAACACCAAAAATATACAAAAATAATTTCAACAGTCAACGCAAAAAACAATGACAAAAACTTTAAAAATATACAATCATTTACATCAAAGGAATCCAGCAAACAAACAAAAAAATACTCTATTCACAAATTACAAAACATGAATCTCTAACAAATAACAAATAACAAAAAATAAACACAAAAACACCCCCTTCCCCCCATCACCCTAATTCTTGCAACCGGACTCTAACTGCAAATTGCACAGGTAGAATGCCCAGGTGATGACGTCACCCCTCGCACGGCTCAATACACAGCGCAGCGCCAAGCCTCTTGATGACACGTCCAAACACACACACACGCACACGCGCGCACACGTAGCCTACTTACACACTTATGCTCAAGTATACTGTTTATTTTCCTTCCCTTCCTTCTTGCAAACCTCTCTCTACTTTCCTTTTATTTACTGTTCCAGTTAACTGTATTTTCCACAGATTCATTTTACTTTTTTTCTCAAATATACTGCACATAAACACGTACATAAACGTATGTAAATAACAACACGGACACATACACACGCCTGCCCCAACTCCTCTTTTTCTTTCAGATATATGTAGGCACATACACACACACGAAAACACGTACACACACACACACACTTCCACTTCACACAAACACACACACACACACACACACACACACACACACACACACACACACACACACACACACACACACACACACACACACACACAATCACCCTCCCCTCCCTCCCTGCCCTCACCCCTCTCCCCCACAAAAAAAGAATCACATTTAAATACTTCATACATTAACACAACGCCGAGTAACGTCTGTTCGAAAAGCCTTTACGGGGAAACGCCGGTGTGTTGCCTAATTTAAAACGAATTTACATAATGGTTGTGCTAACCTTTTGGACAAGAGCTAGAAAAAAATATATATATTCATGGCTGTTGTAAACCTCTAATGATAATTAGGTGAATATCAAATAGAATATAATCAAATATACTGATGCGCATTTATGGAGCGGGAGGCGGCGGGGGGAGGGGGGGGGGGTAGAGAGGGACAGATGGAGGGAGGGAGGCAGAGAGGGAAGAAAGGAGAGAGGGAGGGATGAAAGAAAGGAGAGAAGGAAGGAGGGAAAGTAGAAAAACCAAGGGGAGGGAAGGGAAAAAAGGAAAGAGGGAAGGAAGAAAGAAAGGAGAGAGGGAAGAACAAGAGGAAAAGAAAGAAAGGGAAGGGGGTACGAATGGAGAGGATAGAGGAAGGCGGGAGGGAAGGAAGAGGAGGGGAAAAAATGAGAGACGGAAGAAGGAAAGAGGGGTAGGGAGGATGGAGGGAGGGTAAAAGAGAGAGGAGAGAGGGGGAGTAAAGAAAGAAAGCAAAGGAGAGAATTTAAGAAAGGAAGGAAGGATGAAAGGAAAGAAGGGAGGGAGGGAAAAAGGGAGAGAGAGATACAGGGGAAATGAAGGAACAAGGAATAGAGGGAGAGGGTTTCTAGGAAGAAATAGAGAATGGGAAGAAAGAGAGAGAGAGAGAGAGAGAGAGAGAGAGAGAGAGAGAGAGAGAGAGAGAGAGAGAGAGAGAGAGAGAGAGAGAGAGAGAGAGAGAGAGAATGGGCTAGGAGGAATGAGAGTAGAAGAGAGAGAAAGGAAAGAAAAGAAAGCTATGGAGAGAGAGAGAGAGAGAGAGAGAGAGAGAGAGAGAGAGAGAGAGAGAGAGAGAGAGAGAGAGAGAGAGAGAGAGAGAGAGAGGGGGAGAGGGAGAGAGAGAGAGAGAGAGAGAGAGAGAGAGAGAGAGAGAGAGAGAGAGAGAGAGAGAGAGAGAGAGAGAGAGAGAGAGAGAGAGAGAGGAGGTGGGGCGAGAGATTTAGTGGGGAGGGAGGGAGGGGGCGAGAGGATCCGCTACACTAACCAAACACCAAGGGAAAGAAAAGACAACATGCTAAAATAAAGGAACAAATTACCACGAAGAGGAAAAAAAAAGAAAAAAAGAGAGAAAGAAAAGAAAAGAAAAAAAACACAATACCCCGAAATCACAAAAGAAAGGAAAATAACAAGGAAGAAGAAGAACAACAACGCCGCAAAAACAACGGAATCCAATCTAAGATCCACCCTTAATGCTCCGAGGAAGATGCGCCCCGACTCGAAAGGTCAGCGCAGGTTAAACGAGGCCACGAAGATCTGCGACGGGAAATTCCTGGCGGGAAACGAGTGTGATTCTAATAGGGAGGGGTCGGGGGAGGGAAAGGGGGAGGGAGGGAGGATAGAGGGAGGAGGCGGGGGAGGAAGAGGAGGGGAGGGAAGAGGGAAGGGGGAAGGATAGAGGGAGGAGAGGGAGGGGAGGAAAGAGGGAGGAGGGGGAGGGAAGAGGGAGGAGGGGGGGAAGAGGGAGGAGGGGAGGATAGAGGGAGGAGGGGGAGGAGAGAGGGAGGAGGGAGGGGATGGAGGATAGATAGAAGAGGAGGAGGAAAGGAGAGGAGGAGGGGAGGATAGGGGAAGAAGGAAGGGGAGGATAGAGGGACGAGGAAGGAGGGAAGGGGAAGAGGAAAGGGAGGATAGAGGGAAGAGGGAGGGAAGACAGCGGGAGGAATGAGGGGAGGACAGAGGGAGGAGGGAAGGAGGTAGGATGGTCGGTAAGTAGGTAAGCAAATAGGTAAGTAAGTTGGTAGGTAGGTAGGTAGTGAGGAAGGGAGGCGGAGAAGGAAAGCAGAGAAAGAGATAGGTAAGGGGAGGGAGAGGGAGGAAGGGAGAAGGGTG
Organism: Penaeus vannamei; assembly: GCF_042767895.1. Taxonomy (NCBI): domain Eukaryota; kingdom Metazoa; phylum Arthropoda; class Malacostraca; order Decapoda; family Penaeidae; genus Penaeus; species Penaeus vannamei. Next base: position 27,914,733 of record NC_091567.1, read on the forward strand.
AAAGAGGAGGGAGAGAAGGAGGAGGAAGAAGAAGAGAAGGAGGAGGAAGGAAGAGAGAGAAGGAGGAGGAAGGAAGAGAGGAGGAGAGAGGAGAGAGAGGAGGGAGAGGGAAGAGAGAGGAGAGAGAGGGGAGAGTGGAGAGAGAGGAGAGAGAGAGGAGAGGGAGAGAAGAGAAGGAGAGAGAGGGAGAGAGAAGGAGAGAGAAAGGGGAGAGAGGAGGGAGAAGAGGGGGGAGAGGAGGAGAGAGCGAGGGAGAAGAGAGACAAGAGAGGAGAGGGAGAGAGAGAGAGAGAGAGGGTAGAGGAGAGGGAGAGGAGAGAGGGGAGAGAGAGGGAGAGAGAGAGAGAGAGAGAGAGAGAGAGAGAGAGAGAGAGAGAGAGAGAGAGAGAGAGAGAGAGAGAGAGAGAGAGAGAGAGAGAGAGAGAGAGAGAGAGAGTGTGTGTGTGTGTGTGTGTGTGTGTGTGTATGTGTATCAGGCTTAGCTGGGGGGAAAGGAAAGGGGAATGAATGGAAAAGAAGAGGGAGAAAATAAAGGCGGGATGAGGGACAAAGGGAAGAAAGAGAGGAAAGAAGCGCAAAATAAAGCAAGCCAACAAAACATTCCCCTCGATCCTCGACCTTAATACTGGTGTAGAAAGACGACAGACAAACAGACAAGGAAACCTAGGTAACGCAAAATCTTCCTCAAGGTGTTTGTGTACGTGAGAGAGCGCGCGTGTGCGTGCGTGGGACCGACCGCTTCCTCCGGCCAACAGTCAGGAAGGTTCGAACAAGAGGAAGCAACGGCAATTAAGTAGGGTTTAAGTATATAATGGGAAGGAAGGTTCTTCGCTGATATGGTCCCGCTTCTCGAGAACACCCACAGACCATATTATCCTCCCAAGTTCTATCCTCTTTCTGATCATTTCTCTTACTTCCTCTGTCACCGCTATCACCTCATCTTGCCATCACTATTATTTCTTCTCTCTTAGCCATAACTCCCCCTCCTTCCTCCTACCATCCGCTCACCCCCTCCTCTCCAGCCTCTCTCAACCACCTCTTCCCCCGCCACCCCCTCCTCTCCAGCCTCTCTCGACCACCTCTTCCCCCGCCTCCCCCTCCCCTCGCCCTGTACCCTCCGAGTGGGAGTGAGAATCCGTAGGCGTGGCAGACCCAAAGACCTTCCTTCCCATCAGGTGCCACGTCGCTCCATCGGGAATACAGACATCTGAGCTTGTTATCCGTTCTTCATTTAGCCTTCTCTGCTGTAGCTCGAAACAGTTTCACTCTACTTGTGTCTCTTTCTCATTCCATTTCTCATTATCTCTCTTTCCCGCATTCCTTTCGCCTCGCCCGTCCCTATCTCACCCACCTCGAACGATAAGCACGCCTTCGCTCCGATACCCGGTGACATAGAGGACCAGCATCGACCCCGCCTCTCTCCCATCTCTCACTCGGCCTCCCTCCCATCTCTTCCCGTATCCCTCTCCGATATGCCCTGTCTCCCCCTTACCTCTCCCTGTCTCCCTCCCATCTCACACGCCCTTTCTCTCTCTCTCATCTCTTGCCAGTCTCCTTCTCACCCCTGTCGTCTCCTCAACTCAATCTACCTCCTTCCCATCCCTCCCAATGTTCCTCTGTCTCCCTCTCCTTCCCTTCCCATGTTTCTTTGGCCATCCTCGTGTGTCCTTCTGCCTCCCTCCCCTTCCCTCCCCATGTTTCTTTGGCCATTCTCGTGAATTCGTGGTCTCGTCACTGAGCCATCCATTTACCCCCATTATCCTCCGATTACCAATAAAGGCGCGTCCACCAACCTTCTAATGCCTTCCCTCCCTCCAAGCATTATCAATTATTCGAGTCGCGAGCCAGCGTCCAAAAACAGACGGACGAATAAAAATGGATACACACAAAAAACGACGAGAGAAAAAAAAACAGCTAGACACCACGCCAGAGAAGGCACGGGGAGAAAATGAGGGAAAGTGACCGGTGCGGAG
>NC_091567.1:27921705-27939205 GCF_042767895.1 Penaeus vannamei
GGGGGGCTCAGACGAGGCGGGATAAGGTAGTGGAGGGGGGGGGGAGGAAGAGAGGAGGAGGTGAGGGAGGATGGGGAGACAAACCTTAATAAAAAGTCCATGCGATAGTTCTTTCTTTCTTTCTTTCTTACTTACTTTATTCGCTTCTTTCGTTCATTATGAATCACGTTTCTCTCCTTTCTTTCTTTTTTTTTTCTTTCGTTTATTATGAATCACGCCCGACGCTCGCCCACCAAAGTTTTCCCCTTCGAGACTCGTCTAGCTCTTAGACAGCGCCTTGACCTTCGCGCAAACTTCCTTCGTCCCTCCTTACGACGCACCAGCTGAGTGGCCAGACGTCCACGGCCGTCGCGCCTTCAAGGATGGCCCTCCCCCTCGCCCTCGACCGCGGAGGGGAGGGGGGGGGGGCAATAAGAACACGTATCAATCACTGCTGATGATTATTCCCTTCTCTTTCTGTCTGTCCGTTTTTTCTCTCTTGTCTTTGTCTCTCTGTCTGTCTGCTTTCTTTTCAGCCTGTTTGTGTTTTGGTCTGTCTGTCTGTCTGTGTCTGTTTGTCTGTCTGCCTGCTTGTCATTGTGTCTACATGTATGTATGTATGTCTCTTTCCTCTTTCCTCTCTCTCTCCCTCTCTCTCCTCTCTCTCTCTCTCTCTCTCTCTCTCTCTCTCTCTCTCTCTCTCTCTCTCTCTCTCTCTCTCTCTCTATCTATCTATCTCTCTGTGTGTGTGTGTGCGTGTGTGTGTGTGTACGTGTGTGTGTACGTGTGTGTGTACGTGTGTGTGTACGTGTGTGTGTACGTGTGTGTGTACGTGTGTGTGTACGTGTGTGTGCGTGCGTGCGTGCGTGCGTGCGTGCGTGCGTGCGTGCGTGCGTGCGTGCGTGCGTGCGTGCATGTGCGTTCGGGTGCGTGCGTGTACGTGTGTCTCCCTCACGTTCCTACATATCTGAAGTGGCAGTTGCAACAGATTTAATCTTCCGCGTATATGTCATTTACAACTGATATGATAATGCACTTCCCCCTAACCCATCCAAGAAATTTCAGAAAACGTTTATCTTATCGTTTAAACCCCGGGCATCAGACTTATCTCTTCGGTTACACAGGAAAAGATCGATAGATAAGATGATAGATATGATAACGCCATTTTTTCCATTCCATTCCTGATTTTTAACTACAAACTATATTTTTCGATTAAGTAATACAACAGAAAACGAAAAGAGATCAATGGGACACCCTCCCCTCCTCTCCATTTCCTCTGCCTGTGTTTCTTCCCACGCCCCACCCCCCTCTTACCCGTAACCCCTCACCTCTCTCCCGGCCATCCCCTCCCCTCTCTCTCTCCCCTCCCCTTCTCTCTCTCTCTCCCCTCCCCTTCTCTCTCTCTCTCCCCTCCCCTTCTCTCTCTCTCTCCCCTCACCCTCTCATTCTATCTCCTCCCTCTTTCTCCCCTTCCCCATTTCCTTTCACTCTGTCCACCATCCCTCACTATCTCCCCTCCACTCCCTTGCCCCTCCGCTCTCTCCCTTGCCCCTCCGTTGCTCCCCTGACTCCTCCCTCCTCTCTCTTGCCCCTCTCCTGTCCCCCTGTCCCTCTTCCCCCTCCGCTCTCCCCATTGCCCCTCTCCTTTCCCCCTGTATCCCCGTCCCCCTCCCCCCCTCCCCTCTCTCCCTGCCAATCACTCCTTGCAATCATGCCTGAGAATCCTCGCAAGTTGCCAGTCATATTCCACTCGTCTTTCTCTTTCAGTATCCTTGTCTCTTTTTTCTCCTTCTTTACGATCTTTCCTCCCTTGGCGATTTTTTCTTATTATTATTCCCTTTGTTTCCTCTTCACCATTATCACTTTTCTCTTCCTTCTTACCCTTTCTCTTCCTTCATCCTGTTTTTCTTTTCTAATTCTCCATCTTCATCATAATCATCATCACCTTCATCGTGCCGGAATCTCCATCACCATCACTTGCAATGTCATCTTTATCTCCATCACCAACAGAATTATCCCAGTCTCCATCACCGTCACCTACAGTATCCTACTTATCTTCATCACTATCATCTACCGCATCATCCTTACCTTTATCTCCATCACCAACAGTATCACCCTAATCTCCATCACCTTTACCTACAGTATCATCACTATCTCCATCATCAACTACAATTCCATCGCTATCTCCATCACAATCATCTGGTTTCATCACTATCACCTTCACCTACAATATTATCCCCATCTCCATCACCAACACCATCTTCCCTATCTCCATCACCATCACCTACAGTATCATCTCCCTCACTCCCTCCCTCCCTCCTCCTACTTCCATCACTCCCTTCCCCTCCTCCTACTTCCATCACTCCCTCCCTCCCTCCTCCTACTTCCCTCACTCCCTCCCCTCCCTCCTACTTCCCTCCCTCCCTCCCTCCCCCTCCTACTACTTCCCTCCCTCCCTCCTCCCCCCTCCTACTACTTCCCTCCCTCCCACCCCTCCTCCTACTTCCCCTCCCTCCCTCCTCCTCCTCCTACTTCCCTCCCTCCCTCCCCCTCCTCCTACCTCCCTCCCTCCCTCCCCCTCCTCCTACTTCCCTCTCCCCCACGGCCCCTGCTCCTACACCCTTTCCCATTGCACTTTATTGTCTTCCGCGAGATATTAGTACGTGAAGCCAAGGTCGGCTGCTCGACTCTATGAAACCTATGGCCCACTGTCTTCTTTTCTCTCCGCCTCTCCTTTCGCCTCCACTCTTCATCTCCTCCGCCGCCCCTTCTTCCCTCGTCTTCCTCATTCGTCTCCTTCCCGCTTCCTTTCTTGCCTATTTTCTTCGTTCCCTCGTTCCACTTCCAACCCTTCCTTCCCTTTCATTCCCTTCCCCTTTCTTTCTTTTTTCTCATCTTCCTCATTCGTCACCATTAACCTTCCTTTCCTTCCTTCCTTCCTACCTATCTATTTATCTATCTACCTACCTACCTTTCATCCTATCGTCCCATATCCCTTCCTTCATCCATTCACTCAACCTCCCTCCCTTTTGTCCTTTGTATTCCAAAACAAAGCCTTGAAACACCCCCCTACAACCCCTCTTCCTCGCCCCGCCCCCTTAACCCCCCCCCCCCTTTCCAAGCAAGCACTTCCCAAATCAACTCCAAAAGCTAAAGCTCCCCCAACCTGCCCTTCCCCTCCCCCTCTCTCTCCCTACCCCTCCCTCCCATGACACGGCCTTCCCATACCCACCACGAAAGCCAAGTTGCACATCAAGTTGTAAGGCACGATCTGAAGCTCTCCCCCCTCCTCCTCCTCCCTCCCCTCTTCCCTCACCCCCTTTCCCCCCTCTCCGCCCCTCCTTCGGCAATCCCCCAGCCGAGCTATTGCGTCCCGAGGAAAATACACTCGGGCCGTCACGAAGGGCCCCGCAAAGCCGCATTAAGGTGACCCCCTCGATTCCTTCATATCCTGAATCGCCCTCGCCCCGCCCTGCCCGCCCGCCCGCTGGAAATTGGTTGCCGGAATGAGCTTGGGGCGGCGCGTGACCTCGGCGTGGGTGACGAAAGGATGAAGCAGGGAGGGGGGGGGGCAGCGCGGAGGGAAGGGAAGGGAAACAGCAGGGAGGGCGGGGGAAGACAGCAGGAAGGGCGGGGGGAGACAGCGTGGAGGGGGGAAACAGCAGAGTGGGGAAGACAGCAGGGAGTGTGTGGGGGGGGGGGGGGAGACAGCAGAAAGGAGGAAGACAGCAGGGAGGGGTTGGAGACAGCAGAGTAGGGAAGACAGCAAGGAGGGGAGCGCAAGGAAGGGGCAGCAAGGAGGGAGAGACAACAGAGTGGGGCTCGTGAAGCGGCACCAAAATGGCCAAATTGGTGGATATGAAACCGGACAACGCAGCAGCATCCGCGTCAGGAGGGGCTCGGGAGGACCACAGCAGGACCGCGGCGGCTCAGGTGTCCTGCGTCACGCGCTACGCTCGCGTCAACGTGATACGTCTCCCTTCGCTCTCGCTCTCTCTCTCTCTCTCTCTCGCTCGCTCGCGCTCTCTCTCTCTCTCTCTCGCTCGCTCGCGCTCTCTCTTTCTCGCTCGCTCGCTCTCTCTCTTTCTCTCTCTGTCTGTCTGTCTCTCTCTCTCTCTCTCTCTCTCTCTCTCTAACTATTTCTATCTTTCTATCTCTCTATCTATCGCTACTTCTCATCCTATCGCTATCTCTCTATTTATCGCTGCCTCTCTATCTATCGCTGCCTCTTTATCTTTGTTTATCTTTATCTCTGCCTCTCTATCCCTCTCTCTACATCTCTATCTATGTCTCTTTATCTTTATTTTTCTACCTCTACCTCTCTATCTATTTCTATTCCTCTATCTCTCTATCCATTTCTACCTCTCTTTACACTTAACTCTGTCTCTATCTCTTTTTATCTCTATCTCCATCCCTCTTTCTATCATTAACTCTCTATCTCCCTACCAATCTCTATCTACATCTGTTTCTCCATCTCTATCTAATTCTCTTTATCTCCATCTCTATCTCTTGCCTCCTCTCCTCTCCCCTTATCCCATTTCCTCTAGCGTCTCTTTCTCTCCTCTCTTCCAGCCTTCCCTCTCCCTTCGTTCCTTACACCAAGCAGTCCCTCTCCCCTCCTTCAATTCTTCCTTGCTTCCTTCCCTACGCCCCTCCTTCCATGTGAGCCAGCACCCCCCCCCCCCATCCTCCGCGGTCGGATAAGAGATAATGATGATGATGTTTCTCCAACAGGCGATGCAAATCAAGGAATAGCCCCGGGCCGGAGCTTGCTTGGTTGCTTTTCGCTCCTTCTCTCTCCCTCTCTTTCTCTCTCTCCCCGGCTCTTAGATATATAGATATCTATAACTATATTGATATATCTACATCAATGTATGTATGTTTGTATGATGAAATAACCATAACTAATAATAAATACAAACTCGTGTCGACATTATATGCACATTCAGATTTTACATATAAATGATAATCACATTTACAAATAAGGAAAGAATAAACTGAGCTAAATCTCCCAGTTTGTCAAGGCAAAATGTACCCCCGTTTAAATACCCTTGGACTGGTTTCCTACTGTTGGGCATAGCAATTTTGCTAAAAAGACGAAGAAGAATTAGAAGAAGACGAAAAAGAAGAAGAAGAAGAAGCTAAGGATTTGATGTGTCTGCCCTTACTTCTTCTTTCTAGGTATTAAAAGGTAGAGCGCTGGAAGGATACAAATGAACGAAGACTGATTTTATGCTTTTCCATTAAGAATCAAAATCCGGATTTTTTATCCTAATTGTTGCTGATAATGAAAAAAATATATCCTAATTATATCCGCATATAAAAGGGTAGTCTACTGCATGCACCGAGGCTCTCAACACTTCAAATAATAATAATACCGGCTCTTTATCCCCTACACCTCCAAATAACCTCCACGCTGCCGCAGCGACCCCCACCGCCACAGCGCCCAGGCAGTCGCCCGGCGAGGCCAAAGAAAGCAACCAAACCAGCGCCGCCTCAGCCCAGCGCACGCGGCCAAATCCCCTCGGGCCGCGCCGCCCGTGCAAGAAGGGCGCAGCAGTCACTCCATCAATAATCGGCCTCGAGTAAATCTTCTAGACATACCAGCACCTGGCCCGCGCGCGCTCACGCATGTGTGCACGCACGGTCGCTCGCCCGCACATGCACACTGGGGCACAGAAATACGTATCGTTCAAGAAATATTAACGCAGGTATGGATTACGGATATGAATAAGGCAGGTAAAGTGGACGGACAGAATAAAGAAACAGTGATGGAAAATGTACAGCAAAGTGAATTTGTAATAAAGATACGTAAAAATGTAAAAAAAGAACTCTGGAAACGATAAGTTCAGAAATAGAAAAATACAGATACTTGGCATGTCACACAAACAGTCACATAGCCTATAGATAAAGATGGAAAACAGGGAGAAAGACTAAATCAAGATATAGACAGATAGACAGACAGATAGATAGAGAGTGGGGAGAGGGGAAAACGGAGAGAGGATAAAGACATAGATAGATAGAGAGGTGGGAGAGGGGAGAATGGAGAGAGGATAAAGACATAGATAGATAGAGAGTGGGGAGAGGGAGAATGGAGAGAGAATCAAGACATAAATAGACAGAGATAGATAGATAGAGAGTGGGGAGAGGGAAGAATGGAGAGAGAATCAAGACATAGATAGATAGATAGACAGATAGTGGGGAGAGGGGAGAATGGAGAGAGAATTAAGACATACATAGATAGACAAATAGATAGATAGAGAGTGGGGAGAGGGGAGAATGGAGAGAGGATAAAGACATAGATAGATAGATAGACAGAGAGTGGGGAGAGGGGAGAATGGAGAGAGAATCAAGACAGATAGACACACAGATAGATAGATAGACAGAGAGTGGGGAGCGGGGAGAATGGAGAGAGGATAAAGACATAGATAGATAGATAGATAGAGAGTGGGGAGAGGCGAGAATGGAGAGAGGATAAGGACATAGATAGATAGATAGATAGACAGATAGTGGGGCGAGGGGAGAATGGAGAGAGAATCACACCAACGGCCTCTGGATCGCCGTCCCTTTTCCCCGAAGCCAAAGTGTTCGCGAGCGCCCGAGTCGGTTAGCGTGTTCTGGGTCAACATTTGTCAAGAAACTTGCATGTTAGCCTTCCCCTCCCTCTTCCTACCCCCTTCCTTCTTACCTCTCTATCACTCTTCCCTTTCCACTCCCTCTCTTTCCGCCCTTTACCCTTCTGCAGTGCCTCTCCCTCTGTTTCCCTCCTAATCCTGAGGAAGTGAGGAAGTGAGTAAATAAATGCGCGCGCGAGCGGGAGCGTGGCGTGGCGCCGGAGGATCTCGCGTGCTGCCTGTTACCTGTTGATTTATTTATATCGCCTCCGCTTGCAACGGATCTGAGTGTGCGTGCGTGCCACTGTTTGCGTGAGGGCAAACCGTTGTGCGTGTGCATGCTTGTGACGATGTGTGAGCGTGTGCAAGTAACGATGCGTGTGCGTATGTGCGTTTAATAAACTACGCATGGTTTTATGTACGCACACGACCTAGTGAGCGAAAGGGCGATCCCCACTGGCTCCCATGTGCAGCCGAAGGACAAGCCAACGCCCACCCCCGCCCACCCCCGCCCACCCCTGAGCAGGTGCCCGACACTAGAACCCCTTCTCCATATCAGGCAAGGCAGCCCGTACGCCAAGCCCCCAGTTTCCTTATCTGCACCAACTTCCGCCACCCCGCGTGCCCGGGTCGCTACATCACTCAACTCGCGCCACATTTTCGAGCCACAAGCAAGCAAGCAACATTTGGAGTCCCGTTTGTTTTAGACGGTGGCCTAATGTTTGTCACGGGACCGGCGCTTAATTCTCAGTCTGCTTTTTTATGTCTGAGTCTTGTCTCTCATTCATACACCACTCCTCTTCTTCACATTATGCAAGCCTGAGTGCACATCGCGCACATACACACACTTTTACATATACACAAACGTTTTCTCTCTCTCTCTCTCTCTCTCTCTCTCTCTCTCTCTCTCTCTCTCTCTCTCTCTCTCTCTCTCTCTCTCTCTCTCTCTCTCTCTCTCTCTCTCTCTCTCTCTCTCACACACACTTACACACTTACACACATACACACACACGCACACGCACACGCACACGCACACACTCACTCACTCTCTCTCTCTCTCTCTCTCTCTCTCTCACACACACACACACATACACACATACACACGCACACACACACAAACACTAACACACACACACACACAATACACGTACACACACACACACACACACACACACACACAAACACACACACACACACACACACACACACACACACACACACACACACACACACACACAAACATACAAACACACACACACACACACACACACACACACACACACACACACAAGCACGTACGCACGCGGCTGTGGGAGCGTCCCCCGTAACGAAGCCAATTAAGTGGTGATAACAGTTAGTGCTCCGTCAGTTACCGGCTGTTCCTTCCGTTGGACTCCCGCTACATGCTACTTTCTTCCTGTCTCCTTATATATATAGGTCATATATCTCCATATAGGCCTATGTACCTTCTATCTCTTCTTTGTATCTCCTAATCTCCTCTTTGAGATGTTTTCGAGCTTCTATGACGATGCTGCTCAAGGTGATGATGGTGTGGTAGTGGAATGGTGGTGGACTGGTCGTTGTGGTGATGGAGAAGGGGTGCTGGTGGTCATGCCGCCCGTGTTGGATGAGTGGTGGGGATGGAGTGGTGGTGATGGAATGGTGATGGAGTGGTGGTGGTGTTGACGGAATGGTGGTGTGGTAGTGGTGGTGGTGATAGTATGGCAGTGGAGTGTGTTGGTGACTGTGGTGTTGTGGTCTTGGTCATAGTGGTAATATGGTAGCAGAGTGGTAGTGTGGTGGCGGTGACGATAATGATGATACAGGAGAAAGGGGAGAAAAAAGAGAAAGACAGAAGTAAAGGAGGAAAAAGGAGAACCAAAGTACGAAGAAAAACCGAACCAATTATCACGCCAAACCGCGCCCAGATCGAAATCAGAAGGCAGCCTCAACAACAACAACAACAACAACAACAACAACAGCAACTACAAATGAAATCAGACGACAGCCCCCTCCCCGCTCGAATTCAGAAGGTAACCCCCTACCTAGAAATCAGAACACTATCTCCCCCCTAACTCGCGTTCAGAGGGCAGCCCCTAACCCGAAAACCAGACAGTAGCCCTCTACCTACAAATCAGACTCGAACTCAGAAGGCAGCCCCTACCTCGGAACCCGAAGGCAGCCCTCCTCCCCGTAACTCGGAATTAAAAGCCAGCCCCCCTCCCTCCCTCCCCTACCTTGAAATCAGAAGACGGCCCCCCAACTCGCCCCCCGCCGCTCTGCTGACCGCTCGCCGCTGCCGCCCTACCTCTCCCGCCCCGCAATACAAGAACCCCTGATGCGAAAACTTTTCCCCGGGCTAATTGAAACCCTCGGCGCGAGACCTCCTGCCGCGCCTGCTTGCCGACTGACCTCTCACGACCTCCTCGCACGGGGGAGGGGAAAAAAGGAGGGGTGGGGGTCTTGCTTTAATACGGTGGAAACGAGTTATATATGTTGAGGTTTTGTCTTTAGTGCCATTGAGGCTAGGTTGGGTTTCTCTCTCTCTCTCTCTCTCTCTCTCTCTCTCTCTCTCCTCTCTCTCTCTCTCTCTCTCTCTCTCTCTCTCTCTCTCTCTCTCTCTCTCTCTCTCTCTCTCTTCCTCACCCCTCTTTTTTCTCTCTTTCTCACCCCCTCTTTTCTCTCTCTTTCTCACCCCTCTTTTTCTCTCTTTCTCACCCCTCTTTTTCTCTCTTTCTCGCCCCTCTTTTTCTCTCTCTTCCTCACCCCTCTTTTTTCTCTCTTTTTCCCCCCTCTTTTTTCTCTCTTTCTCATCCCTTCTTCTCTCTCCAACTTTCAACCCCCCCCCTCTCTTTCCTTCTCTGTCCCGCTGTCCTTCTCTTTCTTTCTCCTGTTCTCTTTATTTTCTTCTTTTTCTTTCTATTAATCTATTTTCTTCTCTCCATATATGTTTCTGTCCTTCACTCCCCCCCCCCTTCTCTCTTCTTCTCATCCCCCTCTCTCTCTCTCTCACTCTTTCGCTTTCTTTCTCTCTTTCCCCTTCTTTCTCTCTTCCCCTTCTTTCTCCCTCTTTCCCATTCTTTTTCCCTTTCCCCTTTTTTCTCTCTCTATTTCCCATCTCTCTCTATATTTCCAAATCTCCCTCTATATTTCCAAATCTCCCTCTCTATTTCCCTATCTCCCTCTCTATTTCCCCATCTCCCTCTCTATTTCCCCATCTCCCACTCTATTTCCCCATCTCCCTCTCTTTCACCACTATCTCCTTATCCTCCTGTCTGTCTGTCAGTTAGTCTGTCTGTCTGTCTGTCTGTCCGTCCCTCAGACCCTCAGAAACCGACAAACATGACTGCTTAATAGTACCTCGATACGGGTCAAAGGGTGACGTCAGACACAAGGAATGCGCGAAATAGGACACGTCGAACGCCGCGTCCTGGTAAATATGGGATACTAACTAGGACATGCGAACTGGTAGTCGCCGCCGCCAATGACGCAATAGTTGACACACGATCTAGCTTCTCCGTGTTGTGCATCTCGCCTCCAAACAAAGAACAAAGACAACTTAGATCAGAACGCATGCTCGTAAATAGTAAAACAGAAAAAAAGATAAAAGGAAAACAACAACAACAAAAACAAACACAAACAGAAGCCACGTTCACCGAGCAGCACTCCCATCCACCTCCGTTTCCTCCTCCTTCGTCTTCTTCTTCTTCCTCCTCCTCCTCCTCCTCGAGGAAGCATCCAGCGGTCCCTTACCTTATCAGTTTAGTTCAGAAGTCCCGCACAAGACCCTCGTCCATCATCTGAAACACACACAAAGGGCTCGCATTACTTACAGAACACACGAGTTTCGAATACAAGCAGGGCTCACTTGGCACGGGGAAGGGCCGATACAAAGGGAAGACAACGTCGGGTCATGACTCCTTCCCAACTTCCTTCCTTTCCTCGAGGTGTGTCCTCTTTCTCTTTCGTTCTCTTGCTCTTCTTATACATCAGCTCAAGTCACTCTGCTTTTTTTCTTTCTTCCTTCCCTGTGCAACCTCCTGGGTTTACTCGTTTATACTTTTCCTTTTTCGTCTTCATTTCACAATCTCTTCTTCCCCATTCTCGTTCTGTTCCTCTCCCGTCTAAGATCACTTTCTTTCTCCCCTTCTTCCTCTCTTGCTCCTCCCCATCTCCTTTACCGTCCCAAATTTTCTTATCCCCCTTCGCCTTCCCCAATCTTTCTACTCCATATTTATCCCTTCCTCCTCCTCTTTTCATCCCATTCCCTTCCTCTTCCTCCTCCTTCCTCCCACCCCCTCCACCACGACAAGGAAAATAACAGAGCCCCCTTGTTTACCTCCGGGGCATCGCAAAATGACTTGAGTGTTTCCCCTCCTTTGACCCCCTACCTGCCTCCTCCACACAGTGTGCGCGGGTGTTTATGTGCTATATATAGGAGCCACAGATGAGAGGGAACAGGTGTGAGGGGGGGGGAGGGGGGAGCAGAGAACAACAATATACTACATTTAAATTCACTCCCAAGGGTCTTGTTTTCTTTTCTCTCCACGCTGCTCGATCTCTTCTGTCAGTGACCTCACCCCATTCGATCCCAACAAACGAAACAAAACCTTACACAAGCTCATCAAAAGAAAAGTAAAAATAGAGAGAAAAAAACGTGCAAATAACTCGCCGCACCGCACACCCCACGCCGCAAACAGTCCAACAAAACGCCACGACCTTCCTTGGCCAGCGGGATGACTTACGGATAATCTCCCCAATAACTTACGCGCAGACGAAAATATTTACGTCACCCCAAAGGTAAACAAACACGTAACCCGCCTCGTCACGACCTTACGAGGCTTGGCACGAGTCGCTCGCCCGCTCGCCCGCGCCCGCCACCGTGGAGGACGATTTCTACTGCGCCCCTGTTCCTCCCGCAAGCGACCTCGCGCCGCCTTTCTGTCACGAACGATTCCACTTAGTCTCATACACAAATGAGCAGATGTACAGAAGAGAGACGAGAAAAGAAGAGATATAAAAGAGAAACAGAGTGAAGAGAAGAAGAGAAGAGAAGAGGAGAGAAGAGAGGGAGCGAGGGAGGGAGCGAGGGAAGGAGCGAGGGAGGGAGAGGGAGAGGGAGAGGGAGAGGGAGAGGGAGAGGGAGAAGGGAGAGGAGAGGAAGAGGGAGAGGGAGAGGGAGGGAGGGAGAGGGAGAGGGAGGAGGGAGAGGGAGAGGGAGAGGGAGAGGGAGAGAGAGAGAGAGAGAGAGAGAGAGAGAGAGAGAGAGAGAGAGAGAGAGAGAGAGAGAGAGAGAGAGAGAGAGAGAGAGAGAGAGAGAGAGAGAGAGAGAGAGAGAGAGAGAGAGAGAAGAGAGAGAGAGAGAGAGAGAGTGAAGAGAGAGAGAGAGAGAGAGAGGAGAGAGAGAGAGAGAGAGAGAGAGAGAGAGAGAGAGAGAGAGAGAGAGAGAGAGAGAGAGAGAGAGAGAGAGAGAGAGAGAGAGAGAGAGAGAGAGAGAGAGAAGAGGGAGGTGGGGGGGAAGAGTGAAGAGAGAGAGGAGAGGGAGGGAGGGAAAGAGTGAAAATAAGAAAAGAGAGATGGGGCGTATAAAAGGAAATATGCAACAAAAACAACCGCAAAAGAAAGGAAAAAAGAGGCTTAAAACACCCCGCCCCCTCCCTCCCTTGGCGTCACCAAATGTCACGTCCTTGCGAGGTCGAAGAGGGGTGAGGGGCGAGGCTGGAGGTAGGGGGGGAGGGGGGGAGGGGGGGAGTCGATCGCACGCGACAATAACCCGTCATGGAACGCTTTCTCTCCGGCGCACGCTTCCTCACTCTAGTTTCGCGTTGCAAGAACCGCATTCGCAACTCCCAAATATTTTCTCGGACTTGGGGAAAATGTACGTCTGCCATTTTCCAGTTTTCCTGTTATGTCCGCCACGATATTCTTAAACTTTGGAAAATGTCTCAACTGTTTCCGAGTTCCTTGCAGTCTTCGTAATATTATTTCCACTATTAATCATAATATTTGCAGGCATTTCTTTCTTTCTTTTTTTGGCCAATGGAAAGAGCGCGCGCGCGTATATACATAAGAATGAGTCAGTGAAAGAGAGAGAGAGACAGAGAGAGAGAGAGAGAGAGAGAGAGAGAGAGAGAGAGAGAGAGAGAGAGAGAGAGAGAGAGAGAGTGTGTGTGTGTGTGTGTGTGTGTGAGTGTGAGTGAGTGTGAGTGTGTGTGTGTGTGTGTGTGTGTGTGTGTGTGTGTGTGTGTGTGCGTGTGCATGTCTGCATGAACGCTTTCTTGCAAGAACATGCGAATACGTGCGTGTGCATCGGACAGACAGACTGAGGAGGGGATAATAAAAGAAAAGAAAGAAAATGCAAGCGCGTGAATGACAGGCGTTTGCTGCCCCGGCCGCCCGATGCGCGACGCGACCTGCCAGAGTTTCAAGAACGAGGTCAGAGGCGGAATCAGTCACAGCCGCCGGCCGTCCTTCGCCCGCCCGCGTCCACAGCCTTCCTTCGCCCTCCTCCCATGTCTTCTCGCGCAAGGAGGGCCCTTTACCTATCCTCCCCCACCCCCACCACCCCCATGTCAACACCAGCTTCCCTCCACCGGGGCAGGCGAGAAGAAAAGA
Organism: Penaeus vannamei; assembly: GCF_042767895.1. Taxonomy (NCBI): domain Eukaryota; kingdom Metazoa; phylum Arthropoda; class Malacostraca; order Decapoda; family Penaeidae; genus Penaeus; species Penaeus vannamei. Next base: position 27,934,914 of record NC_091567.1, read on the forward strand.
GCGAGTCTACTCCCCCACCACCACCCCCACCTCCCCTACCTCCTTCTCAAAGCTCCAATAAGGACGTGACTAACAGAATCTCTGGCTATTGTTTCCTCGATATGGAGCAAGAGAGAGAGAGGGGGAGGAGGGGGAAGGGGAGGGGCAGGAAAAGAAGAAGCGGAGGAAGAGAAAGGTGAAAGAGACGGATTTTTTTTTTTTTTTTTTTTTTTTAGTTTCGCTGAGCGGCTTCCAATACAAAGAATTTCGTTCAGTCACTCGTTTTCTTCTTCCTCTTCCTCCTTCTCCTGCTTCTACTGCTGTTTCTGCTTATTCTCTTTCTCCTTCTCCATTCCTTCCCCCTTTTCTACTACTACTACTCCTACTTTTATTTTGTTCACTATCACCATCTTTACTATCATCATACTCATCCTCATCATCACCTTTTTATCCATATTCTCATTCTCCTTCCCGTTCTCCAGCTCTTCCCAATCCTTCTCCTCTTCGATTATCCTTCTCTCTGAGGATCTTGGCAAGGTTCACCTCTATGGAGAGAGAGACGGATCCCATCCTTTTTTCTCCCTCTCATCTCTTCCTCCTTCCCGCCCCCTCTCCTTCCCTTTCTTTGTCTGCTTGTCCGTCTGTCTGTATGTCTTGCCCGTTTATTCTTTCTTTTCTTTCTTTCTTTCTTTCTTTCTTTCTTTCTTTCTTTCTTTCTTTCTTTCTTCCTCTCTCTCTCTCTCTCTCTCTCTCTCTCTCTCTCTCTCTCTCTGTCTGTCTTTCTCTGTCTCTGACTCTCTCTCTGACTCTCTCTCTCTCTCTCTCTCTCTTCTCTCTCTCTCTCTCCCCACACACACACACACACACACACACACACACACACACACACACACAGACATACACACACACACATAGATACAAACATACACACAAAAAAACACACACACACAAACATAACACACACACGCCCCTTCCTCCCATTTCCCTTCCGCGAGGCGAATATCGAGTTCCTTCGCTCCCATCCATCCCCATCGCCCCTCCTCCCCCTTCCCCCACCCGACCCTCTACAGGATGCGGGGAGGAAATAAAAACACCGACCCCCCCCCCCCAACCACACTTCAACCCTCCCCCTATATCCTTCTCATCTCTCTTATCTCTTGCGGGAGACGCGGTTTTTCAAACGCTCTTTTCCTTGTTAAAAAGAGGGAATTGCAAGAAAGGGGAAAAGATACAGAAGAAACAGGACGAAAGAAGGATGGGGGGTGGCAGTGGTAGAAGTAGAATAGCTACAATGGAGGGAGTGGGGCTGGTAATCGGAATTGTGGGGGGGGGGAGGAGAGGGAGAGGGAGATAGAACGTAGGAGAGAAGACAGACAGACAGACAGACAGACAGACAGACAGACAGAGAGAGAGAGAGAGAGAGAGAGAGAGAGAGAGAGAGAGAGAGAGAGAGAGAGAGAGAGAGAGAGAGAGAGAGAGAGAAGGAGACAGGAAGAGATGGTAGAGGGAGGGAGTACTGAAGATACTTATATATATATATATATATATATATATATATATATATATATATATATATATAGGAGAGAGAGAGAGAGAGAGAGAGAGAGAGAGAGAGAGAGAGAGAAGGGGGGGGTAGAAGGGAAGGGAGATGGAGGATGAGGAGGGGGGAAGGTAGACGAACCTGTAATTACACTTTCTCTGTCTGCATGTTGCTTGGCTACGAACATAACCTTTATAACCTTGGATTTCATTTGTCTGTTACTCCTTTATTTCTCCCATTTCCTTCTCCTCTCCCACTTCTTCAATAATCTATCTTTATTTGCACTTACGCATCATCTCTTTCTCTATCATTATCATTATTCACTCGTGATATCACCGCTGCACCTTTGATTTTATGACAACGGCAAACATCACACGAGTAAGTATCAAATCCACCTCTACTCAAGTTAACCTCGACACCCAATCCGATTCTCCATTTCCTCTTATCCCTTTTCTTCGCTCCTCTTTCTCCATTCAATCTGAATCAACAAGCACTCCGCTTTTACTCCGAACTTTGCTATCGTCTGCGTCCTTCTAAAACTCCCGTCTCTAAATCCAACAGAGCAGTAACATCAACACTACAAACGAATGACAAAACACCCTCTAGCGCGTTGATGCAATGGTAGAAAAAGACACCATAAACAAAATTGGTTAGCCGAAGCCGAGGCAACGCTTTCGAATTCCCTCTGGGCTTCATCCGCAGATCCGGAGATGAAACGCAGGAGGACTTCGAACGAAACCGTTGTCTCATCTTCAATAAGCTAAAATTGTGTACAGCGGGATTCAATGCCATCAATGACGATGCTGGTGATTATGATGCTGATGGCGGTAGCGATACTGACAATATAATACAACAGTGATACTAATAATGATAACATAAAAACAACAGTGATACTAACAATGATAATACAAACAATAATAGACCAATATATGAAAACATCAACAACTCTCCAAAGTTGAACATATATGAAGAAATAGATAACAAAAACAAAAACAAAACGCATTTCTCCTCACGCACTTTCCCGCTGCAATGACCCCCCCCCTCCCCCCCACATCATCAGCCGCGCGTGACCCTGTCGGAGTAGCGTCGTGACCTCGCCTCCGAGCGTGAGACTTCGTGGGGCACGAGACCTTTCTGCCCCGCGATGCCACAAGGGGAACGGGTCGGGGTAGGGGGTGGGGGTAGGGATACAGGGGAGATGATGGGGGGTAGAGGGGGAGATGATGGTGGTAGGGGTTGAGGGAGAAAGGGGCGGGGGTAGAGGTTAAAGGGGAAGAAATGGAGTAGGGTTGAGGAGGAGATGGGAAAGGGGCAGAGGAGGAGGATATGGGGGTAGGGGTAGAGGGGAAGGGACGCGGGTAGAGGTTGGGGAGGGGTTGAGAGGATGGGGATGTTGGTAGGGGTGGTGGGAGAGGGGATGGGGGGAGAAGGGGGTAGAGGTTGGGGGAGGAAAAAGGAAAATGGGGTTGGGTACAAGCTGAGGTTAAAGGGGAGGGGGTAGAGACAGGAGAAGGTGGATGGGGTAGAAGTAGGGGATGGGGCTTGGACGGGGGGGGGTTGAAAGGAAGAGATGAGAGGAAGGGGAAGATATTAGTCGGGGCAGGGAGGAAGAATCGATGAAAGGATTTTCGAAGGATGTTACCGGGAGGGGTTTCGGAGGAGGGACGTGGGGGAGGGGAGAGGGAGGGGGAGGGGGAGGGGGGAGGGATGGGGGAGGGGAAAGATCGGTCCTTGGCCTTGTTCTCGTATTCCGTTCCGTTTCGTTCGGTTCGGTCCATTTGCGTTCGTGATCTTTGCTATTTCTTTCTTTTGTGTTGTTCTCTTTAAATTTCATCCTCTCTTCTGTCTCTACCCCCGCTCCCGCTCTACCATAATCCACCTCCTCTGCCAATTCTTTGTCTCATCTTCTTCTTCTTCTTCTTCTTCTTCTTCTTCTTCTTCTTCTTCTTCTTCTCCTTCTTCTTCTTCTCCTCCTCCTTCTTCTTGTTTTTCTTCTCTTTCTTCTTCGTCTCCTTTTTTCCTCTTTTCCTTATTTTCTACTTCTTCCTCTTCTTTTTCTTCGTCGACGTCGTCGTCCCCACTTTTTTTCCTGCTGTTCTTCCTTTTACTTCTTATTCCCTCATATTTCTTCTCTCCCTTCATCGGCATGCGCTCGGAAATCCAGCAAAACAACTGCCATAACCAGCATGAAAAATATTTTGGAATCCAAATCTTTAAAAATCACAGAAGCCTTGCCCTTAGCCCCCACCCCCTCTCCGACCCCTACCCCTTCCCCTGTGTGTATGTTTTAACAAAGAAAGTAGGAGAGAGAGAGAGAGAGAGAGAGAGAGAGAGAGAGAGAGAGAGAGAGAGAGAGAGAGAGAGAGAGAGAGAGAGAGAGAGAGAAAGACAAAGAGATATAGGGAGAAAAAAAAAAACAGTAAATAAAAAGCAACAAATCCCCCCCCCCCCCAAAAAAAAAAAAAAAGAAAAAAAAGAAAGACGTAAAAATAACACACACACACAAAGAAAAACCAACCGAACAGCAAAGAACACGGAAGAGAAGACCGAGGAGAGGCACCGGGCCTTCATAAGCCCAGCGGAACGAGGCTCTTAAACCCTTGTGGCAATGGTGAGAAATGGACCTTGCCTTGGTCGCCGTCTCCTCGGTCGCTCTCCTTCTCGTCGTTTCTCTTCTCCCATTCCTCTTTCGTCATTTTCTTTTGAAGGAAGGATGGAGGGGGAAGGAAGGAGGGAAAGGGGGGAGGGGAAGGAGGGGAGAGGGAAGGAGGGA
>NC_091567.1:27949205-27951705 GCF_042767895.1 Penaeus vannamei
AAAGGAAAGAGAGAAGGAGCGAGAGAGAAAGAAAGAGAGAGAGAGAGAGAGAGAGGGAACGAAATGGCAACGACAAGTCAGAAAAAAGGGAAAGTGGGAGAGGAAAGATACGGAGGGAGAATATCCGATTCTCCCCTTTCCCCTACCTCCCCCTTTCCCTCCCTCCCTCCCTCCTTCCTAACGTGACTCCTTGGTTATATCCCGGATGCCCCCCCCCCCGGAATTCCTTAATTATGCCTCCTCGGATGACGCTTACCGCCGATAATTGGGAGAAAATACATGGGCGATAATTAGGGCAATAAAGGGTTGTAAAGAGGATGGCGAGTGAAATATAAACAGTAGAGAAGGACGGAAAGGGAGAGGAGAGGGGAGGGAGGAAGAGGGAGGGTAAAGAGGTGGAAGAGAGAGAGAGAGGGACAGGAAGAGAAAAGAAGAGGAAGAGGGCAAAGGAGAGGGAGGGGGAGGGTAAAGAAGAGAAGGAAGAAGAGGAAGAGGGGGAGGGAGAGTGATAGGGAGGGGAAGGGTAAAGAGGTGGAAGAGGGAGAGGGAAAGAGGGAGAGGAAGAGGGAAAGAGAGAGAGGAAGAGGGAGGGTAAAGAAAAGGAAGAGGAAGGGGAGGGAGAGGCTATAGGGGAGAGAGTACAGAAGAGGAAGAGGGAAGGGGAGAGGGAGGGTAAGTGTATAGAAGAGGAAGAGGGAGAAGAAGGGAGAGTAAGAGAGAAGCGAGAGCGAAATCGGGAGTTCTCTGGCGATGAGAGGCATGAGGCCCGAGCACGAGACGCGGCCGAGGCACTCCCTCCTCCTCTTCCTGTTCTATTTCCTTCCTTCTTCCTCCACTGACTCTTCCACTCTCTATTCCTCTTCCACTTTCCTTCTTCCTCCACTGACTCTTCCACTCTGACTTTCTTTCTTCCTTTTCCACTTTCTCGGTTCCTCCACCACTTTCTCTCTTCCTACTCCACTTCCCTTTCCATTTTTTCTGTTTATCTTCCACGTCCTCTTCCTCATCCATTTCCTCTAGTTCCTCTTCCACTTTTTCTGTTCCCCCTCCACTTCCTCTTCCACCCTTTCCCTCTTCCTCCTCCACTTCCCCTTCCAATTTCTCACTTCCTCCTCCACTTCCCCTTCCAAATTTTCTCTTCCTCCACTTCCTCTTCCCTTTTCTTTCTTCCTCCTCCAATTCCTCTCTTCCTCCCCTACTTCCTGCTCTGTTTCCCCCCATACTGCCTCCTCCTCCTCCTCTTCCACCTCCCCCCCCCTCCTTGCTCGCCTCCAGCATGACTCTCACCCCCTCCCCTCCCCTGTGGTGTTCGGCGAGGCAAAGGTCAAACGCGGGGTCCTCACCTGACCTTTCCGGGCCCAAGGCGAGCCCTCCAGTCCTCACGAGCGGTCATTCGGGGCCCCTCACTCGGAATCCTCCCCCCCCCCCCATCTTAAATTCCAAACATTATCAACACCCAATAAGAACGTGTGACATGTAGATAAGCGAATCTTTTACGCAAGTGCACATGATTTATTTTTTTTCACGCCATCGCTCATCTTGTTTTACCGAAATCTAATCATTTAATCACTGGAGTTATCAGCGATTTTTTTGCTCGTTGTCTCATTTCTCACACCTTCTCCCGATTAATTAACCCTCGTGATTAATGCAGCTGTAACTGAAGTCTCGATTCCCGACTTCAATACCGAGCGGGTCAGACGGCCACATCGAAGCAGGCCGTTGCAAGAACTACTTCCGGAAACTGACGTACGAGTCGAATTCTCTTACTCTACGAATGGGTGGATGGATCTTAGAAACCGACGAGAGGGAATGTAAACATCTATTGTCGAGTGCAATTGTTGTTCGTGTTGCACTATAAACAAGAGGATAAAATGTCTATCACCCCACAACACTGTATCCTTAACAGGATAAAAAAAAATATATATATATATATATATATATATATATATATATATATATATATATATATATATATATATATATATATAACTCCCTCGTCTGCTTTCACAAAATGGACTAAATTAGTAAATAACATATATTTCTGAAAGAAATAATAACCGTTAGACCATCTCTATATCCCATACGATTCACAAGCTTTTTTTTTTATTCTCTTCGTTTTTTGCTGTTGCTGTCGCTAGTACTACTGTAGTGATAAAATAGCAGTAGTAAAAGTAGTTGTCGTTTTTATTGTCGCTGTAACACTTTTATATCTTATCTTATGATCACTTCTTTCTTTTTATCTACTATCATTTTTATAAAATTTCGTCACTGCTGCTATCTGTCCTTCGGAAATAATAACAAATATAAAATGAAACGAGGAACAAATTGTTGCTTCCCGACGCTACCCTCTTTCCCATCTCCTCAGTTTCCCCGCAACATTAAGATGGAAAAAAAACTCCACAGCTGCCATTGTTCCCAGCTGTAATAAATCATTCATTACAGACATCATTTTCATCCCATGAAATACAACACCCCCCCTTTCGGATACCCTTCCGATCCA
>NC_091567.1:27969205-27971705 GCF_042767895.1 Penaeus vannamei
CTTTTCTATATCTTTTATATATTGGCCAGAAACTTGTGGGTAATTACCGGTTTGTAGACAGGTATTAATATCCTTTTTTCGAGTGAATTTGACACCCATCGGAAATGACGCCATATTTGCTTTTTTAATTTCTTTGCCTACACACATTTCTGAATGAGGCAATTTCCTGCCTTGCGGGGTTATATTTAAATATATCTCGTTCTTGGAAGCAACATCTTGTTTGTGTGTCAGATGCGAAGACTGTGGCTACAAAAACAGACCATATAACTGCTCATCTCACTAACATGCGGACACTTCGCGCGCACAACGACGTTTTTTGTGCATCAAAACAGGGTATAAATTGAGTCATCGGAAAATATTTCTTAGCTAGAATATTTCACCTTCGAGCAGAAGTTGGTCAAGGAAAGCTGTTCAGACGCTTTGGCGGCTTAGAGGCCTCATCTAACTTGTTGAGAGATACATTTATACCCTGACGTAGAATCGTAGAATCGAGACATCTTGGGCTCACTCTTGCACCCTGACGTGAATTAAAGAAATTCCAGGCATGAATTTGAGTTGGTTACGTTAAGTGATATATTTTCAAATAGGCATGTTACGTAATGTAACATATTTTCCTTTACTCATTTACCGTCAATATTATCATTTTTAAATAGTATTGCGCGTTTGTTATAATGTAGGTTATCGAGACCTTGACTTTCTTTGGTTAACAAATAGTCAGCGAGCATTACGAAAATAATTGCCCACTGTCAATGAAGTGAGACACTTTTATTATCATTTCATTATTATTTTTTTTTCTTGCTAGGCATCATAAAAACATAGAACACCTTACCTAATTATCAAGTGTTGAATACGCTGATTGCAAAACATGATGATTGCACACTTACAAAATCAGTTAGTTGTCGAGACCTTGACGTTATTTGATTTCCAAATGTCCAACGAACACTACGATAAATAAATGTCCTTTTACTCAATACTGCACGAAGCAAGATCAATAAAGCCCAACTGCTCGGCATTGTCCTACAATCAAAATTCCTGAGACCCAAATCACACACATACAACCGTCGCATTACGCAGCAACCTTTCATTTCAAATTAATTCCACGCAGCGCCAGAGCCTTAATCTTTAATGCACACAATATCCAACATGAAAGACCGTCAGTCAAAGGCCAACATGTACACGCAGGAATCACGTGATTTACCTTCTTTCCTTTTCCTCGTTTCTTTGTGTTTTCTTCTTCTTCTTCTTCTTCTTCTTTAAGAGTGGAATGCACTGTACGCAACTATTTCAGGGATTGAAGATATATATGTTTAGAAGCGAAATGATGATAGTAGTGGTTACAGATATAATGTAATAATGGTAATAATTCTAGTAACATTCATAAGGGGAGTAATGATTATTATCATTATTAGGATAATTAGTATTATACTATGATCGTGGTAATGATAACTGCATTAGTGGTAATAAGTGAAAAAAATATAAATGGATATTTAAAAATTAAAATATCTTGACCAATAACAGTGATGGTTTTCATTTATTACAATAGCAAGTTATAATAACAATTATGAGAGTGATAATAACAAGTGTACTATCAAAGTGAGGATAATGAGAACAACATTGATAATGATGCTAGTTAAAATAATAACGACTAAAATAATAAAAACAAGAATGACAACAACATTGATAACAGTAATAAATAACAGTGATGTTGATAATGATAATAATAATAATGGTAGTAGTAACAATGAGAATAATAACAATAACAATAATCACAACAGCAATGATGATAATAATGATAAGGATAATGATAACAATGAAATTGATTATACTAGTAATAGTGTTGATAATGATACTAACAATGACAATGGAAATAACAACGATAATGCACAATAATAGTAATAAGAGCAAGTAATAACAATGATGATGATAATGATAATGGTAATAATAACAACAGCAATAATGAAAATGATAACAACAAAAACAATGATAATGATAATGATTTTAATAATATCAATAACAACACAAATAATAAGAACCAAGATAACCAAAATGCTAATACTAACATTAATATTTTTGTTAATAATAACAAAAACTATGTTATGAAATGATGAAGATAACGAAAAATATTCTAATATCGAAAAAATCCTTACATAACAATGATTAATCAAGACCGCGGAAATTATTAAGGCAAAAAAGGAACAACAATAATTACAAATTCCACTCGTACAATAATAATCTTGGAAACGAAATGAATCCCACTGATAATTGTGACCATATTTCTAAGCGGCACGGAGACGTTTTAACGCGCAAATCATTATTGCAATCCATTCCCCGCATGCAACAAAGGCATTCCTTGTTGCTCATATCTGTCCTCATTTTGGCATTTCGAATAAAGCTGGTGGAGGGGCGGGGGAGAGGACATGCAATTACCATCTCTAAAACAATTCGCGATTAGATTGAAAATCATGGAGGATACAGGTATATTTACTATATGGAAATATAG
>NC_091567.1:27976705-27983013 GCF_042767895.1 Penaeus vannamei
ACACAGCCTTCAGTTAGAAAGAAAATATTACATGTATTGGACATATAGAATGAAAATAAGAATTTATTATTGTAACCCTTCCTATTAGATAATGGTACCAAAATCATTAGAGTTGATAAGTATCAGGATATTGATCATCAGTTTTATTATATAGCTTTTGGTATGTTACTAGATTATGGAAATCAATGTAATAAAATAGAGAAAAATTGTAAGTATGATTTAACTAAAATCTCTTTATATACATAGTCAGCTAAGCTTTCATATCTTTATTTTCTGTCATTTGTGTAAATTCTTGTTTTAAATAGAGGATGGGTAAACGCAAAGAAAATAGTAGATCCAGGAATATAGATAAGTTTAAAACCTTTTTAAAGAAAAATAGATAAAGAAAGAAATATTTACCATTATCAACATTACCACTTTTCAGTATAAAATAGGGAAAATCTGAAAAAAATGTTCTAATAGAGGTAAAAATTACACACACATGAAATTATCCACTCAGACAAAATTAACATCAGAAAGGATGAGTTCAAGATAATAGGATGGGTGTTCGGGAATTGGAGTTAGGGAGGTTTTTGATTCATATTGTTATGTGAATTCCTAATGTTGCTGGCTGGAGTAATACAGATTTACTAACCATTCTTTTGTTCAGTAAATGCAGTTTTGATTTCCATAAAAGGTTTTCAGGAAGCAGTATTTTCATTAAGGAAACTCCAACATAAAAGCCCTTTTTTTTCTCCTGTAACTACTTGGGAAAAGTTTCATGTCTCAGAATATTCCAGAAATAATTCTCTCTCTCTCTCTCTCTCTCTCTCTCTCTCTCTCTCTCTCTCTCTCTCTCTCTCTCTCTCTCTCTCTTTCTTTCTTTCTTTCTTTCTTTCTTTCTTTCTTTCTTTCTTTCTTTCTTTCTTTCTTTCTTTCTTTCTTTCTTTCTTTCTTTCTTTCTTTCTTTCTTTCTTCACTCCCCCTTTTGGGATCTTTGTACTGTCAAGCACTTCTCAGTGCAATGATTGAGATTATGGTGTCCTTTTGGCATCCCTGAACTTCTGACATATTCATCACAGCATAATGGTTAATAACCTAATCTTTATGGTTCATAGAAGCGATTGTTCTTAGAGAATTTCAGTGCAACCAAAAGCATTCAAGTGGATAAATAAAGCATCAAGCAGCTTTTAACTTCAGTTGATTTCTCTTATATGAAATCCCAAAGCCTCTGTAGTTATTCTTCTGTTGATTTTAGTGCTTTAAAGGAATGGGGTTTATGTGATATGTAATTTCTTAAACTATTAACACACTTGAGAAGTACAAAAACTAGGAATTGACAATATATGTAAGTTCTGTTGTGAATATGGGCGTCTCTTCAAGAATTTGTGTACATGATGAATGTCTGCATTTTGATACTATGTACAATATCTGTTTGATATTTTAACATATGCTTTAGATGCAGGATTCTCCATTTGGAGTCAAAGTTCCTGGTAATCCTTCAGCTGTGCAGGTAGATATTAGCCTGACCTGATAACTGAGAGTGGGATAACCTCTCCCTTAACATTTTTTTTTTTTTTTTTTACATAAAGCTGTGATTAATAGTAACCATTTATTTATTGTTGTGTTATTGCTGATATATGTGATTGTTTATTTATTTTTATTTGTTTATTTATTTTTTTACAAAGTGTGCCTGTGAGCTACCCCCTCTTCCTGGTTTTGATTTGTTTTTTGACATTGTAATTTCAGCTTCAAAAGCATGTTTATATTGTTTGTACATCAGATTAAATTTAATGTTTTTCCTCCTAATGATTTTGATTTATTTAGTGCATGGCTTTCAAGTGTATAAGTAAAGCTTTGAAGATAGAAAAGTAAAAGCTCATATTTGTTTTAAATGCAGCTAAAAGTTCTTCCTTCAAAATTTCAGAAATACTTTTATTATAAAGTGTTGTTCCTTGAGAATTATTTAATTTCTTTTCGTACATGAGTATGTAAGTGAGTGTATGGATTTCAGTATGAATTGAATATGAATTGCTACCAGTTACTTATTTTTTCAGTTTAGTATATTTTATTATTGCACCAAAAATTTTGAATGCACTTACCTTCACTGATATTTTAAAAGAATATTACAATCCTGGGCTTAATTTTTTCAGGGTCAGCAGCAGAAGCAGGAGGAGATGATGCAGCAGCAACAGCAGGCAATCAATGGGCTGCTAAACCAGGTGCTTGACCAACAGGCTAGAGCAAGGTGTAAGTGCGGTCTTGGAAATTTTGGCAATTTTTAAAAATACGTAGAGCAAATGATGATAGATTAATTTCTGCTAGGATATTTTGATACTTTTTTCAATACCTAGTGTAAATGATAATTGATTAATTTCTGCTAGGATATTTTGATACTTTTATCAATACCTAGTGCAAGTGATATATTAATTTCCAAATCTTGATATCTGCCTTGAAACAAGTTTTAGGATTATAATTATAGCAAAAATATGGTCTTTGTGTTTCCTTGTCAACTGTAAACTTATATAATTATACCTCCTTTAAGAGCGTTATTTTTTGTGCTTGATTTTTCTGTTGTTAGGTAAACAGTGTATTAGGTGGTATCTCTGCATAATGTCCCCAGTGGGAGAGAGCTGAACTCTTTGCATTAGTGTTCTCTTCATACCTGACTGTTATAATTAGCAATTGGGATAGAAAAGTGAGCAGTGAAGGTATATATCTGAATAGGTAAATAAACTCAGCCTGTGAGAGAAAGGAGGGTTAGTGAGGAGCTTAACAGAAGCAGGCAGACAGGCAAAAATGTCACTTCTGTTTTACTGCAGTAAATTATTTATTTATAGAATTATTTGCTTTTTTTGACAGTAAACACCATCATGGTAGCCAAACCTGAGAAGGGCAAACAAGTCGAGTCTGTCATTGTTCAGATGGCAACTACGGGTCAGATTGGTGGGAAATTGTCAGAAAATGACCTTATTGGCCTTGTTGAAAGAGTTAATGCACAAACACAGAAAACGACAACAGTTAAGGTATGTCATGAGAAATTTGGTACCCAATTTAAGGTTAGGTGTATAAAAGAGTTTGTGTGTGTGAGCAAGGGAGTATACAGATGTAATGGGAACAAGACTTCAAGAGCTGCAAGTGAGTGAGTGGGTGGACGAGTGAGTGAGTGGGTGGACGTGTGAGTGAGTGGGTGGACGAGTGAGTGAGTGGGTGGACGAGTGAGTGAGAGGGTGGACGAGTGAGTGAGTGGGTGGACGAGTGAGTGAGTGGGTGGACGAGTGAGTGAGTGGGTGGACGAGTGAGTGAGTGGGTGGACGAGTGAGTGAGTGGGTGGACGAGTGAGTGAGTGGGTGGACGAGTGAGTGAGTGGGTGGACGAGTGAGTGAGTGAGTGGGTCGACGAGTGAGTGAGTGCGTGGACGAGTGAGTGAGTGGGTGGACGAGTGAGTGAGTGGGTGGACGAGTGAGTGAGTGGGTGGACGAGTGAGTGAGTGGGTGGACGAGTGAGTGAGTCGGTGATGGAGTGGACAAATTAGTGAGTGAGTAAGGGTGTAGGATGTGTTAGTGAGGGAGAGGATGAGTAAGGCAGTGGATGGATGGAAGACAAATGGATGCACTCATTCATTCACACAAGTGTGTACTCATGTATAAGTTTTTAGTTTAGAGAAATGAAAGATTGTCTTTTTCTCTAGATATCCTTTTAGAATTTTAAATTTCCAGTGCATTTTTTAAAGATCATATACATATTTCTGTGGAACTTTGCAATAATTTAGAATGAAAAGATAAGAAGTACATCATTCCCAATTTTCTGTTGCAGTTTGACCGACGACGAGCTGCTCTTGATGACGATGATGATTGGTAAATCATTGTCACGAGAAGGAATCAAAAGAAATCCCAGACTTAAGCCATGAAGCACACATTTTGCCTACATTTTTACTCCGCTTTCTAGATTCTTTCATAACCATATTTTTTTCATCTATTTCTTACAATTGCCTTTCTCTTAAAATATAGGTTTTGAGACTTATCATTTGTGTTTTTTTCTGGTGTGAACTAGAGGAAATGTTTTTCTATTGTGCTTTTTGGTAACAATTGAAAAAGAAAACATTTTTTTCTGTATTGATAAATATGTATTTTTCTTTTTTCTGTAAAGAAAAATATATTTTTTTTAAGTCATAACTGATTTTCTCTCAAGGTTTTCTCTTTTGTTTGTTCTGTTGGTTTTGCTCAACTTTTTGAAGAATTATGAAGAAGTTGGTTGTTTTTACTGGATCTGAAATCATGGCAAACTGCAATCTTATGCTCTCTACAAGACTTTTAAATATCTCACTTATTTCTAAGATCTGCTTTTCCTAATAAAATCAGTCAGCAATATAAAATGATACCTGATCATAGTTTTTTTTTTCTATGAAAGAGAGATTGTTGGGGGTTTCAAATAAAGTTTGCAGAAACCAAAGTATTTTTTCACAATCCCTGCCAATGTGTGATCAGACTGAGTGAATAACTTCAGTTGCACTTTTTACTATGATCCTCTACTATGTAAGACTTGCGTCCTTTGCACTATGCATAACCCAGGCTTAAATATTCATGGCTTAATTAATATAAAATTACAACTGTAACAGATAGCGTTAAAGGACTATGTAGGCACTATGCAACCCAATTTTAATATTTCAAATAAAGTAATTGTCAGCTTGTATTATTCATCCAAAGTGAGATTAGGGTTGTTGTTAGTACTTGATGTGTGGCCTTCGTATTAAAATCAACTATGTGTCTACTCTATGAGTAGCTTGCCTTGGAACATTTTCACTTCTGTTGTTGGAAGACAATACATGACAATGTATTTTGCTAATTCAGATTAATGAAGGAGGGCAGAACAGTCTAGTTTTTAATGATATTCTGTTAGGTGACAGTTAATTGTAACCTTCAGAAGGTAATTAACTAACTAGTCTCATGTTATAGTCACAACAAAGCTGTCTCAATTGTATTGAGTGGGTATGTTTTGTACAATTGTGTTGTCAGTTTCTGTTCCATGATTGCTTATACTTGTTTATTAATAAAGTCTAAATTGCAGTAGTGCTAGTTTTGCTTCCTTCCTGTTAAAATGTAACTGTTGGGTTGATATTAACACATGCAGTCTACAGAAAAGGTTTGTGATACTGCACTGACTATATTACTATAACAGTCTGGGTTTAACCTTTAAAGTCCTACAGTACTTGAATGACTATATTTGTACTTTGATACTTAATCCAAGTGTGCTGGTGGGCTACACCTTCATTTAGTTATTATGTATTATATTAGTTTTGAAACTCTTTTTGCTGTCAGAGTGATTGGGAATGTCTGGAAGTAATTCTGACTCTGGTAAGTTTCTCTTATTTCTCCCCAAAACCTACTCCCATTCCCAAACACCTTCCATCACAATCAGAACAGAATCACAGAAATATTTCATGGTCCCACAGTGAAAAAGTAAAGTAAGTAAAAATAAAGAAATTCTCAGTGTATAGCATATACACACAACACATTCCCCCATACCCATTGTGCACCCTTGTGTCCCTGAATCAGTACAAATTCCTCCTACAGTTTCCCGCCTTTATTGTGTGAATGAAAGTATGAAATAATAATTATAATGATGACATACATACAGACAACCCCTTGTGCCCCTCCTACAATATTAGATTTTACATATCTGCTTTTACTACTGTCTTAGGGTGCATCAACACCAGTGACAAAACACAGTGGGAACATTAAGACTGACAAGTTGGGTTAACAAGTTGGTAAGTCATTGAGAAACATTGCAGTAGACATGTTGATACAGATTTTTGTTGGGTGACATGTTAGCAGTCTTGGTGTGGATGAGGTGATGTTGTCAGAGACCTCCCACTAACCAACAGACCAATATGGTGTGGACAGTTTCACCAACTCAACTCTTATTGCTGATATGTCTCTCAAAATTGCAACAGATGTGTTCCCATATATATCAGGAGATTTGTATCCGAATGTCTCCTATTGTGTCTCCCACAATGTCTCCAGCTGTTGTGGATGCACCCTTATGCATACAGATAGAGGATTTACTGCTTTATTGCTGTCTGTCTGTCTATCTCTCCTCAATATCTTCTACAGTAGTGGTAACTTTTTTTCAATATTGATACTCCACTGCTTATTAACCCATTGCCTCTGGCAGAATATGGGTTCATTTGTCCTCCGCTCTAGGTAATATGCGCTGCCAATTTGGCTTGCCTGTGGGGCATTTTTCAGACACACTGTGTCTTGTATGCAAAATATGATTTCAATGTTTTTGCACATTCATAGAGGCATGATATGCATATTAGTTGCTAG
>NC_091567.1:27983513-27993513 GCF_042767895.1 Penaeus vannamei
AAAAGTGATGGAAAGCATGAGATGCAGAAGAAAGAAAAACATGGGATGATGAAGTGCACAAAACAGAGAATGAAGGAGAAATGTAGAAGAAAGGAACGCAGATGATGTAGAAGAACAGGAAACATTAAATTTAGATAAAGAAAAGGAAGCAGGAGATGAAAATATAAAAAGAGATAAAAATGCATAATATAAATGTAAAGAAAATGCAGAAGTACAGGGATAGAAAGGAGATGTTTATAACAACATGAAATTAAATACATTATAGTTATATAGTTATAAACATGAAATTAAATACATTATAGTTATATGCACTATATCTCATATTAGGCCAAACCATTTTTCTTTCATTGAGACCTACGTAAAACTACACTTACCAATCCCTAAGGCCATGAGACTCAGAACTGCTGGCGAGAGATTAGTTCTGACCATCTCAGGTGGGGTGACTTCACTTAGCTTGTCAAACTCATCCTCTGGATACAACCTATTATGCAAGATATATATCACTTTATGCTAAATAACTTCCATAATAGCAAATGTGGAACAGCAACATTGAAGTCAAAATAGCAAAAATATAAGTGTTATCACTCTATTTATAACAAATGCAAAGAAAAAAAAAGAAAAGAAAAGAAAAGAAAAAATATATATGCAATGAATAATAATAATGTAAGTTTTCATATTAATAATAACAGCAACAATTATCATGATAACTCTCGGTATCATAAAATTATAGAGAATATCCAAAGAAAAAATAAAAATAAACAGAATAGCAGTAGGACTTTTGAAGAAAATGCCACCTCACCTGTACACTTTTCCTGATCTCACCCTTCCAGCTCTTCCAGCTCTCTGAGTGGCAGATGCTCTTGAGGTAGGAACAACTACCAATGAATCAGTGTGACTCTTCACATTGTACCATCGAAGCTTTGCAAAGCCACAGTCCACCACTATGGGCAGGAGAGAAGAAATTTATTGTGACTAACTTTCTCTGAGAATTCTTAAGTAAAAGATATTATGAATTAAGCTGACAATAAAATATGAAATATAAAAAGAACGCTTAGGACATAATTCTAATGTTTTTTTCCTAATTAAAGAATAGAATACAACTCATACAAGAAAAGCTACCATACCATACACAATCCCAGGAATTGTAACAGAA
This sequence comes from Penaeus vannamei, assembly GCF_042767895.1. Classification (NCBI taxonomy): domain Eukaryota; kingdom Metazoa; phylum Arthropoda; class Malacostraca; order Decapoda; family Penaeidae; genus Penaeus; species Penaeus vannamei. The sequence goes on from NC_091567.1 coordinate 27,984,667, forward strand.
GTCTCAGCAATGTTGGTAGCAACAACAACTTTTCTTACTCCAACAGGTGAAGACTGGAAGGCACGTAACTGTTCACTGTTACTTAGACTCCCATGCATTGGCAAGACAAGCAGAGAATCTATAAGAGGAAAAATCATGGTTGTATTGTAATATTACCAGGAAAGAATGATAAAAGCATCTGGGTACATAATATAGGAAGATTTCTTAAAGTCACTGCTTGAGTTTTACATAATGTACTGCACCTAATATTCTACTCTCTGTATGTAATCCCAAAATCCTATATTTCATGCAACAGCAGGACCAAGTATGGGGAAGAAACTTGTTTGCAAATCACAAAAATGCAACGCAAAATACAAAACCTCCTATAGCACTAGTAATCAAATGGCATCAAATGCAATAACAGTAAGACTACTAATAACATCAAACAACCTTCATTTTTCTTGAGAGAAGCAGCCTCTTCCTTCAGATAGGATACACAGTTGTCAACCTCTTCTACTCCTGTTAGAAAAACCAGAATGTCGCCAGCAGGTTCTTTTCTGTGGATCTTCATTACTGTCTCAACACTACATTTTACATAGTCAGCTGCTCCTTCTGAAAGTAAGGTAAAGACATTATTGTACTTACATGTCTGCTATACCATGGTAGTAGATATGCTTAAAGCAAGGATGGTGTACACTTCTTGAAACTCAAATATTAGATATAAACCAAGTGCCATAAAAGAAGTTATTAACCAAGTGAGACAACTGTTCACATTGTTTGAAACAAGTGAAAAATAGAAAAAGTATCAAATGTTTTAACCCATAAATACCTATAATCTAACAACAAACATTTAACATCCTTATGCTATTTATTTAAAGGCCTCTCAATTCTGAAAGGCTAATCAAATAAAGTTTTAATTGCTTCACTTAATACCCATGAGAAAAGAAAAAAAACTTGTACCCCAAAAAATCTTTGCTTTACCCTCTAGATAAAAGATGTCAACTGGATGAGTACGGCCCTCCACTGAAATAACTGCTGCTGTATCTTTCTCTCTCTTGCTGGTTGTATTGAAGTTGAAAAAGTTGTACAGTTGATCTGCATCCACAGTTGCTGAGCTGATGACTAATCGCAAATCTCGACGTTTTCTTAAAATTTTCTTCATCAGGCCTAGAACTATGTCTGTATACAGCGTTCTTTCATGCACCTCATCCAAGATTATTACTGAGTACTGAAAATATTAAAGCAGGATTTATTAATATCCAAAGAAAGGAAATTTTATCCATAACTTATTTGACATTAAAATTAACTAAACACTGAGCATATATACATTCTACATCCTATAACACTTTGTGATGAAACTCTGATGAATTTGGTGTGGAACCCATCTGTGCACTGTATAATATTGCATTGTGTTGATGAAACTCCAGTTCTTTCAGAGGTGTTTGATTTTACTTCATATTTATGAAGTCAAATAATCACTGTCTAACAGTGATTATTGTGATTAGAGAGTGATTCTGTCAGTTTCCTATCTTATCACAAATATATGAACATATGCCTATCCAAAGGAGTTAACAGGGAAGTTGCATTTATCAAATATTTTGTTAATTTAAGCTTCCATCTATAACATAAACACTGATATCTTCACTTCAATGTAATACAATCATGAGAAAGAGAGTATTAACATGAATATATCAATGTTCATGTTCTAGGTGAGGGTTTAAATGGAAAAAACATTAAATAAACACATTGTCAGACAATTGGTCAGAGACCACTTTGGACATGGATATCTTTATGCATAAAAACATTTTGAGCACAACTTAGGTTTCTAATACTTTGCACTTTTGGGGAACTAACAATGTAAATATGAAGTGAAATCAAATACCACTGAAAGAACTGGATTTTCATCAACACAATGCAATATAATACAGTGCACAGATGGGTTCCACATTAAGTGTAGATAAAATGAATGCCTAGAAAAGAAGAACTCACATTCTGGTAAAAGATGTGATGAATGAATAATTCTCTTTGAAGAGCTTCAAAATACACATCAAATTCAGATACCATAAATTAGGTTTAAAGTATCATAAACAAATTACAAAGCCAAATTACAAGATACATAATACACTTGGGGTGAACCAACAATGATCTGGAGCCCTGAAAAAATCATTCATTTGAAAAGCAATATATAAGGCATGAGATTAAAGGGTTTGGGCAGCTTGTGCCTCTGTAACAAACACTTGTCAGAAATGTTCTCTACTCATGGAAAACAAAATAAAAACTCAAAACTAACTAATAAAATGGGGAATATTTGACTTTCTAAAATCAAATTCAGAAATACTATTAACACCACCAGGTCAAACAACAAGAAGAGACCCAAAAACTGGAAAAAAATTAACTTTAAATTTGATGATAGGAACTCCTAATCTAAGTCACTCAGACATAAATTCAGGATCATATCTAACCAGTGATCACTTACCAATAATTATAAAATTCAATAATATCCAAGATTTACTGCACAAAAAGGAAAAGAAAAGGCACTTCACAAAAGAAGGCTGGAACTAGTATCAAACAGAACTGAGAAATACAAAAATTGTAGCTTTAAATTCTCTCCTGGAAATAGCAAACAGGCTAAAAGAAACAGGGAAAAAGTATTTCAATTTTGACAATAAGGAAAATAAACAAAAACTCAATATACCTTGGTGGAATGAAACTCGTCATAAAATAATAAAGAATAGAAACAAAAGCTTTTAACACATGGAGGAGAAAACCCAACAAAGAAAATTAAATAGAATATAAAAAACTCCTCGCAGAGAGTAGACAAATAATTGAAAATGAAAAAAGGAAAGTCTGGGAAAAATTCTGTAGTGAACTGGACTTTAAATCACCACCAAATTATATAAAGAAACTGGCAGGAAAAATAACCACCCAAAGTTACTCTATAATACATAACAACCTCCCCATAACTAATAAAAATGATAAACTAAATTTATTCAAGGAAGAATGCAAAACGATTATCAGTAAAGAACCTAAAGTAATAACAACCAAAGCAAAGCTAGATTGATTATTAATTCTTCCTAATACCAAAGAGCTAAATAAAGAAATAACTATGCAAGAATAAAAAAGAATCATAAATAAAACCAAGAATAGAAAAGCTTATGGGCCAGATGAAGTAACCTATAAACTTTATAAAGCAACAAATAACATTTTAAAACTAATACTAGAAGAAATTAACAAACAGTGGCTAAAAGGAGAATATCCTAACAATTTAAAAACTTTATTAGTAAATCTAATAATAAAACCTGGGGAAAATCCAGCAAATATAAACTCATACAGATTCAAAGTAAGATTTCAAGTCTAGGAAAGATATATGAAAATATTATAACAAATAGAAAAAATTGGTGGTTAGAGACCCGACAGGATTTAGACCTAACAGATCAACTACGGACGCATTGCATATAATAGAAGAAATAATTAACAAAACTTTAAACGAAAAGAAATACACTTTGGTAGCCTGCCTAGACCTAGAAAAGGCTTTCGATTCTGCAAATCATGAAGCAATAATAATAAAGGCTGCTAATTTAGGTATCAATGGTAAACCACTTAGATGGATTGAAAACTTTTTAAAATACAGAACATACCAAATAACAATAAGAGAAGGTAAATCTAAAAAAAGAAAAAAAAAAGGGTGTACCACAGGGTTCACCACTCAGTCCAACTTTATTTAACATTCTAATGTCGGACTTGAACTTGTCAGAAAAAATCTACAAAGTAATATGTACAGATGACATCACTATAATTTCCCAAGACAAAAATATAATAAAGGTTAAGACAGAATTGGAGAAAGCAATAAAAGACAAAAGAATGGACTGATAGATGGGATCTTAAAATAAACAAATTCATGTGCTTCACAAACAATCGTATTAGAAATATCCTAGAAAAAGATATAGACAATGAAAAACTGATATCTACAAATAAACTTAACATACTAAGATTAGATTTTGACACACCAAAATTGACATGGAAGTCCCATACAGATAAGAAAAAATGTCAATCCCAAAAAGACTAGATATAATGAAAAAACTTACCACATTATCATGTGGAGCAAATAGGGAAACATCAATAAAATTTTATAATATCGATATAAAACCAAAAATAATGTATGGTAGTTCTATATATGAAACTATAAAAAATTCAGAATAAAAAAAAATTATAAACCATACAAAATGAGGCATTAAGAATAGCCACAGGTTGCTTCAAATCAACACCATTAATAGTTCTTCAAGCACTAACAAATATAATGCCATTGAGACAAATAAAAAAACAACAAGAGTGAATGACAAAAATCTTATAAAAACAAGATACTATGCCTATCAAACAACCAATTATAAATTTGATAAAAAAGTATAATGTAAATATAGACAAAAGAACTCTAGTACACAGAGTTACAGAGACATGTAAAGAACTAAAAATCATAAGAAAAACAAATATATATAATGCAACTCAATTACCACCATGGTATGATATTAACCCATCAGCGACGGGTAAAAATTTTGGCAAGTTTACGTATGCACCGGCTTGTTGGCGCGCACCGGCAGTTTCGCCTGTTTGCGCCCGGCTCGATCGGTAGTTTGCGAGCGACATATAGCACCTAAAAGCTTTTATTTTGCTAAAATTTATAAAAATATTAAAATTTTGATGGTTTACCTTCACTTTAGGTGTCATTGCCTAAAATCTTTACCATATAAATGAAGCCGCTACTACTGGAGAAAAACAACCTCTGTCCGACGAGCCAGTAGTGCGGGAATGGGCATGGCATGATGCCCCCGGCGTTTGGTCCACAACAGCCATGGCATGTAAGTACGTGACACCCGGCGCCAATGAGTTAACCAAAATACTGACACAAACTTCATGCATAATCTCTCAAAAGACACTCCAGATGAAATAATTTGGAAACAATTTCAAATGATGGAAGAAACAATATACAAAAATCATTAAAAAATATTCACAAACGGATCTAAAATAAATGAAACTAACTCAGCCTCAACAGCAACTTACATAAAAGATAAAAATATCACAACAATATGGAAATTACCAAAAGAAACTCAAATACCTGAAGCAGAACTATTTGCCATAAAACAAGCACTAAAATACATTCAAAACAACAACTTAAAAAACACAATGATTTACACTGATTCCAAATCAGTAATTTACTCAGTACAAAACCTTAACCCAAAGAATTACAAACACACTACATTTGAAATACAATCATTATTTCTTAATTTATCAGAACATGAACACAAAACAATTATATAATGGATACCAGCACACAGAAACACAAAGGGTAATGAAATAGCAGACCTAGCAGCAAAACAGCACACAACATAAATAAACCATTCAGTACAACTAAAGATATCTCAAATACTGTAAAAGAAATCAAAAACAAAACTCAAAAGATTTGGGAAGATTACATGAATAATGCCCTAAATACAAAGAATTACCTCATAAAAAAACACAAACCCTCAACCTTGGACAAATTAAAAAAACAGAAAACTGTACATATGTATAACGAGACTGAAAACAACACACACAAGACTAAAACATCATCTTCACAGAATAAAAATTGAAAACAATCCTTTTTGCAGATGGTGCAAAAATCGTGGAAACAATAGAAAACTTATTTCTCCGATGTCTAAGATCTAACTCAAACAGAGTAACATTGCTGGAAGCTCTAAAGAAAATAAAGATCTGTACGAAAGAAGACATAGAAAGGATCCAGGCGATATAGACAACAAGAGTCTAAAACCCTATAAAAGAAGAAAGAAGAAGAAGAAGAGAATAAAATAACATAAAATCAGCCTACCTGTCTTAACAAGGGATCAGCCATCATCTCTCGAACAAGTATGCCCTCTGTCATGTACTTGATTTGTGTGGTCCCTGGTATGCAGCGATCATCAAACCGTATTGAATAACCAACTTCTCGCCCTAATATAACATCACACTCATCTGCGACACGATTGGCGAGTGAGGTACATGCAACACGCCTTGGCTGTGTTATGCCGATTATTCCATCTACAGGCCAGCCAGCTTCTCTGAGATACTGTACAGAGGAGGTTAATAGTTAATACATCAGATATGCTTCTGATTTTATGAGGAAAAGAAAATGTGATTTTTCTACCAAGAAAGAACATTACTTAAAAAAAAAATCATATGAGTATTATCATATAAATAAAACAGTGAAAAGGAAGGGAAAAAAAAAAAAAGGAAAACTAAGAACCCTATCTCCAAGCTCATATCAGACTCCAACAATTCACCATCATATTACCTGTGGTAATTGTGTACTCTTTCCAGAACCAGTCTCTCCAACAACTATGGTGGTCTGGAATTTCTCAATCAAATAGAGTATATGGTTTCGAGCTGGGAAAACAGGCAACCTCTGGCGTTGTTTATCAATTGTCATAGAATGGTGGGGATTGTAGATAAAGGAAGTCCCATTTGTCTGGTCTACATCACTACGGTCTTCAGTAAATATGTCATCACCTGAAAGAAATTGTTTTGGATAATAAAGTTAAAGGTTCTGTAAATGGAACTGAAGATATGATTTAAATAATTTTCATTACATTTCATTAAATCTGTCAATCAATGCAAATATATATTGTGCAGATATAATAGGCAAAAAGTGATGTTCAATAGCTAATACTCTTTTTGCTGTCTTCATATTTGACTATCAGTTCATATGTACATGAATACTTGTATATGTATGGAGGAATATATGTAATCTTACCTGGTTTTAGAAATTTAAGTTTGTAAGACATTGTAGATTTGGTTAACTTTGCATCTAAGACACAGCCTGGAAACCTGAAAGAAATAGTAAAATTGGTTATAATACTCTGTGTCCCTGAATTCCTGATAAAAATGTATAAATGTTTAACAAAAATATTCTATCCATCTTCATACTGGCCATTTACTATACTTTCTCAAGGCAGTCTGCTATCAAATATTCAATGACTGACCTAATAGTGGCACACTTCAAAATTCATATAAAAGGTTTAATTCAAGCTACTCCACAGATATTTGAAGAACGTGGCATTTGATTTCCTTCTTCAAACACTTTAGAGAAACCTTTAATGTATGTTATAAATCAATTCTTATCAAGAAAGACTCAACAGTAACAATACTCTACCCATCTTATTAGCAGGAAATAAATATATTTTTCAGTTAATTATTATCAATAACCAGTCAATCACCAATAATCTGTCATCCTCTCATGAATCATCAACAACCTATCAAAGGTGTCTTTCCCTTAATTAAAAAAGGACTAAAGGTGATAAAAACCGAACACAATTACATTATCATAAACTTAAAGCTTCAACATCAGGAAAATGGGTTTTCTCAGATTCAATAAATTAAAATTGTATGATCGAATATAATTTGAGATGATAATAATGAATAATAACCAATAAAGTGTGTGTTTTTGTGTATTTGCATGGTGGTGTGGGTGCACATGTGCATGTCCATGAGTGCATGACACATGTAAATATGTGTGAGCATGCAAATGCAGGTGTGCTTAAGTGCATGCATATAGATGCACCTGTGTGTATGTAAGTCCATTTGTATATATCTATATTTTCTAACCTAAAACAACTACCCGATGCTAAAGATTGAATAACTATTCGCTTTACCGGTATATGATGTATAAAATGCACCGATACAGTTAATATTCGATTGGTCAACTGCTATCAATGTGTAAATTATCATACAATGAGCATGCATTGTTACAAAATCATAAATATACTTGATTTACACAAAAATCTAAATAAAAGACGAAGAGAAACCTCAGATACAGTTCAAAATATACCATTCAAGTTCAAGTTGCACTCACTTTATCTCTAAATTAAGTGACCTAACATTTCGTTAATTAAATAAAACCAGGATGCCAGCGTCCATGAGCACATTGCTACAAGAACACACCAAAGACACCTTAAAAAATATCCAAAATACATAATATAATGTCTAAAAACTTTACCTTCAAAATACAACGTTGTCAAACGTTTACATGTGACGTCACGATCAGCTGATTGAGGCAGAGGTTTGTTTATTTATATTTTCTAAATGTGGTTTGAAGTATTTACTTTTACCCATTTTAATGATGTTGAATTCTATACATGGATTATAATATGTTTTAATCATCATTTATGATACAAAATGCGTAAAGGACATACAGATGTTAATTGAGTTGCTAACCTGTGTCACGTCTGTCATTTAGTTATCAGTTATCATTATTGTCTTGTATCTTTATTATCAGTTGTTTTCCAGTGATCTCTTTTCGTGCATCGATTCTGGACAAGGGAAGGACCAAACAGGAAGATCATCTTGTGATTTGAAACTGCCAGCATGTCGTACCGAGAGATAAGAAGTACGTGGTAATTCTTAGGAGAATTTTGGAAAATAATGACGTGTTATAATCGACTTTGTGTATGGGATAGTTAGGTAGTTTATGCCTTTGCTGTCTTGGTATTAAACTGTGGTAGTTTACTTCATTGATGCATTAGTGATTTGAGGTTATCCTTATGTGATGTACGGTTGATTTTTAACACATGTTTGTGGAAGAAATTGTAGCAAAGTTGCTCTAGTAATTTTTGGTAATAATTGGAGAGGCATAATATCTGTGCGTGCGTGTGTGCGTGCGTGCGTGCGTGCGTGCGTGCGTGCGTGAGTGCGTGAGTGTGTGTGTGTGTGTGTGTGTGTGTGTGTGTGTGTGTGTGTGTGTGTGTGTGTGTGTGTGTGTGTGTGTGTGTGTGTGTGTGTGTGTGTGTGTGTGTGTGTGTGTGTGTGTGTGTCTGTGTGTGCGCGTGCGTGCGTGCGTGCGTG
>NC_091567.1:27998513-28003513 GCF_042767895.1 Penaeus vannamei
GCTTTTGTATGTTTAAACAGTGTGGGCAACTTTTACAAATAGATAGATGTATGTACAATCTCTCTTAATTTCAGATCCTGCAACTTGTTATTCTGTGTATATATTTAAGATATACAAGAATTGTGCAACAAAATTACTATATAAAATTTTAGCATGATTTTTTTTTATGTATGTATGTCTATTATGACTATTATTTGTTTGTGCTTGAGTGCCTGGTCAGTGTGAAGACATTTTTCTTTATTGAAAATTGTTCCTAGTGCATTAGCTTTTTTCCTCATTATTTTTTATGTAGCTGATGGATGTGAGAGCCTTTATTATTATCATTATTTTATTCTTGTCTGGCAAAGACATAAAAGTTACCGTTTCCTTCAGAATAAAAGGCAAGCAGTGTTGGAGCAGGCTATAGATGTAGATTGCATGGAAGCGACAGTTGTTGCAGCTCTGCATTCATTTTCTGCTGCTATTGCACAGATCAAGGAATCCACTGAACAGCTAGTTCATCAGGGAACAGAGGTAAATGTTATGGGTATGAGATGTGAAGGTGGGTATTGAAGCTATGGTCTGCATGATTTTGGAGCAGTTAAATTTTTAAAGAAAATTGGCTCAGTGTAATAAGATTTTGTTTTTCTTGAGAACAGATAGGCTTTGACATTAAATAAGAGTGCCAGGATTCTTACTTTGAATCAAATACACTATCTATACAAAATATATCTTTAAAGTTTTCTGTTGATATTTACTAATGTGTGGTAAATGTAATTAATATTGTAATTTGGATTTTCAGATTGAAGAGAAAATACAGAAGAAGAGGGAATCATTAGCTAGAAATAAGAAAAGACTAGGGGCACTGCAAAAGATCAAGTAAGAATATTTGAATTTTGGGATAACAGAATTAATTGAATCAAATCCTGCCATTTTTATTAATTTTTTATTCAGTTTGGGTTTATCAGTTATCTTTATCATTGTTTAAACTTTAATGTTTTTCTGAAATAGGTTTTTATGGGTAGGCACTTCAGAAATTTGTAGTGTATATAATGTTTTTCACAATTTTCTTGGAAGTTTAATGTTTGTTTCTTCATTATAGACCAACTTGGCAAACAGAGTTTGAACAAGAAGAGAATGAGTTACGGCAAGTATGGGACGACTATATCACAAAGCATAAAAATTTAATGTATTTGGAACGGCAGTTGCAAGAACTAGAAGAGCAACAACAGCAGCAATTAAAACATACCCTGGTAAGAAGAAATGATGTTCTTGTTCTTAATACAATATAAAAGCTAAGCAAAATGTATGTGAAAAGACGAGGTACTTTTTTGTTTGTTATATAAACCATAAAAACTAGCATATTTCTTTGTGAACTAATTTATTTTTCTCTCCCCATTAGGCCTTAGCTGCTAAGAGAGAAAGAGAGGGTGCACTGGCTGCTCTAGCCACTGCTGAATCAGAGGTGAATAGCCCACCTGTTAGATCTTGTAAGTATGCAAATATTTGTTAGATAAACTTAGGAAAGTAGTAAATATAGTTGCCCTGAAATTTCAATATAAAAAAGTACATTAATTTGACATTTCATTACATGGCTTCTCTGAAAGTGTTTTTCTATGATAACTGTAAAATAATGTTGGGAAGAAAAGTGATAATGGATAACAAGAGGGGATACAACATGCAAAATAATTTAAAGATAAAAATATAATTCACTTAATCCCTACAATCCTGATGACATGAATATCATGTCATGAAAAAAAAAAATTGGCTTGAGGGGTGGGTGATGTGAACATGCTGTCATGGAAAAAATTGGCTGAAAGGCGGATGACAGAGACAGGCCATTATGAGAATTTTGGCTGAAGGTAAGGGTGATGGGAATGATTAGCCATGAATGCACTAAGCTCTTGGAGGGTGATTAGACTCAGTGGGTCTTTAGGAAGGGGATCTTGCAATATTTCCATGACTGGAAGAGGATGCTATTTCCATACTCAGGATTCTATTCCTGCTTGCCGTGACCAGCAGCACAGGTTGTATTACAAAAAATTTATATACTATGAAAAAAGATTATACAAAGAACAATGTTATTGCAATGAGATATGGACTACCTAGAGATGATATAGAGTCTGTACAAAGAAAACAATCTATTAGCATCTAGATACAGCATATCAAATGACATGGAGTCTTGTCACCACACATAAGTGTTTGTGTGTGCCTGGCCTACAAGCCATACACCTGTCAGAGTGGCTGCTCAAGAAAGCTTAATATCCGGATTTTGGTATGCAAAGCACCTGGATCCAAGAGGTTAATTAACCCGCTTCCACTGGGGATAGCATGTTTGTACATGCCATGGCCACTGTGAATTTAGTATATTTATTGTCTTTACTCAAGGATAGCTCCACATTTGCTTAGTCACCAAGGAGTCAGATACTAGTACTACCTATCTCACCTGTTTACCCTTTTCCTTGTTTTTTAAATATTTTCTTTTATCTTGTATTACCATTTGTAATGTTATTAACATTATAATAATTGTAATGTCTTTAATAACAATATGGGCATTGCTATTAATAGCATTAGTTAAAAAAAAAAAAAATTGCTGAAAACTCATGGGAAGGGGAAATCAGGTGAGGTCATGAGGTCTGCTAATTGACTACTTCATGGCTGAGCATTTGTGGAGCCAACTGTGTAAATACATTTCACACCACTACATTTTCTTGGAAGCACTGGGTTAAGAGTCAGAGAAAAATATATGAGTAAATCAGCATTGCAAGGGAGTGAGAACTTGTGCAACTGTAGCTAACCTATACCAAATACACCCCCTTTGGGGATACAACACCATGATTCTTCCTTCCTCTGTATTTAGATTTAGCTTAGAGAAATTGTAATTTATATGAAGTACTTCCACTATAAATTCAAGGAATATCCAAAGCAAAGTATGACACACAATAATTGATTAGCTGGCAAACATTGCACACTGAAACTAGAACTGATAACAGCTGCAGACTCTATCTACTGACAGAAATAAACAGATCATTGTGCCCTCACATCAGTACCATAATGATGAACAGTAGATTTCTCAGTACCAGGTTAGTACACACCTGAACTACAGGCAAAATCCTGTTTCCCCCTGGCCAGACTCCGGCTTACTGCTGGAGCCACCTCTTGTTGCTTAGCTTCCTGTTTGCCATTGCAGTTACACTCCTACAGTTACATGCCAATACTGGCTTTAATATATTTTCAGTGGTGTTGTAACTACATAATAATTCTCAATTAAGCTTCTGAGTTTATCATAACTAGAGATCATCTCTGATTGAAAAAAGGCAGAATCTGGACAAAGTATGTTCTAAGGATGTCTTTGCTAGGCCTGGCCAAAATAGTAATAATCATGGACCTGAATGAGATCCCAGAGTCTTTTAAGCTTAGTGGAATCACAGGAGCCCGCAAAAACAGAAAAATTGTCACATCACATGTAAAGAATGTTTGCAGTTAAAAAGTTGAAAAGTTAAACAAAAACAGATTACTATAATGCACGTATTATATAAGTTTTGTATGTTTTTTAGCATGACACACACACACACACACACACACACACAAAAAAAAAAAAATTCTATACATGTATACATATATTTACAGACCGACGTGTATTTGGGAGCATGACAGGAGGCAATGACGAGTCTAGTTCAGATGACTCCTTCCTGGAAGAGTCTGGAAGTGAAGACAGCCTCACTCTTTCATCTGTTGTTGGAAACAAGGGATCCGAGTATCCATCGCTAACATCAAATGCAGGCCCGTCTTCGTCAAATGTATTATCAGCAGAAGGTCTGTCCAAGTCATTCAGCAGTTATCAGACATCTGTGGCAACCCTCTCAGGAAGACCAACCTCTGCTCGTCCCGCCTCAGCAAGACCAAAGTCAGCCCACTCAGGATCTAGAGTCAGCAATTTAAATGTGTGGACAAACGTTAAGGGAAGTGGGAGAGTCTCTCCACTATCGGCATCAGAAGATAACAGTGATGAAGCCTTTTAGACGAAGATACTGCCAGTTTTGATGGATTATATTTTTGTAACAATATTTCATAATGACTGATTATATTGATTTTTAAGATGTGTCAAAGACTAGATTTTTTCATTAGTGTTTGGTGATACTTTGATATATGAATGTGTATCAGATAATTTACATTTCTAATGATAATGAACCTGTGTGTTTGGTGTGTTTAATTATGACAATGCCTGGCATACATATATCCTCTTGATGTGTGTTGCTTGTATGAGTTATCGAATATAATATAAATTTTATCATGCATTCATTTCTTTATCCTCTGAAAAAGCTACACATTTCTTTTCTTGATACTTTACAAATAAAAATAGCTTACCTTCCAGTGTGCTGACCTATTTTTAAAATAAATTCAAAAGGTTACTGTAGGATAAAAGGGTATCTCTCAAAAAATATGATATACATTTATTTATTTTTTATTCATTTTAACAAAATCGTAGATACTTAACTATTCTATAATACAACATGTTATTTCTGATACCAAATCTTCCTATATATACACATATAGAAATGTAATATTCCTAAGATGGAAAAACTATCTCTTCCTCTCAAAGGCTACCAAACAGTATTGCAAACAACAAACAGTCAGAGAGAATATTTTAACAACAAAAAATTACATATTTTAAGTTCTTAAATCATAAAATTTTAAATCTCTTTCACTCTACAATACACTTACTTCCACAGATATACGCTGGTGCAATAAAGATCAGAAGTGTTTTTTTTTATTTCCCTTATTACAATGTTATGATTCTTCAATATTCACAATATATAAAAAAAGTTCATGGAATCCTATGAACATTGTGAAAAATGAAGGCAAAAATAAGGAGGAGATTATCAAGAGAACATGTTTCATTATCAACACTGGACCCATCCATACATAGTTTAAACTGTACAATTAAACATATACTATATAAGCATCTATCGTCCATTCCAATAATGGATAGAATCACCGTCCCTCCAGCTGTTTGTCAC
>NC_091567.1:28010042-28015042 GCF_042767895.1 Penaeus vannamei
AAGAGGGGCATCCGCAACGAAAGACAAAAAAAAAGAAAAGAAAAAACAAGAAAATCTAGTGAATTAACCCGAGCCAATGAACACCTGACCCCAACTGACCTTTCCCCCTCCCCCTCACCCCCCCCCTTCACCCACGATAACCCCCGACCCCCCCCCCCTCACCCTCCCACGATAAGTTCGCCTGACCCCCCCCCCCCACTCCTCCCACGGACTCGCTTTATTGAAAAGCTCTGCCCAATATTCCCCCTTTTATATTCCCCTTCACTCACCCACCCGCCCTGTCCGCCTCACCCCCACCCTCTCCCTAAACCCGCCCACTCTACGTACCTGCCCCCACCCCACTACCCGCCCACCTCCCTACCCACCCAACCGCCCATCTCCCCTACCTACCCAACCATCCCATCTCTCCCTACCCCCAGCCATACCCTTCCCTACCCACCCAACCGCCCATCCGCCCACCCCCACCTCCATATCCTCCCCCACCTCCATCCACCCCCCTACCCACCCACCCCTACTCCAACTCCAACCAGCTTCCCCGCCACCCACTCCAGGCCTTCCCATTTGCCGGCATGAAGGGAATGGTGATGGGGAATGAGGTTTAGATGTGAAAGAGGGCGAGAATGAGGTAAATGTGGCTCCCTCATTACCTGCGGTTGACGGCTCCATTAGGCCAAAACGTAACCCTGTGCTGCCCAGGCGGGGAGGGAGAGGGAGAGAGAGAAAGGGAGAGAGAGGGAGAGGAGCGGTGGCAGGGAGAGGAGAGGGAGAGAGAGAAAGGGAGAGAGAGGGGCGGGGGATAGGAAGAGGGAGAGGGAGAGGGAGAGAGAGGGAGAGAGAGAAAGGGAGAGAGAGGGAGAGAGGGGCGGAGGGGATAGGGATAGGGAGAGGGAGAGGGAGAGGGAGAGGGAGAGGGAGAGGGAGAGGGAGAGAGAGGGAGGGAGCCGGAGGATAGGGATAGGGAGAGGGAGAGAGAGGGAGAGAGGGAGAGGAAGAAGGGAGAGAGAGAGAGAGAGAGAGAGAGGGAGAGGGGAGAGGGAGAGGGAGAGGGAGGGAGAGGGAGAGGGAGAGAGAGAGAGAGAGAGGGAGAGAGAGGGAGAGAGAGGGAGAGAGAGAGAGAGGGAGAGAAAGGGGAGGGAGAGGGAGAGGGAGAGGGCAGGGGGAGTGGAGAGAGAGGGGAGGGAGAGGGAGAGGGAGGGGGTAGTGGAGAGGGAGGGGAGGGAGAGGGAGAGAGAGAGAGGAGAGAGAGAGGAGAGAGAGGGAGAGGGAGAGGGGGGAGGGGAGGGGGAGAGGGAGGGAGGGAGGGAGGGAGAGAGAGAGGGGGAGAGAGAAAGGGAGAGGGGGGGGAGGAAGAGGGAGGAGGGAGGGGGAGAGAGAGAGAGAGAGAGAGAGAGAGAGAGAGAGAGAGAGAGAGAGAGAGAGAGAGAGAGAGAGAGAGAGAGGGAGGGAGGGGGAGAGAGGGAGGGAGAGAGAGAGAGGGAGGGAAGGAGGGAGGGAGGGAGGGAGGGAGGGAGAGAGAGAGAGAGAGAGAGGGAGAGTGATAATGACAATGATATTAACCTCCTTGGCGGAGGTAATGAAAATAAAAATAACAGCAACAATAACAACAATAATAATAACAATGATAAAAATTATAACAATAATAATAATAATGATGATGATATTAATAATAGTAGTGATAATGATAATAATAGTAATAAAAGTAATGGTAATGATAATAATGTTAAGAACATTAATGAAAATATTAACAACAATTATGATAATGCTAATGATAGTGATATTAATAATGATAATAATAACAATTGGAATAATGATGATGATAATAACTATTATGATAATGATAGTGATGATAATAAACGATAATAATAGTAATGACAAAGCCAATAATCGTAACATAATCATTGTTATGGAAATGATGATAATGATAATAAAAATCAATACAATGATAATAATGATAATAATAGTAATGATAATAACAACAATAATGATAACATAACAACAATAATAATGATGATAATAAATGATGATAATAAGAATAATGATAATAATGAGATAATGATAATAGCAATTATAATGATAATAATAGTTGTAACAACAATGCTAATAATGCTAATGATAATGATAATAATGATAATAGTAGTAATAATAACTAGAAGCACTCAGAGAGCGCTTGCCTCCGTCAAGACAATAGTGGAACTGATGCAAAGCTTTAAAAAATTCCCGGATCCGGATCATGATCTGGATCACCACCAAAATTTAATTGAATCGCCGTCGTGGCTTCCAGACTGGGCCAAGGCACACCTCTGGTAACAACAGGATAGAAATCTGTTCATATTTTTTGAAATATCCTGCTAACCAACGAACATACGCTCTAACTCACCACTGCTACCAAAAGCATAACCTCCTTGGCGGAGGTAATCAAGGTAATGACACCAATGATGATCACCCATTGCCTGAGGCCATCCGTCGTCAGATCTGGACCCGGGTCACCGCCAGGGCTGCATCTACCTTCTGCCAAGAGACGCCTCTGCTAAAGAATCCATAAAAATCTCTTCATAACTTTTTGAGTTCTCCTGCGACTTAGTTATCCAAAGCTAATAAAAACCTAACCTCATTGGCGGAGGCGATAACAGGAATAATAGTATAGTAATAACAAAACAAAAATAACAATGATGATGATGATAATAACAATGTTGTTATTAACAACAATCTTCATAACAATAATGTTATTAACAATAATCTCCATAATAATGTTATTAACAACAATCTTCATAACAAAAATAATGGTGATAATGATGTAAAGTGATATTAATCAAAATAATCATTTACATTTTCAACCATTACCATAATTATAAACATTATTACGATTATCATCATCATCATTAACCACAATAGAATAGTCATTACAATTCCTACATATTGATACAACCGACAAAAGCGATAAGAATGATAACAATAGCAATGGAAAATGATTAAACTCCTACAAATGAAATAAACAATAACGCTGATAAAAAAGCAACAAAGGCAATAAATGAAAGGTTATCAAGTAAAATGAACGAAAAAAAAAAACGTACTGTTATATAACACGTGTCCACATCCCGGACACAACAGATCCACATATTATCAAATTCCCGTGATGCATCCAATAAATCATGTATATATATATTACTAGATCGGCATTACAAAACCCGATGGCCAGCGGCATCAATTCTAAACATCATTTCATAGTTATGAATTTGCAAATAGAAAAAAAAAAATACTCGTTGATATTTCACCATGATCTGGCTGTTCCATTTCCCTTGAATGGTTAGAAGATTAGAAGAAATTTATTATAAGAAAGGATACCATAAGGTTATACGTATTAATAGTAATAATAATGATAATGATGATAATAATAATCAGAGTAATAATATGATAATGATAGTAACTATGATAATGGTAGTAATAATGATAACTATGATAATGATAGTAATAATGATAACTATGATGATGATAATAATAATGATAGTAATAATGATAATGACAATAACTATAACAATAAAGATAATGAGTTATATAAATGATTATAAAGAATCATTGCATTTCTTTTTCACGAGAGGTCAAAAGGCTATCGACAAGGAATTTAAATTCTTAGCAGACTTTCATATACTTTTATAATGACATTATGCTCATTTGCATATCGAATCTCATTACGAAACATGCGTGATGATGGCACTGACAAAATAAGGAGACATTTCTATAAAACACATACTCTGTATAAGTCACGGGAATAATGTCAATAATCAGCACGGTCTCTGATATTTAATGGAAAAGCAGATAACGTGAGACTAAAAAATGCAAAACTTAATGTGAAATCGTTCTTTCTGAAATGCAAATCAAAGGTCAAATCGGCCGTGAGCAACTTTCCATTGTCAATCTGTTCTAATAAGAGGAGAGAACAAAAGGAGACAAAGGAGAGAGAAAAAGAGAGAAAGATACACACACACACACACACACACACACACACACACACACACACACACACACACACACACACACACACACATATATATATATATATATATATATATATATATATATATATATATAGAGAGAGAGAGAGAGAGAGAGAGAGAGAGAGAGAGAGAGAGAGAGAGAGAGAAGGCCGATAAATAAACAAGTAGTTCAAGAAAAAGAGAGGAGTCAATCGAAAAAGAGACATTCTAAAAGACAAACAAACAAAGAAACCAATCTAGAAACGGACAAACAAACGAACAAAGAATATATCAAACTAAAACAAAAATCGACACGTACACTAGCTTGAAGCCGAAACCAAAGCCATTCATTATCTTTCGAACCCCACTTTTATTTTCTCTTCCTTGATATAAATAGAAATGGATATATATATGAACGCGATGAGAGCATATATTTCCCCCGAGAAAAGCTCAGATCTCGATGAACTATTGTTATGAACCCAAATGAAAGGTAATATAGAGTCTGAGAGAAAATATTCTCAGTGACAAAAACAACCGCAGTTAAGGGTTTGGGTATTAGAGGAAAAGGGAGGGGTGGATATGACTTAGATTATCATTATTATCATTGTTATTGGTTTTGTTGTCGTTATTTCTATTGTCATTGCCATTACTATTGTTATTAGTATTATCATTATCATTGTTATTATTATCAATATGAATATAATTATTATTATCAATATTGATATTATTATCATTATCAATATTAGTATCATTATCATTATCAATGTTATCATTATTTTTACTATTGATAATATTATTACTATCTCATCATTCCAGTTTAGTGTCGTTTTGAATTATTCTTTGTAAAGATGATTGTCGTCAGGGCATTTCTTTAACATTTTCGTATCTATAGATTTATGGGGTTTCTCTTTTCTCCACATTTTTAGCTGAGTTATTGAATTTGACAAATTATCTTACAGAAGAACTTATGTCGTCGTGAGATGTCCTCTGAAGATATATGTTAAAAGTTTATCACTGACGCAGACTCTG
>NC_091567.1:28027542-28035042 GCF_042767895.1 Penaeus vannamei
TATATATATATATATATATATATATATATATATGTGTGTGTGTGTGTGTGTGTGTGTGTGCATGCATGTAAGTATGCATGCATATATGTATATATATATCATCTGACGGGCAATAGTTTGTGTAGCCACCGCCTGACCAGTCGTGACATCACCAGTTTGTTTATTCACAACTAACTTGCTCTACAATATTTGCTATTGCCATATTACCCGGGGTGTTGTGTTTCCCGGTATAAAGGCACTTGTCTGGCCCCAGGTAGCCGGAATGTTATATATCAGTAAATCTGTGTCTATATCTTTACTTACATCCATATCTATATCTATAAGATTATTTGCAGTAAATCTGCATCTATACTGCTTTCTATATACACATCTCTCTCTTTATATCCACCTCTCGATAAAACTAATAGTAGTGCGGGCAATGTAAAATCGCAAAAGAAGATATCTATAGACACTGAAATTGATAATAAAAAAGCAAAATTACAACCCACGAACCGATTCCTTTTCGATACTGCGAGGTCGCCCACTTACCTGCAGTCACGGAGTTTCGCAGAACTCTTATCGTTATTCATTTGCTTTCGTTGCCCAGGTGGGTCTGTGGCACCTCGATATTGGCACCGTCGGGGCATATACATTCGCGATTTGTGCGACAGAGTGAATTGCTGATGCGTTATGCGAAAGGTCGATGGAATTCATAAGGAAATTTGTTCTTCTATCGAATCAGATGTTGATTTTTTTATAGTTAAAAAAAAAAGAAAGAGAGAGCGAGCGAGAGCGAGAGAGAGAGAGAGAGAGAGAAAGAAAGAGAAAGAGAAAGAGAAAGAGAAAGAGAAAGAGAAAGAGAAAGAGAAAGAGAAAGAGAGAGAGAGAGAGAGAGAGAGAGAGAGAGAGAGAGAGAGAGAGAGAGAGAGAGAGAGAGAGAGAGAGAGAGAGAGAGAGAGAGAGAGAGAGAGAGAGAGAGAGAGAGAGAGAGAGAAAACACATGAAAGCGTAAGAATAAGAAAAGGGGATTCGTGATAAAAACAGCAGAGAATTCAATTTACGATAATTAAAACATCTGGGATATCGATAATACATTCTCTGGAGAAAAGCGACAATGGAGGTGTCTGATCACAGATTTCTTCGGACTGTCACGCGATCTGTTCAATTTCATATTATTTGGACGTAGTCATTCTCGTCGTCTTTTGAAATATAAATCCGAGATCTATAATTTTCATTCGCAGTAGCTATTGGGAGAGACACATAAGCTCACACGCACGCACACAGTATCACACAAACACACGGAAGTACAAAGCCACACACTGGGACACACAAATGCAGCGCACAGGCTAACCCAACATACGACCAGGTCACAGTACGCAGCCGCACGCGCCATATATATGTACCTGTCCATTCAGCGCACCATAAAAGGTTTTAGGTCAAGCGCCTCGTCTTCCCTCTTACCTTCTCATGCCTATGAATGTCTGGAAGGAATTTTACAGCGACGTGTGGCATGTTTAGCATCGTCCCCCCTGCAGAAAACGGGAAGGACGCACCACAAAAAACGGGCGTTCGTTTCGTTTTGGGACAATCCTGTGGCGAAAAAAACGTGATTTATTAAGTATACGGTTGTTATTTTTCGGAGTGCGATTTTATGGGTATGAAATTATTGGGATTTATTGAAAATGAGTGTTCGGGTAATGACGCCGGCGAGATCTCGGTCACGTTTGCCTGTTAATGCATGAAATGAATTTTGATTGTGCAAATATGCGCACTCACGGCCATGCAAACCTGCAAAAATGTGATATGTGCATGAATGTACACGCGCACATTGCACATGGTATACTCGTGCTCTATCTCTTTCATGCTGCTCTTTCGCACACCGCCCTCGTCATCGCAAATACACACACTTATATACATATATGCGTTAACAGAAAAACACATACCCACAATGTATATATATATATATATATATATATATATATATATATATGTGTGTGTGTGTGTGTGTGTGTGTGTGTGTGTTAACAGAAAAACACCCACCCACAATGTATATATATATATTTATATATATATATTGTGTGTGTGTGTGTGTATGTGTATGTGTGTGTGTGTGTGTGTGTGTGTGTGTGTGTGTGTGTGTGTGTGTGTGTGTGTGTGTGTGTGTGTGTGTGTGTGTGTGTGTGTGTGTGTGTATGTTTGTATGTCCGTATATATGTATAAGTATAAATATATATACATATATATATACATATATGTATAAGTATAAATATATATATATATATATATATATATATATATACATATGTGTGTGTATATGTATATATAAGTATGTATACACATATATCTTATGTTATATATATATATATATATATATATATATATATATATATGTATATCTACACAGTCATCCAATAATGACAAGGATGATAAAGATAATAATAATGATGATAATAAAAGTAATAGTAAAATGATATTGATGATGATGAGAATAATAATAATAATAATAATAATGATAACAATAAAAGTAATGATGATAAAAATGAGAATACTAATACTAATACTAATAATAATGATATTAATAATAATGATAATAATGATAATAATGATGATAATAATAATGATAATGATGATAATGATAATATTAATGGCAATAATAGTAATTATAATAATGATAATGATGATAATATTGATAATGGCAACAGTAATAATGATTATAATAGTGATAATAATAATCATAATAACAATGATAATCATAATAACAATAGTATTAACAATGATAATAATAGTGATTATAACAATGTTAACAATGAAGCTTTCAATTCACCAGTGATGATAATGATAGTAAAAGAAATGATACTTAGGCCTATGTAAATAAAGACAAATAATACTCTCGATGATGAAATTGTAAATGACAATGTTGATTAACCTAATGCGAATCACAACATTATCAGTAAAATGATTTTTGCAATGATACTTGTGATGATGATAATATTCATAACAGCCATGATTACAAAACATGCTTATAGTCATAGGAATGTACATGGTATTCCTTATAATGTAGGAACGGAAATTATTATAGCGATGATAATATTACTACTAGTACTAACACAGCTAAAACCATATAGTAACATGATCCGTGATCATTTATCCTTGAAAATTGTGCTAGTGATGGTAATAATAACGATAATATAGATTGTAATAATAACGGTAAAAAATACTGGTGAAATTAATAGGGATAACAATGATCATAACAGTAATCATAACGGTGAAAATAATAATGGCACCGCTACTACTAATGATGACGATAATGTAATAATGATACCAGCAATAATAATGATAACAATAGTAATGCTAATCCACCCGCAACAACGATATAATAACAATCTTAACAGCAACAACTAATAAAAGCAAAAGCCACGAAAAACTCCAGGACCGCAGTTCCCGCCAAAACCGTTTCCCTTCGATCTGATTGCGCGGCTCTCCATTATCACGAATTTCTGGGAAGTTAAAAGTGCCGCCAACGATTATGTGACTCCATTACCGCAATTGGCCCTGTCATGACGTTATTATTATTTTTTTTAGTTTTTTTTTGTTTTCTTGTTCCGAGGGTTGGGTGTGTAAGGTGGGGGTTCCTTTGTTAGTGTGTTTTTTTTCGTTTTGTTGTTGTTGTTGTTGTTGTTGGGGCTGATACTACCAAATGACTGAAGTTTCTAGGCCGAAATGTGTTTTTTGTTTGTTTTCTTTCTATTACTTGAATGTTTTTTTTTCATATTTTTTCATGTTTTCTTTGTATTTGCGTTTGTGTGTCTTTATGTTTGTCTATATTTTTCGGATGGTAGTAAGATTATTATATGATTCTAAACGTAACAATCGGAATTTTGATGAGGGTGAAATACGAAAAGCTAGAATAACAAATATGACGATAGAAAGTGAGAAATATGGATAATAATTATTAAACCAATAAAGATAACAACAACAAGGATGTTATTATCACCATAAAAGCGACACAATAGATAGCAGTATTAGCGACCAATATTACCACAGTTATAATCGTCATTTATAGTTCTCCTTATATAGCATGCAACAGTAAAACAATTTAGCAGGATAACCTCATTTGCGTTCTTCTCGAGGGGATACGCATTTAAAATTAAATTTCAATTTTTGGTTTCGGTATAAAACCCCCACGGTTCGTAACGAGCAGAAAATTGGTGAATTCAAAATCATGTAGGTTTATTTTGTTTGCTGAAATCGTTAACCACAGTATTTACTAACATATTTGTGTTTCTATCAACAGATATCGATTTTATATTTAGGAATTTGCGCAAATACAATGTTGGCAAATGAATTGCGTGTACAACGGTGTACCCATGTATATACGACATTGCCTGTCTACGTGTGTGTGTGGTCAGGATCGGTCTGACGAATGGTAATATGCGCTAAAATGCTGTTGTTGTTATTATGTTAATATTTTCCTTTATATTATTGCTATCATCATTACTATTAACACTATCTTATGATTATATCTGTATTTCGTCCGTTTGTTAACATTATTATCATTGCTATTATTATTTTTACCATTATCATTATTACTGTCACATCTATGTTATATTTCTGCTTGTCATTTCATTTTGGCGTAAAATGAAATGATAATTAATAACATGCATATTGCATATTAAACACACACATTAATGTTATTATTGTTATCATTACTGCTGTTATCATTACTGTTATAATTATTATCATTATTGTTATCATTACTGTTATCATTATTGTTATCATTACTGTTGTTATCATTATTGTTATCATTGCTGTTATCATTATATATGCATTATCATTATTATTATTATTATTTTAATTATCATTTTTTATTATTATTACTATTTGATGTAATTACACTTGTACCGTCAACCTATCTACATCTAATATTTGCACGACTATACGAGGGGTCGGGTGGGGGGGAGGGGTAAGGTCAAGAAGCAAGGTTGGGGAGAAGGGGAGAGGAAGGGGGGGTGGGGGAGAAAGGGTGGAGTGGCAGAAAGAAAGGGGAAGGAGAGGGAAAAGAAAAGGGAAATGAGGGGAAAGGGGGAAAGAGGGGAAACAGAGAGGACTTAAAGAGAAGGGGGTAGGCAAAGAGGCTCAGAGAGAAAAGGAATGGGAGAGGGAGGGAAGGGGATAAGGAAGCGAAAGAGGGAGGAGATTGTAAGGAAGAAGAGGAGGGAAGTGGGAGTGGGCAGATGTAGAAGGGGAGGAGTGAATAAGGAAGAATTTGGAGTGACAGGGGGTGTTAGAGCGGAGAAGGGAGAGGGAGAAGGAGAGAAAGGGAAAAGGAGAGGGGAGCCGAAAGGTAGAGGGAGGAATGTGAAAGAGGTGAAAGAGGAATACCTCTTATTTTTATTTTTGTTATTATCATTATTACCATTATCATTATTCTTATTACTAATACTGTTCTTATTACCGTTATTATGATAATAGTCTTCATCATTGCTGTTATAATTATTACCATTATTATAATTATCATTATCATTATTATTATTATTATCATTATTATAATTATTATTATAAGTATTATAATTATTATTATAATTATTATAATTATTATTATCATTATCATAATTATTACACACAAACACAAACACACACAAACGCACAAACGCAAATAAACGAGAACGCAAATATATCCCCAACCAGAGAATATTTAATATCCTTTCCTCATCCATTATATTCCTCCTCGGAATAAAGCAACTAAATTATTCGTCAGATGATTCCGTCGATGCCTGTTGTCTTCGGAATGACTGACAGCCCGCAGACAACGAGACGGCTGATCCGATTTTCCGGGAGTGGATAACTGTGACCGAATAAATCTGACATGCCGGTCAGATTACAGATTTCTTGTTATTCTTAAGATAATGGGACAGGAGGAGGAGAGGAAAAGATCAGATGTTGTTCTGGCATTTCGGGGTTGGGGGGTGGGGGGTGGGGTGGGGTGGGGGATGGGGGTGGGGGGGGGGGGGGGGGGCTTGCTATTTGCGATGTCTTCTGTGTGTTTTCTCTCCTCCACCTATTCCCTCTTTGTTTCTGTCTCTGTTTGTGTGTATGTGTGTTTATGTCTGTTTGTCTGTCTCCCTGTTTCTGTCTTTATTTGTTTGTGTGTGTGTGTGTCTAACTGTCTGTCTCCCTTTCTTTGTCTATTCTGTTTCTCTCTCTCTCTCATTCTCTCTATCTCTCTCTTTCTCTCTCTCTCTCATTCTCTCTATCTCTCTCTTTCTCTCTCTCTATCTCTCTCTCTCTCTCTCTCTCTCTCTCTCTCTCTCTCTCTCTCTCTCTCTCTCTCTCTCTCTCTCTCTCTCTCTCTCTCTCTCTCTCTCTCTCTCTCTCTCTCTCTCTTTCTCTCTCTCTCTCTCTCTCTCTCTCTCTCTCTCTCTCTCTCTCTCTCTCTCTCTCTCTCTCTCTCTTTCTCTCTCTCTCTCTCTCTCTCTCTCTCTCTCTCTCTCTCTCTCTCTCTCTCTCTCTCTCTCTCTCTCTCTCTCTCTCTCTTCCTCTCTCTCTCTCTCTCTCTCTCTCTTTCTCTCCCTGTTTTCCCTCTCTAAATCTCTAACTGTGTACTTTCTCCCTCTTTCCGCCCTCTCTGTCTTTCATTCTTTCTTTCCTCCTCCCTCGTTTCTTCTCTCTCTTCCCCTCTTTTCCTTTCTGTTTACATCGCCTGCTTCCTCTCCTTTCTGCTTTCCCCTCTCTTTCCCCAACCCCTTTCTTCGCCCCTCCCCCTTCCTCTTTCTTTCCCCCTCCCGTTTCGTTTCTCTTCCGCCTCCCGCCTATCTTTGCGCCTCTCCTTTCCTTTTCTCTTCTCCCTCCCCCTTTCTTCCTTCTTCCCCTTTTCCATCACTTTCCCTTCTTCTCCAATCCCTCCTGCTCCTTTCTCTTTCCCCTCCCTTTCCTCTTTTCTTCTCCGTTTTTCTCCAAACCCCCTTCTCCTTTCTTTTCCCCCTCCCCCTCCCCCTCCACCCTTTCCTTCTCCTTCTCCCTATCCCTCTCTTTCTCTTCCCATCCACGCTTTCCTTCTCTCTTCCCCTCCCCTCCACCTTTTCCTTCTCCCTTCCCCCTCACTTTTTCCTTCCCCTTCCCTCTCCCTCCTCCCTTTCCTTCCCCCCTTCCCCTCACCTCCCTTTCCTTCTCCCTTCCCCTCCCTTTCCCTTCCCCTCCCCCTCACCTCCCCTCCCTTTCCTTCTCCCTTCCCCTTCCCCTTTCCTTCTCCCTTCCCCCCGTCCCTTCCCCTCCCCTCCCTCACCTTCCACCCTTCCCCTTCCCTTCCTCTCCCCTCCCTCACCTTCCCCCTTCCCCTTCCTCTCCCCTCCCTCACCTTCCCTCCTTCCCCTTCCCCTCCCCTCCCTCACCTTCCCCCCTTCCCCTTCCTCTCCCCTCCCTCACCTTCCCCCCTTCCCTTCCCCTTCCGCGCAAGACGCATGATTGGGGACATTGACGCGTGAGACCTGATGCCAAGCTAATGCCTCGGGGAATTACCTTCCG
>NC_091567.1:28040042-28042542 GCF_042767895.1 Penaeus vannamei
AGAGAGAGAATGGCCCCATATATATTGATACCGCTCGACAGGGAACGCTCATCTGAGGAAATGATGAAATTTGAATTATAGATTCCTAATTACAGCTTGGGAGCGCCCCGGCCGACAAGATAAAGAAGGGGGACGCTAAGACAGGGGGAGAGGAGGGAAGGAGAGAAGAGGGAGAGAGAGAGGAGGAGAGATAGAGGTAATGAATGAGGAGGAAAACAAGCGACGTGGGAGAAAGAAAGAGGGAAGAGAAAGTGAAAAGAGAAATATAAAAGAAGAAAGAGGGAGGAAAAG
The DNA here is from genome assembly GCF_042767895.1 of Penaeus vannamei. NCBI lineage: Eukaryota > Metazoa > Arthropoda > Malacostraca > Decapoda > Penaeidae > Penaeus > Penaeus vannamei. The sequence goes on from NC_091567.1 coordinate 28,040,334, forward strand.
GTGAAGAGAGAAGAAAGAGAAGGAATAAAGCGAGAGGAAAAGGGTGTAGTGAAAGAAAAAAGAAAAAATGAGGGATGAAAAATAAGGAGAGAAAGAAAGAAAAAAGAGGGAGGAACAAGTGAAGTGAAAGAAAAAAGAGAGGGAAGACAAAGCGAAGAAAAAAAATTAAGAGAGAGAAACAAAGAAGAAAGTGAAGAGAAAAAGAAAGATGTAATAAAGAGGTAAGAAAAAAGCGAAGGGAGAGAAAGAAATAAAGAAAGAAGAAAGAAAGAAAAAGCGAAAAGAGAGAAAGAAGAAAGAAAAAAATAGCCAAAAGAGAGAAGCAGAGAGGGTAGAAAGAGGGAAAAAAGTGACACCTCTAACAGCGAGCAGGGCAATTATGTATGGGTACAGAGTTCTAAAAAGGGGTTGAGATTGACACTCTCGGACGCTGAGGAATGGGCGAGTGGGGCGGACTCCTTGACTCTCGGGGGGGGGGGGGGGGGGTCGTCTGCGTGTCTGTGCGTAGACGTCTGTCTTTCTGCGTTGATGTGTGTACGTATACAAGGGCAAAACAACAAAGGAAATATGAAAAAGTGAAATAAATGAAAGCCGATATCAGCAGTAAAGATGAAAATCCACGAGAAAAAGAACAAGCCTATCGTATTCCCACAAAACATCAATTACTCATCTGCATCTTGCCTCGCCCTCGCAGGCCCAGCCCCCCCCCCCCAGCCCCCGCCTCCACACGGCACTTCTCAAGCACCTCCTCAATATTCAAAGACGGCGGGGGGGGGGGGGGGGGGGCACACCTGACATGAGATGGTCACACACATCTAGAACCGCTTTAATAAAATATCACGCACACACGCACGCGCGCGCGCGCACACACACACATATATATACATATATATGTATATATACACACATGTATACATATACATAGTATATATATATGTATTCATATATCTATCTGCCGATCTATCTGTCTATTTCTATCTATCTTTCTAAAGTCACACACAACACGCACAGATATATCATACACAATTTCTAACAGGAGCATACCTACACATACCTACATTTAACGCACACCCACCCACATGCACACACTCACTACACGCGCGCAAATAGATTCGCATATGTGTTACTGATAAATTAGATTGGAAATTCATTAAAGGATTTAGTTAGGATGAAGTGACGCATATGTCCACGGACTTTTTTTACGTCTGACCATAAATTCCTATTTAATCTGTCTGATTGGATGGTGTGAATTGATTGCTACTAATAATGTTATCAAGATCACAGTCATTCATACTTTTTTAATACACCTTGTGGTAAATTTACGATCTTGAGTTGCCAGGTTTTCCCAGCGGTGACTGAGCTATTTTGGTTATTTGTGAAAAAGTAGAAAGAGGTTGTTAAATGGCTGGAGGTTACTCGTTATTCCCGGTAAAAGGTTAAAGTCGGTGGGCGATTTTACAGAACTAAGATATTTTGGACGAAAGACCCCGGGGCCATGATGTAGCAGCTCGTGCACGACCTCAGGGTGGAATTCGGACGCTCATAAAGCCACATACACGCAAGCGAACAGTCGTTACAGATAGGGATTGCACATGCGCACAAACCGAGACGCACGAAAATGTACTCATATTAACATTCACACGCACACAAGCAGATGCATACACATACAAACAAACACAAATACGCACACACACACACGCACGCGCACATGCATGCTCTCTCTCTCTCTCTCTCTCTCTCTCTCTCTCTCTCTCTCTCTCTCTCTCTCTCTCTCTCTCTCTCTCTCTCTCTCTCTCTCTCTCTCTCTCTCTCTCTCTCTCTCGTCTCTTTCTCCCCTTTCTCTCTCTCGCCCCCCTCTGTCTCTCTCGCCCCCCCCCTCTGTCTCTCTCGCCCCCCCCTCTCTCTCTTTTTCACTTTCTCTCTCACCCACACACTTACGCATTCGAAGCCAAATGCACTTACATTTGAGCCTTCCCCACCCCGCCCCCTGTCTCCCTGCTTCCCTCCCCCCCCCCTTACCCTGCCAGTACTGTCCATGAAACACGACAGGGACAATTTTGATGCTGGAAATGCCGACAACCCACTTCTCTGGCTTGTAATATCTGGCGAGGGTTGTATTTATGATCTCTGAGAGTGGGGGGGAGGGGGAAGGCAGGAGAGGGGAAAGGGAGGAGGGGGAACGTAAGGAAGGGAAAGGGGAGAAAGGGGA
>NC_091567.1:28057542-28062542 GCF_042767895.1 Penaeus vannamei
GATAATAATGATAACATTAGTAATAATGATAATGATGCTGATAATAGTAATAAAGATTATAATGATATTGAATGATACATAATATAATTATGATAATATGGATAATATGGATAATAATAATGATAATAATGATAACATTAACAGTGATGATGATGATGATGATGATAATAATAATAATAATGATAATAATGATGATAATAACAATAATAATAATAATAATAATAATAATAATAATAATAATAAAATAATAATAGAAATAATAATAATTATGATAATAATAATAATAATGATAATAATAATAATGATAATAATAATAATAATAATAATAATAATAATAATAATAATAATAATAATAATAATAATAATAATAATAATAATAATAATAATAATAATGATAATGATAATGATAATAATAAAATAATAATAAAAAAATAATAATGATAATAATAATAATAATAATAATAATAATAATGATAATAATAATAATAATGATAATAATAACAATAATGATGATAATAATAATAATAATAGTAATGATTATAATAATAAAGGTAATGATAATGATATATTGATAATGATAATAATAATGATGATAAGGATAATAATGAATGATAATAAAGAATAGTAATAGTCATAATAATGATGATATCAAGATAATAATGATAATGATTATCAAGATGATAGTAATAATAATAATAATAATAGTATTAATAATGATAAGGATAGTAATGATGATGTTGATGATGATAATGATGATGATGAAATAATGATGATGATAATGATGATAGTAATGATAAAAGTGATGATGATATTAATGATAATGATAAAAAGTAATGATTATAATAATGATAATTATGATTATGATAATCATAGTAATAAAATAATAATGATAATAATAATGGTAATAACAGTAATAACGAATAACAATAATAGCAATGGTAATTGTAATAGTAATAGTGATAATGAAATTAATAATAACAATAACAAAAATAGTAATGATGATATTCCTAAGAATAAAACAGAGCAAGGAAGAAAAGAAGAAAATTGATAATTATAGCAAAAAGAAAATAGACCCGACCAAGAGGCTGAAGAAGAATCCCTAAGGAGATAAGATTCGAACCTAAATTCTTATAAGATGAATATCAGACTAAATGCCATGGTATAATTTCCTTATCAATTTATTAATTTCCTTCGTATTCTCCTCTTCGTAATTAGATGCCTGTTCAAAGGGCTTATTCGAATAGCTGACAGTCTCCTTCTTATTATGGTGGTATTAGTGCTATTATTAGTAGTATCGTCTGTTGGTATTCATTTTCTCGGAGCATAAGTTAACCGTGTCTTTGTTTTGATTTTCTTGAGACTTGTATTAATTGTGTCTTTTGTCTTTGTTTTGATTTTCTTGAGACTTGTATTAATTGTCTTTTGTCTTTGTTTTAATTTTCTTGAGACTTAGATGAACTGTCTTTTGTCTTTGTTTTAATTTTCGTGAGACTTAGATGAACTGTCTTTTGTCTTTGTTTTAATTTTCTTGAGACTTAGATGAACTGTCTTTTGTCTTTGTTTTAATTTTCTTGAGACTTAGATGAACTGTCTTTTGTCTTTGTTTTAATTTTCTTGAGACTTAGATGAACTGTCTTTTGTCTTTGTTTTAATTTTCTTGAGACTTAGATGAACTGTCTTTTGTCTTTGTTTTAATTTTCTTGAGACTTAGATGAACTGTCTTTTGTCTTTGTTTTAATTTTCGTGAGACTTAGATGAACTGTCTTTTGTCTTTGTTTTAATTTTCTTGAGACTTAGATGAACTGTCTTTTGTCTTTGTTTTAATTTTCTTGAGACTTAGATGAACTGTCTTTTGTCTTTTTGTTTTAATTTTCTTTGAGACTTAGATGAACTGTCTTTTGCCTTTGATTTAATTTTCCTGAGACTTAGATGAACTGTCTTTTATCATTGGTTTAATTTTCTTGAGACTTAGATGAACTGCATTTTGTATTTGTTTTAATTTTCTTGAGACTTAGATGAACTGTCTTTTGTCTTTGTTTTAATTTTCTTGAGACTTAGATGAACTGTCTTTTGTCTTTGTTTTAATTTTCTTGAGACTTAGATGAACTGTCTTTTGTCTTTGTTTTAATTTTCTTGAGACTTAGATGAACTGTCTTTTGTCTTTGTTTTAATTTTCTTGAGGCTTATAAGAACTGTGGCTTTTGTCTCTGTTTTGATTTTCTTGCGACTTGTATTAGTTGTGGCTTTTGTCTTTCCACTCCGCAGCCTTGGAATGCGTGATAGGAATGACAGTATTATTGGAAGCACTCTGAGGGGCGAGGCAATCAATCGGGTCACTGCTGATGAATTCTTGAAAAAAAAATCTGGATCCGGATCATGTTCATAACTTGTTGACTTATGAACATCATTATTATCATTATCATTATCATCATCATCATCATCATCATCATCATCATCATCATCATCATCATCATCATCATTATCATCATCCTCATCCTCATCCTCATCCTCATCCTCATCCTCATCCTCATCATTATCATCACCATCATCTTCACATAACAATAAAAAATAATAATGATATAACAATAAGGATCATCATCACCATCATTATAATCACCATCACCATCATAATTTTCATCATTTTAACAAACAAGCAAACTATCCAACTACCCAACGCTACCAAGAAACAACCTTGGCGGAAATAACAACGCCATTGTCTATTTCTAATCACACTCCTACGCCTAACAGTATCGAAGACAAAGAGTGACACAGACTGACGAAACCAGGTCGTGCGGGGAATAATAATCGTATTGTGCAAAGTTCATGATGGCAAATGTTGGAAAGAAGTGAATAATGAATTCATAATCCCGCGCTGGATCTCTCTGCCATTTCGATATTCCGAGAAGGTGTCGCTTCCACGTCGATGAGCATTTTGTGTTGTGGCTGTTTTTGTTGTTGTTTGTGGACATCGTTGCTATTGTTCTTATCATTATCATAATTGTTTCTTTTTCTTCTTCGTATAATTATTGTTTCTTCTTATCTTCTTATCATCATCATCATTATTATTACTGTTGTTGTTGTTGTTATCATCATTATTATCGTTATTATTGATATTTTCATTATCATTATTATTATCATTATCATTGTTATTATTGATATTATAAGTAAGATCATTTTTATTATTATCATCATTGTTATTATTACTATAATTATTATCATAGATAATGATAATGATAATGATAATAATGATGATAATGCCAATAAAAATAATGATAATTATGATAATAATGATAGTAATAATGATGATAATGATTGCGATAATAACAATAATGATAATGATAGTAATAATGACAGTAGCAATGATAATGATTTAAAAATGATGATGATGATGATAATGATAATGATGATATAATAACAGTACTAATAACAATTACATCATTATCATCATCACTGATTATCATTATCATTATTGTTGCTGTTGTTGTTATTGATGTTGAATGTTGTGATGACTTGAAGGACAATGTACCTGCCATCCTTGATATGCTTTCACTGTTATTATCATATCGCTGCAACGGCTGGATTCTGCAATATATGGATTGCAATTATTTCAAATCCTTCCTTTTTTCTGCCTCCTCTTCCTTCTTCCTTTGAAATGCCTCTTTCTCATTTCCTTTTCTCTCTCTAGTTCCCCCATTTTTCCAGATTTTTCTTACCCTTTTCCTTTCCCCATTTCCATTCTTCATCTCCCTTTCTCTTTCTCTCCTTTCTTTCCTTCTCTTCTCTTCATCCCCTTCCATTCCCTTCCTCTCTTGTATTTCTTGTTTTTTTTTCTATAATGAGTGTCTTCTATCTTAAGATGTACCCTATTCTCGCTCCTTCGTTTTCTTTACCTACTTTTCCTCTTCGTCTTCCACGCTTTCCTCCCCTTCCCTCTTCCTCTTTCCCTTCCTACTTCCCCCTTTTTCCTCCCTCCCCCCTCCCCCCACCTCCCCCTCACAGTGGCAAGGTATTTTTTTTTCTATAATGAGTGTCTCAAGATGTACTACATTCTCTCTCCCTCCTTCTCTCTGCTACTTTTCCACGCTTCCCTCCCCCTCTCCCTCTTTCGCTTCCATCATCCTCTCCCATCCTCCTTCCCCCTTTTCCCCCCCTCCCCCCCTGACAGTGGCAAGGTATTTTTTCCTATAATGAGTGCCTTGTGTCTCAAGATGTACTCTCTTTGCGGATAAGAAATTGGTTCTTGGATAAGCGGATTTTGCAGGAAAGGGGGGTCGAGAGGTTAGGGGCCATGGGGGGGGGGAGGGGGATGCTGGAGATGAGGGGGGGGCGACGGAAGGAGGGAGGGAGGGAGCGAGGTAGGTAGGTTGGGAGGAAAGGAAGGAGGGAGGGTAGGATGGTGGGAGGGAGGGAGAGATCCTGGAGAGATGGGGGGGGGGGCGACGGAAGGAGGGAGGGAGGGAGCGAAGTAGGTAGATTGGGAGGAAAGGGAAGGAGGGGGAGGGTAGGATGGTGAGAGGGAGGGAAGGAGAGATAGAAGAAGAAGATGGAGGGATGGGACGAAGGGAGGGGTTTAGGTGAGGGAGGGAAGGAGGGAAAGAACAGTGGAGGGAAGGAGGGGTCGACTGATGGAGGAAGGAAAGAGAGAGAGAGAGAGGAGGGGAGGAGGAAGAAGGGGAGGGGAGGGGAGGAAGGGGAGAAAGGAAGGAGGGGGAGAATAGGGAGAGGAGAAGAAGAGTGAGGGAGAGAGGGAGGGAGAGGAAGAAGAGAAAGGAGAAGGAGAGGGAGAGAGAGAGGAGGGAGGGGGAGGAAGAGAGAGAGGTGAGGGAGGGAGAATGGAGGGGGAGGGAGAAGAGGGAGGGAGAGGGAAGAGAGGGGAGGGAGGGGAAGAAGAGAGAGAAGAGGGAGGGAGGGGGAGGAAGAGAGAGAGGAGGGAGGGAGAATGGAGGGAGGGGAAGAAGAGGGAGGGAGAGGGAAGAGAGGAGGGAGGGGGAAGAAGAGGG
>NC_091567.1:28065042-28072542 GCF_042767895.1 Penaeus vannamei
GGAGGGAGGAAAAAGGAGGTGGGAGGAGCGAAGAGAAAAGAAGGAGAAGGAAGGAAATTAAGGATGTAGGAAAAAGGGTTTCGAAAGAGGAATATGAAGATGGAAGGTGAGAAAACAGAAGAATTTTACGGGAAGGAAACAAGAGAATGTTCAAGAGAAAGCGATAAAAAGGAGAAAATAGGACGAAGGGACAAAGAAGACAGAGTAAAGCAAGGTTTAAATAAAGATTTAAGTAAAGCATAAATGCAAAATGAAATTCAGATCTAGATTTAGGTTAGGCTAGGTCATAAAAATATAGGTTTTAGAAAAAGGTTTATATATAATCTGAACTAGGTTATAAAAGATTTAGAATTTGAAGTGAAGAATTTAGTATTAGGTAAGACCGGGTTATAAAAGATTTAGACTTAAAAAAGATATTCAGATTTAGAAAAAGATTTAGACTTAAAAAGATATTCAGGTTTAGAAAAAAGATTTTAGATTTTGGTACGTAAGAGGTCAATTTCACAGAGTGGCGGCATGAAAATTGAAGCTGCAGTAAGTAAAATGAAATGAAGGAAATGATACGGAAGGGTGGAAATGAGCAAAATAGAGGGAGAGAGAGGGGGAAAGATAAATAGAAGAATAGAAAGAAAGTGTGGGAGAGGGAGAGAGAGAGAGAGAGAGAGAGAGAGAGAGAGAGAGAGAGAGAGAGAGAGAGAGAGAGAGAGAGAGAGAGAGAGAGAGAGAGAGAGAGAGAGAGAGAGAGAGAAAGAGAGAGAGGAGAGAAGAAGAAGAAGAAGAAGGAGAGAGAAAAAGGGAAAGAGAGAGATAAATAAAGAGATAGAAAAGAAAGAGAAAAATACACATAGAAAATAGAGAGAAAGCGGGAAATATTCAGATTTAGAAAAAGATTTGAGATTTAGGTACGTAAAAGGTCAATTTCACAGAGTGGCGGTATGAAAATTGAAGCTGCAAGAAGTGAAATGAAATGAAGGAAAGGATATGGAAGGGTGGAAATGAGGAAAATGGAGAGAGAGAGAGAGGGGGGGGGGAAGATAAATAGAAGAACAGAAAGAAAGTGTGGAAGAGGGAGAAAGAGAGGAGAGGGAGAGGGAGAGAGAGAGAGAGAGAGAGGAGAGAGGAGAGGGAGAGGGAGAGGGAGAGGGAGAGGGAGAGGGAGAGGGAGAGGGAGAGGAGAGGGAGAGAGAGAGAGAGAGAGAGAGAGAGAGAGAGAGAGAGAGAGAGAGAGAGAGAGAGAGAGAGAGAGAGAGAGAGAGAGAGAGAGAGAGAGAGAGAGATAGCGATAGAGAGATAGAGAAAGAAAGAGAGATAAAGAGAGAGGAATAAAGAGATAGAAAAGAAAGAGAACAAAATACACATAGAAATAAAGAGAGAAAGCGAGAAACAGAAAGAAAGAACGAAGGACGGAGAGAGTAATACAGATAATAACACAGACTCCATAAATCTGAGTCGGGAGAGGAATCTGTCAAATCCTCAGATCGCAAGAAGCTGTTCCGATTTTCTAGAAGGAAGAGAAATCCCAAACTGAAGGAGCGAAGGAAATTGAAACGGGAAATTGAGGTTGGAAAGGGAAAAGAGAACAGGAAATTGGGCAAGTGAAAAATGAAGAAGGAACAGGTATATGGGCAAGAGAGAGAAAGAGAGGGGGGAGGGAGGGAGGGAAGGAGAGAGAGAGAGAGAGAGAGAGAGAGAGAGAGAGAGAGAGAGAGAGAGAGAGAGAGAGAGAGAGAGAGAGAGAGAGAGAGAGAGAGAGAGAGAAAGAGAAAGAGAAAGAGGAAGAGAAAGAGAAAAGAAAAGGGAAGAGAGAGAGAGAGGGAGAGGGAGAGAGACATACATACATACATATGTACATATAAATATATATAAATATATATATATATATATATATATATATATATATATATATATATATATAGAGAGAGAGAGAGAGAGAGAGAGAGAGAGAGAGAGAGGGAGCGAGGGAGCGAGGGAGGGAGTGAGGGAGGGAGAGAGGGAGGGAGAGAGGGAGGGAGGGAAGGAGAGAGAGGGAGGGAGAGGGGGAGATAGGATAGATAGATAGACAGATAGATAGATAGAGAGAGAGAGAATCAGGATTGATAATGTGGTGTAGGAAGGAAGAAGGAAGGAGGATATTCTGTCGCTCTTCCTCGCTTCCTTTCACTGTCTGTCTGACTGTCTGTCTGTTTACCTAAGTGTCTGTGTATCTGTCCTCCCCCCCTCTCCTCCTCCCCCCTCACTCGCCCCCTCTCTATCTCCCTCTCCCCACACGCCCCTCCCCCCTCCCCAACCCCCGCGGCAGAACTACCTCTCGGACTTCCGCGAACGACCGGCGAACGACCGAACCGCCGTTCCGTGACAGATCGTTAGCGTTCGTTCATCCCGCGGTGCGTAGTCCAGATAACGCTAAGAATTGTCAGAAAGTGAAAACGTTTGTGAAGATCGAAACAGATAGATAGAGAGAGAAAGAGAGGGAGAAAGGAGATAATGCAAATAAGATTAGATTAAAAGCAGACAAAAGAAGGGAGAGATATGTATATAAAACGGCTATTCAATTATGAGAGTATTTTTTTCTTCTCTCGTTTCGCTTTATAGTTGTTGGATTTTTTTTCTTTATTTGGATAATTCTGCGTCTTATCTCTCTCTCTTTCTTCGTTATTCTTTTAACGGCTTTCGTAACTTGGTCTTCGAAACATTTCTCAACATTACTCATAATTGAATGTTCTCGTGGAAATATTTAGAAAAAAGGTTGCTGAAGTTTGTGACGAATTAAATTATACCAATATTCGTGTGTGTCTGTTTGTCTGGCAGGACGCGTATGTGTGTGCGTGTGTCTAAGAGTGTGTGTGTGTGTGTCTATGAGTGTGTGTGTGTGTGTGTGTGTATGTGTGTGCGTGTGTCTAAGAGTGTGTGTGTGTGTGTCTATGAGTGTGTGTGTGTGTGTGTGTGTATGTGTGTGTTTTCTGTCTGTCTGTCTGCCTATCTGCCCATCTGTCTGTTTGTCTGTCAAAGGATGTCCTATCAGCTGGGTGTCATCGAGAGCAAACCATCTGTCAGGTACGTCTTCGCCTCGTGACAGACTGGCATGTCCAACTGTGGCACTTCGCTCGTTCTTTCTCTCTGCCACTCTTTCACTTCGCTTTTATTGTCATCTGTTTCAACTTCTGTCTGGCTACTCTCAGTCTGTATCTCTTTCTGTGAGTTTGTCTCTGTTTGCATGTTTGGCTCAATCTTCTGTTTGAATGCTTCCCTCTTTCTCTCCTTTTTCTCTTCCGCATCTTTTTGCACCTCCTCCTCCTCTTCTTCCTCCTTTCCCCTTTTTTTGGCATCTTGTTTTTTCACCCTTCTCCTCTCTCTCCTCCCTCTTCCGCCTTCTCCTCTCCTCCTCTCCCTCCCTTTTCGCCTTGCCTCCTCCCTCCTCTTCCTCCTCTCTCCTCAATTCCTCCCCTCCTCCTCTCCTCCTCACCTTCCTTCGTCTCCTCCTCCTCTTCCTCTTCCTCTTCCTCTTCCTCTTCCTCCTCCTCCTCCTCTCCCTTCACCTCTCCCTTCACCTCTTCCTCGTCCTCCTCCTCCTCTTCCTCCATATCCTCCTCCTTGAAATTCCCCTTCGTTCGTTTCCGATATTCTTATGCATTATCCCATTACACTTTTTCCGACTTCGATTCTCTCGTCACTCGCGGCCAAGTCCCCGGCGTGGCTTTCTTGCTCGGAGGGAGAGCAGAGGGAAGGAGGAAGGAAGTGTCTCTGGTTTTCTTAAGGATGCGGGAACAAGGAAGGGAAGGGAAGGGCAGGGGGGTGAAGGGCAGGAGAGGGAAGGGGAGGGGAGGGGAGGGGAGGGGAGGGGAGGGGAGGGGAGGGGGAGGGGAGGGGAGGGAGGGAGGGAGGAGGGAGGGAAGGGCAGTGGAGATAAGGGGAAAGAGGAGGGAAGGGGAGGGAGGTGGAAGGAGGGAGGAGAGGGGAGGGAGGAGGGAAGGAAGGGAGGGGAAGGGAGGAGGGAAGGGGAACGGTGTGACGGGAAAGAAAGGAAGGGAAGAGAAGGAAGGGAAGGGAACGGAGAGGGGAGGGAAGAAGGGGAAAGAGAAAGGAAGGGGAGGATGAGGAGGAGGGGAAGGAAGGGAAAGGGAAGGGAAGATGAAGGGGTGGGAGGGCAGGAAAGGAGGGAAGGGTAGATGGGAGGGAAGAGAAGGAAACTGAATGGAGAGAAGGGCAGGGAAAGGAAGGGAAGGGAAGGAGAGGAAGGGAAGGGAAATGAAAGGAAGGGAAGGAAGGAATAGTAGAGAAGGAGAAGGAGAAGGGGAGGAAGGGAAGGGCAGAGGAGGGAGGAGGGGAGCAGAAAGGGAAAGGGATAAGAAGAGAAGGGAAGGGAAGGGATTAGAAGAAAAGAGAAGAGAAGGGATGGGGAAGCAAGAAGGGAAGGAAAGTATGGGAAGGGAAGGGATGGGAAGGGAGGAAGGAAGGAAGGAAGGAAGGAAGGAAGGAAGGAAGGAAGGAAGAAAGGGATGAAAAAAAAGGAAGGAAGAAAGGAGGGAAAGAAGGAAGGAAGACAGAAAGGAAGGAAGGAAGGAAGGAAAGTAGGAAGTGGTGAGTGTAATTGACAAGGAACGGATAGAGACGGTAGGAAAAAAGAGGGCAGTAAAAGGAATGTTAATAAAGAGCCTGGGAAATAGATAATGGAAGCTGGTAAAATGAAGGAAAAATGAGAAATCGCAAAGGGACATTACGGGAGGAATGGGAATGGGGTAGATGGAGGAAGGTGAAAAAGAGATATGAGAGAGAGAGAGAGAGAGAGAGAGAGAGAGAGAGAGAGAGAGAGAGAGAGAGAGAGAGAGAGAGAGAGAGAGAGAGAGAGAGAGAGAGAGGGAGAGAGAGAGAGAGAGAGAGAGAGAGAGAGAGAGAGAGAGAGAGAGAGAGAGAGAGAGAGAGAGAGAGAGAGAGAAAGTGAGAGAGAGAGAGAGAAAAGAAAAAAGAAAGCAGGCCAAGGAAGATCCTTAAAATGATAATAACAATAAGCCGAAGGACACCATGATATCGAATCTAAAAAAATATGAATTATAAAAGTACCCATGGAATGAAGGGCCGCGAAAGGGATGGAGGAGAGTAGCCAAGGGTTGAGGGGCGGGGTCCGGGCGTGAGGGCGGCGGGGGCAGGAGTCCGGGCGTGAGGGCGGCGGGGGCAGGGGTGGGCGTGAGGGCGGCGGGGGCAGGGGTGGGCGTGAGGGCGGCGGTGGCAGGGGTGGGCGTGAGGGCGGCGGGGGCAGGGGTGGGCGCGCGGGCGGTGTCTCCCGGAGCCCGCGTTGATGGATGGGCGGGACGATAAGAGTGTAGATGGCGCGTCGGTGGCAAGCCAGACGCTCATCATTTGTTTTCCTTTTTCCCCTCGCTGCGCCTCCCCTCGTGTATCGGCGGGTTATGAGGGATACTTTCTGGGGTTTGTTTGTGAGGGGACAGGGGCTCACTCTTGGCCTTTTTTTTGAATGTTTGCGCGTGTTTGTTGAAGGAGAAAGGCAAATATAAGAGACATTTCCTGGTCATTTGTCGAAGCGTGATGGCGGAAGGCGCTTCTCTGACGATTTATTATTTTTTCATGTTTTATTTTCCTTTTATTTATATCAAGGCGGACTTGTCAGGATTTCCAACACATTTTGTATCTTCTTGTATCTGGAAATGTTGATCATCGCAAGAAGAAATCTCAAAAAAAAAAAGAAAAAAGAAAAAATAAGGAAGGCGTTTGAGAGACGTTTGAAATATATTTTTACTCATAACACTATTATTTTATGAGCGGCCGTGGTGGACCCTTGTAATGGGGTATTTTATAGAGGTTGTATGTTCTGTTTGTTTGTTTATTGATTTAGCTGTTGAACTTTGTTGTTTATTTCTCTCTATTTTCTCGAAGGCGGAAGTAAATTTTCCTATTTATTTTCTTATAAGATTTTGTTACGATTATGATTTGTTATGATCTCCCAGGTCGAAAAGGACAAAAAGAGATAAAGAGAACGAAGAAAAACAACATAATAAAAGAGAGGAAATACCCCCAGCGCCATTCTTAGAAATAATATTAATATTTTTCTTGCGAGTGCAGGTGAAGACAGCTAGCGGACCCTCCCCTCCCCTCCCCCCCTCCCTCCCCCCTCACCCTTCTTCACCCTACAGCCGTCTTGACCCTCGTTGTGGTCACTCTGAGGTCGGCCAAAGAAAACACGCAGCGACAACAGTACACAGGGGAGGAAGGAGAGGCTGTGCTTCGCTGTTCGTCTCTCGCTCGCCAGGCGCTGCGACTGATTATACGGTGTAGACAATTTTGTGAGCGAATGTGTATGTGCGAGTTTGTGTTTGTGTGTGTGTGTGTGTGTGTGTGTTTGTGTTTGTGTTTGTGTATGCTTGTGTTTGTGTTTGTGTGTGTGTGTGTTTGTGGGTGTTTGGGTGTGTGTGTGTTTGTTTGTTTGTGAGTGTGCATGTGTGTGTTTGTGTGTTTCTGTATACCTGCATGTGTATGTATATGTGTGCATGTGTCTGTATGTGTGTGTGCCAACCAGCCAGCAAAACGAATCGACCTGTCAGTACGTATCTTTCTTCGTCTGGGCCTCTCTGTCATTTTCTGTCTCACTCTCTCATTCTCTCGGTCCAGGAAACACAATTACCCTTTACCCCCCCCTCCCCCTCCCCCCCCTCCCCCCGCCTTGTCTCCGTGCCGGCCTCATGTTATGGCGATTTAATTATATCTCCCGAAAAAAATTGTGTTTTTTCAGATTGATTTTGCAGTCAGAAAGACATTACCTCGAAATGACCAATAAATCCGGGTTCTGTTCCTGGCTCGCTAATCCCGGTGCCCGACAGACGCCTCAATTCCCCGCCCTCCCTTCCTCGCTCCTCGCCTTTTCCCTTTTCCTCTCTCATCCCCTCCCTACCCTTTCCCTTTCCTCTCATGCCTCTGCCCTCTCCCCTTCCTTTCTCATCCCTACCCTTTCTCTTTCTCCTTGCCTGTCTCCCTCTCCCCCTTCCTTTCTCATCCTCACCCTTTCTCTTTCTTCTCTTGCCTCTACCCTCTCCCCTTCCTTTCTCATCCTCACCCTTTCTCTTTCTTCTCTTGCCTCTACCCTCTCCCCTTCCTTTCTCATTCCTCACCCTTCTCCCTTTTCTCTTTCTCTCTGCCTCTGCCCTCTCCCCTTCCTTTCTCATCCTCACCCTTTCTCTTTCTTCTCTGGCCTCTGCCCTCTCCCTTTCCTCTCTCGTTTCCCCCTTGCCCTTCCTCCCCTTCTCTCCCCTCCTCCTTCCTCTTCCTCACCCTACCCTTTAGCCATATTTCCTCCCTCTACTCTCCTGGGAGAAGACGTATAAACTACCTCCTCCTTCCCTTCACTTCCTTCCCCATCCCCACTTCCTTTCCTGCCTCCTATCTGTGTCTATTTCCCTCCTCTTCCCCCTTTCCTCCTCCTCCTCCTCTCCCTCTCGCCTTCCTCCTCCTCTCTGTCCCCTCTATCTTACTCTTCCCCCTTTCCTCCCTCTC
>NC_091567.1:28100042-28102542 GCF_042767895.1 Penaeus vannamei
CTGTTCCGTCTTTTTTTTTTTACCTTCTTCAAATGAGGACGCTCGAAATGGGTTGAAGAAGGGATGGCTAATGCAGGACTCGAGTTGACACATACTTTTCCCATTTTCTGCTGATAAATCACTCACAAAGCTTCCGATGGCCGCCGGCGTTGTGCAAATATGATTTACAGGGACGAAAAAGGCTAACACTATCCACTCGGCGACTAAGTAATCTGCGAGGCGTTTGAAAAGTTTTGAAATACTCGCAACTTGAAGGCGACAAAAGTTATGGCATTTGCAAACTGCCAAATGGACAGGATAAATTTTATTTCCGGATTCATCAATGGCAAAGAAATATGGGATGACCCAGTAATCCCGTTTTTTTCTCCTGCAGGAACATCGCGTCATGTAGGTCATTACGCACGCACACACAAACACACACATGCATTTATACATACATACATGCATATGCACACCGACACGCACACAGAAACACATATATATATATCTATCTATCTATATGTGTGTGTGTGCGTATATTTATATATCTACCTATTTATTTATACTTTTATTTACGATGTTTAGCCATTGTTGTCATCCGCGAGCGTCGTAGAGAGGGAAACACACGGAATCCATTAGAACCAAAGTGGAAATATCTCGGTTTGGACACAGTCATGCTTTGTGAACTGGGATTTACAGCCACACGTATACTTTACATTTTGCTGTGAATGCGAGATATATAAAGAGAAGTATAGAGATAGATAATCATAAATCACACACACATACACACATATATTCACACACACACACATAGACACACACACGCACGCACGCATACACGCACACATACACACACACATACACACACACACACACACACACACACACACACACACACACACACACACACACACACACACACACACACACACACACACACACACACACACACTAAGAGTACACAGCATTAAGGAAAAAAATCCATTAACCAGGAGAGAAATGTCAGTAATGTCTATTTCTACGCAAAACAACAGCAACATAACGAATATATTTTTTCTTCGGATGTCCCTTTTCTTTCAAAAAGCTATTCTGGCGAAATACAACATTTCACGTATCCAAAAAAAGCTTCCGTTTAACCCTATCGCTTCATAACATAATATGAAAGGAGATAAAAGCAAAGAAGAGACACATTTTCCCTTCACGCATTGCATAATAGCGCGTGAGCTGCGCCAATTTATAAAATCGTGAAATATCTCTATCATCTTTCTCGATAAATCGTTTTCATTTCGTGTTTCATTTTTCTGCGGACAAAACAAAGGGCCATTTCCGGCAGAATGAAAACAAATGCGAAACGGAGAGGCAGACCAGGAACCCATCGAGTCTGTTTCTAGCATTTATCTTGCTCATATCGCACTTATAGCTGTAAATAATGTAAACAGATCTATAATACAACCAGAATAAAGCATTTTTTTTAAAAGGAATGGAAACGAAGCATTAAAAAGAATTTTTTTCCGAAGATTAAACGAGGGCGGTCATGTTCCCCGTTGGCACGTTATTGGTTCGATTACATTTCGCCCGATGGCTCTAATTGGTCCATGGATTCTGGCGTAAGATACTGATTGGTCGATTAGTCGCGTCGAGTGGCCGTGATTGGATGATTAATAACCAATCATCGTGCTTCTCTGACATGAGAGATGACTGTGTGAAATGAAAACAATATAAATGTAAATTACGTGATTGAAAGAGACATTGATTTAGTTTTTCGTGATTTCAGGAACAAACCGTAAAAAATGTGAAAGAAACATGATAACAAATGTAAGAAATATAAACTGAGAAATAGAGTTTAAAAAATAAAGAGAACAAAATAAAGAATTAATGTCAAAAGAAGACTATAAGAACAGAAGATTTGGGTTAAGGTTAAAAAAACGGCTGCGACCTCTCTTCTTGTGAAGCGTGACCTCAAAATGGCAACTGTTTTCAGCCTTAAATGATTTTTATCCGACCAAAATTTAGAACAAACCCTCGAAAAACTTTTCCCTTTGCACTTGTCGTCTCCGAAAGCAAAACGTTGTGTATTTAGAAAGAGAAAATAATAAAAGTTTACCGCTGTGTTTTCAGCTGTTGCTTATCCGAACTGTCGTTGGTGTTCGCGTTTTCTATGCGTCTTGAACAAAAATGTCGCCTCCCCTAATGTATGGTGATGAGGCCAAAACTTTAAGGGGGGACTCAAAAATATCCAGGTTTGATGATGCCATCCACGGCTAACTTGGGGTAACTTTGTAATTTTTATCTATTTTTTGCCGCAGGAAGAATATTTGACATGGACATCAAATTGAATAATGCATGCCATACGGAAAGCTGCGTATAACTAATTTATTTTAAGAATGAAAAAAGAATGACTGGTTTTAACGAGGCTCTTAAAATAACACCAAAAAAGTTTTACTTAAAGTAATAGCCTCTTAAAAAAACGAAAAAAAAAAAGCGAGAAAAGGATTTCACTCTAACTTCACTCTAATATATA
>NC_091567.1:28112542-28115042 GCF_042767895.1 Penaeus vannamei
ACACACACACACATACACATATATGTATGTATGTATCATTATGTATGTGCATATTGATGTATATATATGTGTGTGTGTGTGTGTGTGTGTGTGTGTGTGTATAAAAGAACCACCTTGAGCCGTGATTTGAAGGCCTCATCTCATTGCCCCGCCTTCCAGTATCCATCCCCCCCCCCTCCCAAGACACCCCACGAAGCCGCGCTTGTTCTCGGTCCTTTAAGTAAATATCCCTCAGGTAACCTCTTGACCCCCCTTCCACCACCCCCCCCTGGTCAACCCCCACGGTGGTAAACCTCCTCCTCTCTCTCTAAGACACAAAAATGCCCTGTTCCCTTTCTTCCTTCCCCCTCCTCCCTCTTCTCCTTTCCCCCTCCTCCCTCCTTCGACTTTCCTCCCCTCCTCGCCTCCACCCTCCTCTTCCCCTTTCCTCCCCCTTCCCCTTCCTCCTTCTTCCCTTACCCTCATTCTCCCTCCTCCTCCTCTTCCCTTTCCCCCTCTCCTCCTCTTCCCCCTTTCCCCCTTCCCCCCTTCTCCCCTCCTCCCTCTTCTACTTTCCTCCCCTTCCCCTCCCCCTTCCTCCCCCATCCCTTTCCATCTTCTCTCCTCCTCCTCCTCCCCTCCCTTCAACTTCTCTCCTTCTCCCTCCCCCTTCCATCTTTCCCCTCCCTACTAATTTCGAGTTTTGAAAGTAATAAGTGATGCGTGGTTACCCCCCCCCCCCACTTCGCCCTCCCTCCCTCGCTCCCCTCATTTTTTTACCATTACCTCATTTAGTACCAGGATCTCCGTTCCTCATTATCTCCTGTCTCTATATACTTTGAGGCTGTCTTCTTTTCCACATTTTTTAAAATCTGAATTTTCTTTAAGTTGTTTATTGAGCTGTCTATCAAACTGTCTATCAGGGTATCTATTTATCTATCGTTGTATCTAGCTATATCTAGTAAATGCCATTTTTGCGATCATTTACATGAAACAATGTTACCTTTTACCTGTCTTTGATTGAGAGAGAGAGAGAGAGAGAGAGAGAGAGAGAGAGAGAGAGAGAGAGAAAGAGAGAGAGAGAGAGAGAGAGAGAGAGAGAGAGAGAGAGAGAGAGAGAGAGAGAGAGAGAGAGAGAGAGAGAGAGAGAGCTGTAGTGGTCCCACAGCCCGATAAACATGTCAATTGTCAAAGTACAAACCCTGTGGGTGGATTGCTGATGTAAACAGTGGGAGGGAGGAGAGGGGGGGGGGAGGAGGGAGGAGATGGGGGGGGAGGAGGAGGGAGGAGAAGGGAGGGAGGAGGAGGGAGTCGGAGGCTGAGGATGCCCTGAAAGAGTGGAGATGAGAGGAGATGAGAGAGTGTTGATAGGGGAAGGAGATGGTTACGGGGAGGGGGGGGGTACGTTCACTGCCGCAAGGAACATCAATTTACGTTATCAAGATGACGTCACAGCCGATACTTTACGGCAACGCGGCTGCAGGTGAGATGGCGTGTTGAAAGCGCCCCTTTTTGCGCTCTCTCTCGATCTATCTTCGCTAATTTGCTTTTTTTCGTTGCATGTTCAGCTCCTTATTGCATCCGCTGCTCCCTGTCGTCCCTCATTCGGTTTTCATTTGCATGTTCTTAGCAGATTATTCTTTTTGATTCATTTCGTGTACTTTCCTTGATTTGAATTTAGAGACGATGTGTATGTAAACCGTCATTGTTTATTTATTCACCTGGATGTGTATCTGTGCGATGCTTGAGTGTAAGTTAAGTATGAGTTAAGTGAAGTGAGTATAAGTGTGATATGTAACGTGTGTGTATATTTGAAATGTAACGATATATTTGATTATACTGAGTTACATATAAAAGTTAAGTATAAAGTTATTGTATATGTAATATGTAACGATATATTTATTCATACGGAGTTACATAAAAGTATAAATTGTACGTATAAGTATATGTGAATATACGTAAATATAAGTATGCCTCTAAATGAATGTCTGATTTACATATATAAGTGTAAGTAAGTAGTATGTTGGTATAGCAAGCATATATAAACAAACACGTATAAGTACAAACATAATTCATCGCATCATCGTCCGTCACGGATGTCTCTCAATCACGCCATCTATTCACCTCAACCGCCTTTCTATTCATCCTTCTCCTCCGTTCCCCTTACTCCTTCGTTCCTAATCCTTCTCCTCCGTTTCTCATCCTTCTCCGTTATTAATTCTTTTCCGTTCCTCATCCTTCTCCCCCTCTCCCCATCCTTCTCTTCTGTTCCTCATCCTCCTTCTCTCCCATTCCTCACCCTCGTCCTTCGTTGCTCGTCCTTCTTCCCCGTTCATCATCCTTTTCTCCAGTTCCTCCTCCTTCTCCCCCGTTCCCCATCCTTCTTCCCCCTTCGTTCCCTCTCCTTCTCCTTCTTCCCCGTTCCCCTCCTTCTCCCCCGTTCCTCCTGCTTCTCTCCGTTCCTCCTCCTTCTCCTCCCCCCGTTCCTCCTCCTTCTCCTCCCCCGTTCCTCACATCCTTC
>NC_091567.1:28120042-28130042 GCF_042767895.1 Penaeus vannamei
GAGAGAGAGAGAGAGGGAGAGAGAGAGAGAGGGAGGGAGGGAGAGAGGGAGGGAGGGAGAGAGGGAGGGAGGGAAGGGGAGAGGGAGGGAGAAGAAGAAGAAAGGGAAATGGAAAGTTGGGGGGAGGAGGAGGCGGACTGAAGGAGTGAAGAAGGGGTGGAGAGGAGAAACAAGGATAAGGAGGAGGTTGTAAAGAATGGGAGAAAGGAATAAGATAGGACTGAAAGGAGAGAAAATAGTGTGATGGGAGTAGTAGAAAATAGATGAGAAGATGGGGAATGGAAGTATAGTGAGACAAAAAGATAAAGAAACAAATAGCCAAACAGAGAGAGAAGAGAGAAGAGAGAAGAGAGAAGAGAGAAGAGAGAAGAGAGAGAGAGAGAAAAGAGAGAAGAGAGAAGAGAGAAGAAGAGAGAGAAGAGAGAGAGAGAAGAGAGAAGAGAGAGAAGAGAGAGAGAGAACAGAGAGAGAGAGAGAGAGAGAGAGAGAGAGAGAGAGAGAGAGAGAGAGAGAGAGAGAGAGAGAGAGAGCGCAGAACGGGAAAAAGAGAGAACAAAAATCTCACTCTCACAAACAAAAGTACAATAGAGAGAGAAAAAAAGATGGACCAAAAATAGGAGACACTAAATTCTAAAAAAAGAGCCAAGGTTGTTTATAGGCCTATATAAAATACAACAAATTCCTTAATTAGGTCATTACTATACATCTCCAGAGGTTAATGAGGCATAGAAATTCATTAATCTAGAAAGTTGAAAATAATAAACAATCGACTGATGATGATGAGGATAATGGCATCTAAATTAGATAGTGATGATAAAAAATAACGATGAATAACGAATTGCAGTATTTAGTCGAATAAATGGGCGCAATAAATGAGGAAAATGGGATGACACAATGCCAGCCCAGTTTGAGAGATAAATGATAAGAAAGATTATAATAAACACTCTTTCTCCCCTCCCTTCACCCTCCACGCCTCCACCCTTACTCCTTACCCACGGTCTCCCCTCCCCTCCCCAGCCCCTTCCCCCCATGAATCCCCTCCCCAAGTGGTCCCTTAACCCCCCTCACTCTTAAACCCTTTCCCCTTTGCCCTCCCCCTTAACTCTCCCTATTAGATCCCCTTAACCCCTTCCCCCCACTCAAAAACCCTTTTCCCTGATTCTCCTTCCCCTTAACTCTCCCTCTCAGATCCCCTTAACCCCTCCCTCCCCCTCAAAAGCCCTTTCCCCTTGCCCCTCACCCTTAACACTCCCTCTTAGCTCCCCTAAATTCACACTCTTAGACCTTCCCTTCCCTAGATGACCCTTATCCTCAACCACCCTTACTCCCTGAGCCCTTAAACCCTCCCTCCTCAATAAACCTTCCCGCAACCCTTAGAATATTCCTCCAATGACCCCTACCTCACCCTTAGAACCCCCTCCCCCTTCCATAAACCTTCCAAGTTAACCTCACCCCCTTTCACTCTTAGAACCCCCCTCTTCATAACCCATCCCCTCTAGCACCCTTAACCCTCACCCTTAGAACTCCCCCTTCCGTGACCACTTCAAGGTAACCCTACCCCCTTTAACCCGTTCCCCCTTAGCGTAGAAGCCCCCCCCGTATCCTTCTCATATCCTAGAACCCCCTTTGCCCTCCCCCTTGGAACCCCCTCCCTCCTCCCCACACCCTCGAACCCCATTAGCCCTCCCCCTAGAACCCCCCCCCCGTAACCCCTTCCCCTATCACCTCCTGACCCCTGACCCCCCACTAGACCCCCCCCACCACCACCACCACCACCACCACCCTTACCTTCTCTCGTTCACCTAAATGAGAGAGTTAGGCCTTTGTTCCTCCTTTTTTTCCAGAGAATTATTCTTACCCAAATAGAGTTATTCTTGGCTTTTGTTATTCCTCATTAAGGTCCATATATATCGGAGGAAGAAGGGAAGGGGGTGGATGGGCGGGGCGGGTAGAGGGGGGGTGAAGGAAGGAGCGAGGAGGGGGGCGAGGGTGAGGAGGAGGGACGGGTTAAGGAGGGAAGGAAGTAAGATGGAGGGAGAGAGAAACGGAGGGAGAGAGGAGGGGTGCGAGGGTGAGGAGGAGGGAGGGGTTAAGGAGGGAAGGGGGTAGGATGGAGGGAGAGAGAAGCGAAAGGAGGGAGGAGGGACATGAGAAGGAGGGAGGAGGATAGGGTAGGAACAGTGCAGAGAGGGATTAGGAAGAGGAAGGAGAGGACAGATGATGTGGGAGAGAAGGAGACAGGAGTGCGAAGGAATAAGGATGGACAGATGAAAGAAGGAAGATAGTGGAAGGAAAACGAAGAGAAGGAGGAGAGGGGCAAAGAGGCGAAAGAACGAGAGGGGAAACAGAAGAGAAAGGAGGAGGGCTTAGAGAAGCAAGGGAGAGAAAGAAAAATAGAGAAAAGAACAAGAAGACGAAGGAGGGGAAACAAGAAGAAAAGGAGGAGGAGAAGAGAAGGAAAAGGGAGAGGAGAAAGAAAAGGAGAATGAGGAGGAGGAGGAGAAGAAGTAGGAAAAGAACAATTTAGAAAATGAGGAGAAGGAGTGAAAAGAAGAGGAGGAAGAGGCAAAGAGGGAGAAGATAACAAAGAGAAAACAGAAAAAGAGGACTAAGAGAAAGACAAGAAGAATAGGAACGAATAGGAATAAGAGGAGGATAAAGAGGAGTAAGATAAAGACGAAAAGAATAAGAGGAAGAGGCAAAGAGGGAGAAGAAGAGGACAACAAAGAAAACAAAATAAAGAGGAGTAAGAGAAAGACAAGAAGAATAAGAGGAAGAGGCAAAGAGGGAGAAGAAGAGGACAACACAGAGAAAACAGAAAAAAGGAGTAAGAGAAAGACGAGAAGAATAAGAGCGAAGAGGAGCAAGAGGAGCCGGGAGAGGTCGGGCGCGGGCCTCTGTCGGCGCCGTAAAGATTGGAGCAATTGAATCGGAGGACATAAGGGCGAACTTTATATAGTAATGTCACGCCGTTTTGGGTTTTATGGCCTGGGAGTTTGTTTATTTTCTCTAAAAATCATTCTAATTTCTTATTCGAGGACGAGAAGGTTTGTTTATTTCTGTTATGTGGAGGGAAAAATGTAGATGATAAATAGGAAATATATTAATAGTAATAAATAAACTTTCCTTTTATTTTTGTAATTATCTTTACTCTGATATGTGTGCATATATATGAATGAAAAAATGTATATATGTATATATATATATATATATATATATATATATATATATATATATATGTGTGTGTGTGTGTGTGTGTGTGTGTGTGTGTGTGTGTGTGTGTGTGTGTGTTTGTGTGTGTGTGTGTGTGTGTGTGTGTGTGTGTGTTTGTGTGTGTGTGTGTGTGTGTGTGTGTGTATCTTACACACACACGCATATAAATATATATGTATATTTACATATATATGTATTCACATAGACATATATAAACATATTTATAAATACACACACACACACACACACATATATACATATATCCACTGATCTATTCATTCTTATGCATAAATGTATGTATGCATCTGTGTATATTGCTACGTGTAAGCGCCTTCATGTTTCTGTATTTATGCATCGAATTATTTTGCTTTTCAGCATTTCCTTTTTTATCTGCTCCCTTGCCCTCGTCTTCTGATTTCCTTCCCTTGGCAATTCAATCCAAATCGCATTCTAACTGCCACTTCCACTTTCTTTTATATTCCGGTTCCATTTTCCGCCTTTTGAGGAGAATAAACCCCAATACCACAATGGCGGAATGATGATGCGAAGAATCCACAGAGTCAATAAAGAGGGATCTAATGGTGTATATCTATTTCAATAACCGTATAGAACGGTCGTGAATTCATAGGGCGGGATGGCGTTCGTGGATTTCCTTACACGCAAATAGATTCTCCAGAGACGGCGTGGCGCGCGCGGGGACGTCTGCTCTACTTACAATAGTTCAGAAGTTTTGTGGATCTCCGCGTTCTCTCGGTTTACGTAAATCATATATAAATAGGCTGCACGTTTCTTTTTTAAATAATTTTCCTCTGAATCTTTCAAATGTTTGTGAATTCCCTCTTCCACCAAAAAAAAAAAGGTAATCTGGCGTTCGCGCATTCATGGATTCGCGAGGATTCGAAGAGGCGGCCGTGCAAGTGCGCATTGCGATCGTCACGCTTCACGGAAATGCGCAGCGGTAGCGTGACGGAAATTTCGCGGTCCGGCGAGCTTGTGGCGGCGAATACGATTTAGTTTGATTATTTCTTATCGTCATTGCATCCTGAAGAGCGGGAAACCTGTGATCTTGTGCAGGAATCTCACATACGTGTGGACTGCGCGCAGGGAGCGGGCGGTGTTTTGCGCTTCGCCGTTTATTTTTCTTTTTTTCGTTCTTTCTCTTTTTACCGTACTCTGTTTGCCTGTTTATCTCTGTCTGTCTGTCTGTCTCTCTCTCTCTCTCTCTCTCTCTCTCTCTCTCTCTCTCTCTGATTCTCTCTCTCTCTGATTCTCTCTCTCTCTCTCTCTCTCTCTCTCTCCCTCTCTCTCTCTCTCTCTCTCTCTCTCTCTCTCTCTCTCTCTCTCTCTCTCTCTCTCTCTCTCACACACACACACACACACACACACACACACACACACACACACACACACACACAAACAAACACACACACACACTCAATCAAACACCCACGCGCCCCCTCCCCCCCCCACCCCCACCCCGGAAAGGACTTTCCCCAAACGACCAATTTACCTGTAAGATCCTTCAAGCAGGTAACCGCGGAGACTCTAACAAGATGCCTGCCGCAGTGACTCCCCGGGTGGGAAGAGGAGGAGGAGGGAAGGGGAGGAGGAAGGGAGGAAGGGGAGGGAGGGAGAAGAGGAAGGTGGGAAGGGGAGGGGTGGGGGGAGAAGGGGAGTTATAAAGAAGGGGAGAGGCAGGGTGGGGCTGGGGGTGGAGGTGGGGGGGGGGTGCGCGACCGTGATCGTCTGGTTGGGTGGTCTTCTTGTTAGCAGTTGGATGAGGAGGGTGGGGGCGGCGGAGGGGATGGGGGTAAGGGGAGGGAGTGATGGAGTTAGGGGGAGGAAGGAGGGATAGAGAAACGAAGGAAGAGGGGATGGAGGGACGAAGGAGGGGGTGGAGTGATGGAGGGAAGAGGGGAAAAGGATGAAGGGATGGAAAAATAGAGAGGCAGTGATAGAGGAAGAAAGAGGCAGGGACAAAGGAAGGGAGAAACAGAGATAGATGAAGAGGGATAAAAGACGAGATGGAGAAGAAGGGAGAGGGAAGGATGGCGAGGAAAGGACAGGAGATGAAGTCGTAGGAAAGGATAAATGAGGGAGGGAAGCGACGAGAGACGTAGATGAATAGACGGATAGACGGGTGAGCGGCCAGTCGATAAACAGGGGAAGATTTCGCACGGAGTAAAGAAATGGACAGAGAGAACGTAAGAAAAGGGGGGAATCGAAAGACGAGAAACACAAGAAGAAGGAAATAACGAGACGAATGAATGTAACAAAGAGAACGCTGGGATAAGATAAGGAATTCTGGGGAATGACAGTTAACGTGAAAGATGAGAAAGAGAGATAATCAGGGGGAAGAATGGCGACGAAGTGAAAGATAAGATAAAAAGGATGGAAGGAGGAGCGAAAGAGAAGAAGCGAGAAGGAGAGAAGGACAAGGAGCAAGAGGAGTCGAAAAAGAAAAAAAAAGAGGAATGAGAGATCGAACTGAATGTAATGCATAGGTGGAAGAGGAAAGAGAAAACTAAGACATGTTAAAACTGATAATAATGAAATTGGAGAAAAGAAAGAGAAGTACAGGGAAGATTGAAGATAAAGAGAAGGAAGGAAGGACGAAGAGGACGCTATAGATGATGAAGAAGAAAAGGCGAAGAGCAGGAAGAAAGAGAAGAGAGGAAAATGAGAAAAGTGAATAGGAGAGAGAAAAAACAACAACGAAACTGATTGAAGAAAGAGGGAAAGGAGATTGAGAAAAAAGAGGAAGAAAATGGAAGAAGGAATTGGAGGGAAGAGCAAGAACGGAGAAGGAAGAAGGAGGAAAGGGATAAGGGGAAAAGCAGAAGGGGGAAACGGGAGGGGAGGGGAAGAGAGAGAGAAGAGGGAGAGAAAGAGGAAAGGGAGAGAGAGAGGAGAGGGGAAGAAACGGAGGAGAGGGAGAGAGAAAGGAGAAGGAAAGAAAGAAGAGAGGGAGAGAGAGGAGAGGAGAGGGAGGAGAGGAAGAGAGCAAGGACAAGGAGAGAAAGAGGAAAGAGGGAGAGAGAGTAGAGGAGAAGAGGGGTGGGGAGGGAGAGTGAGGAGAAAGAGGAGAGGGGAAGAGAGAGGAGAAAGAGGAGAGGGCGAGAGAGAGGAGAAAAAGGAGAGGGAGAGAGAGAGAGGAGAGAGAAGAGGGGAGGGGAGGGAGAGAAGGGGAGGGAGGGAGAAAGAGGGAGAGAGGGAGGTGCTGGTGGAGATGTCATCGCATCGACAGTGGCTAATTAACTTGTTTACGCTTGCGCATTACGCTGCTCCTTTTTTCTCGTCCTATGACTCGTCTGGGGTCATGAGGACGTGATCTCTGTTGCAATGCTGCTGCCGTGTTGAGTCTGCATTCGGGCTTCTGATAGGCGGGGTGATTTCTCTCTCTCTCTCTTTCTCTCTCTCTCTTTCTCTTTTTTTCTTTCTCTCTCTCTCTCTCTCTTTCTCTCTCTTTCTCTTTTTCTCTTTCTCTCTCTCTCTCTCTCTCTCTCTCTCGCTCTCTCTCTCTCTCTCTCTTTCTCTCTTTCTCTCTCTCTCTCTTTTGATGTTTAAGATATATTGTTCGTGTTTTTAAATTTACATATGATTATGCTCACCTGTGCAAAAAAAATGTGAAATAGCGGATGTTAAAGCAAAGATTAAAATGAAAAAAGAAAAATATATATGCATGTTTTTTTTTTTTACGTCTTTCATTTATTGTCTGACACTCCCTGTATGTCTATCTGGCTCCATCTCCATCCCTTCTCCTCTGTCTGTGTGTTATATGTCTAACTGTCTGTCTGTCTGTCCGTTTGCCTGTTTATACGAGTATCTGTCTATCCGTCTGTCTGCATTTCTGTCTAACTGACTGTCTGTTTGTCTGTCACTGTCTGTCTGTGTCTATGATTGTCTGTCTGCTCCTCTCTCTCTCTCTCTCTCTCTCTCTCTCTCTCTCTCTCTCTCTCTCTCTCTCTCTCTCTCTCTCTCTCTCTCTCTCCCTCTCATACAGAACGGACGGGAAAAAAAACACACCTGTTTTTCCCCGGTTCTCTGCGGAAGGGGAATAATGTCTTAATGTCGGGTTCTGAACCCTTCGAATGGGTCTGGTTCTTGGGCTGGCGTCTGGAAGGGCACCTGGCGGACGGCTCGGTTGGCCGAGGTTCCTTCCTGCGATTGTCGCGGCGATGACTGAAGCTTTCGACGGAAATGAAATCCGAAAGGAGTTCTATATATGTATATATATATATATATATATATGTATATATTGTATATATATATTATATATATATACATATATATGTGTGTGTGTGTGTCAATGTGCATTTCTAAACATACATATGAACAGATGTATGGGAAATAGAGGTAGAAAGACATTAACACATACATACTTCCATACGTACACATCCACACGCACACTCGAACGCTCACACCTGCATGTAAGATTACGCACACACGGATGGAGTATTTCGTCTGAATGCTATTTCAGCCTAAATGCCGCTTCGCTCCCTTTGTGAACGAAGATAATTTAGTGGTTTGGCAATTTACTGTTCATAGCATTGTTTTGGTGCGGCGTCTATTAAGAATCAAATTACGGCTATACACTAAACGATAATGAAATATTTGATATATATATACATATATATATATATATATATATATATATATATATATATATATATATATATATGTTCACCACTTTAAAATGTTCTTTGTTCTTAATATATAATTAAACTCGGGTATTTCTGACATTTTATCTTGCTAACAGAAAAATACTGATGAAAGAATTTTTTGTATGTAGAAAACAATACATATTTTAATTCCCGACTGATATTGTTTATTTATTAATCCTTTCATTTTCATACGTGCGTACGTGAATGTATCTACATGTTTGAAGAGATGCTTTATTAACCAGTTCAATGAATAATAACATTTGTAACGATAGATCTAAATCAAAAACAAATTGTTACGGATATAAAGACTAATTCATTGTAAAGTCCATTATGGAAATTCCTCTTCTGAATTGACTTTATTACATGCAAACGAACACAAAATACTCTCACGTACACACACAACATACATGCATATGCACGTAATTCAAACACTCGAACACACTGAATCACACATGCACTATTTTGATACACAATCACACGCAATCGAACACAATCACAGGCTAGACATAATCATGCTATCAAAGGATAAATTGGAGGAGGGGGGGAGGGAGGGGAGGGGGAGGAGGGAGTAGGCAGAGGAGAGAGAGAGAGGGAGAGAGGGGTAGAAGGTGGGGGGCATAACCTACTTACCTTACTTTTTTCCCTCTCCCTCCCTCGTTTCTCCTTCTCCCT
This sequence comes from Penaeus vannamei, assembly GCF_042767895.1. Lineage (NCBI taxonomy): Eukaryota > Metazoa > Arthropoda > Malacostraca > Decapoda > Penaeidae > Penaeus > Penaeus vannamei. Next base: position 28,128,592 of record NC_091567.1, read on the forward strand.
TCCTTTCTCCCCTCTTGCCTTCTCCTTTCCTCCGTCCTCCCTTCTCCTTTCTTCCCTTCCCGTTCCTTCTCCTCCCTTCCCCTTCCCAATTTTTCCTCTCCCCTTCTCCCTTTTCCCTCCCCTCCCCGTCTCTCCTCTCCCCTTTCCCCCTTCCCCCCCTCTCATCCTCCCCCTTCCTCATAACCCTTCCTCCCCTTACCCCTCCTCCCTCTTCCCCCCTCAATTCCTTATCCACAAACTTCTCGACAGAAACATCGGTAATATAACTAGAAAAAAACTACAAAGGGGGAAAAACAGGCATAAGAAAAGATGAGACCTTGAGTGAGTTTCCCACGGTGACGGGTGCGGGCCAGGTGAGCGCAGGTGAGGGGAAGGGGGGGGGGGGTGAGGGGAAGGAGGAGAGGGGAAGGGGGGGTGAGGGGAAGGAGGATAGGGGAAGGGGGGGTGAGAGGGTGAGGGGAAGGGGGGGGGTGAGGGGAAGGAGGAAAGGGAAGGGGGGTGAGAGGGTGGGGGAGGGGGGGGGTTGAGGGGAAGGAGGATAGGGGAAGGGGGGGTGAGAGGGTGGGGGGAAGGGGGGGGTGAGGGGAAGGAGGATAAGGGAAGGGGGGTGAGAGGGTGGGGGAAGGGGGGGTTGAGGGGAAGGAGGATAGGGGAAGGGGGGTGAGAGGGTGGGGGGAAGGGGGGGTGAGGGGAAGGAGGGGGGTGAGGGGAAGGAGGATAAGGGAAGGGGGGTGAGAGGGTGGGGGGAAGGGTAGACGGGGGGAGGGGGTAGGGGGGATGGGAGGAGTGTATTAGGAGTGCTCACGCAAGGCCCTGTTCGGTCGTTTTTTTTTTTTTTTTTTTTTTTAAGTGTGCGTTTGTGTGTTTGAGTTTGAAGCTCTCGAGTCCAATTCTACTTCTCGTTATTTCTTAGTCGTTTTTACTTTTTTTCTTCATTATTATCCTGTCTCATACGTTTCTCTCCGTCTTTCTATCTCAGTCATGGTCTATCTGACTGTTTATCTGTTTGTCTCCGTCTGTCTGTCTGTCTTTCTATCTTCATGTGTGCATATATATATATATATATATATATATATATATATATATATATATGTATATATATATAGACACACACACACACATACACACACACACACACACACATACACACACACACACACACACACACACACACACACACACACACACATATGCATATATATATGTACATGTGCGTATATGTATACACTCACACACACACGCGCGAGAATATATATATATATATATATATATATATATATATATATATATATGTATGTATATATATATATATACATATATATATATATATATATATATGTGTGTGTCTGTGTGTGTGTGTGTGTGTGTGTGTGTGTGTGTGTGTGTGTGCGCGCACACATATATATGTATATATAAATGTTTACACACACACATATATATATATCCATATA
>NC_091567.1:28135042-28137542 GCF_042767895.1 Penaeus vannamei
GAATAATTGGCCGTATGGAGTACGCTTCACCTAACAAGAAACGCTACACCCTCCCGCACCGGATAATGTCATCGATTTATCAGCCTAGATCCTTCCGCCTCTCATCTCTGATCAAACGTGGCACTATAAATCTAAGAACAAGAGAAGCGTCCGGGCATGAAATTCGTGCGATTTCAGAAATACCCGAGCTCTTTTTCACCTACTCGTTAATCAAGGATAATTTCCCCGCCATTGTTAGAGGCGCGATGTTGTGGTAACTTGCCAGAGGTACAAAAGGCCCTCCAATTTTGAGTATTCAGCGACTCTCTATGAATTCAATGGATGACATCATTGGAACGTCGCAAATGCCAGGGTGTTAGATACAATGGCAATAAAAAGGTTGGAGTGTTTCTAACCACAGAAAAAACAAAAGGGAAAATGTTGGCAGAGAGCTGAAACCGCGGCTCGTGACAAAAGCTTGACGTTAACAATCCATCAGACGTTTATGATCACGCCGCTCGCGTATCTTATTTTGAGCACAGGGGGAAGGGGGGAAGAGAGGGGGAGGGAGGGGGAAGGAGGAGAGGGGGAGAGAGGAAAGAAGGGCGTCTTAAGGTAGGGGTTTAGAGGAGGAAAGGGTCGGGGGGTGGGGGGGGGCTAGGTGGCAGAAAGAAGGCTTTGGGGAGGGAACGGGGAGGGAGGAAAAATGAGGAGGGAGAGAGCGGGAGGGAGGGAGGGGAAATAGGGAAGGGGGAGAGGTTAGGTTAGACGTTCCTGTCACCTTTTCCCTCGTTCGACGCTTAAGTACACCCTAACACTTGAGCAACTTTGCCACTTGAGCGACTATAAACATTCCTCGGGTGACATTCTTCGGTAAGGGGAAAGGGAGGGGGAGGAGAAGGGGAAGAGGGAGAAAGGGAGTGAAGGGAGACGGAGGGTTTGTTTACTATAATGGCGCCACGTAGGTCTTCCTGTCAGTAAATGTTACCATGAGGTTACCATGAAGTTTGCGATACGTGGTATTCTTTTGTGTTCCGCATTCTGGAGTTCTCATGTGGATTTTTCGTTCCGCCGCTCCGTTCCTATTCCCCATGGTTTGATGAGATGAAGCCTGTGTTCCGTTCCGCGATTCTCATGTTTCGATTAATCCGTTCCTGTGTTCCATTGTTCAAACTGTTCACCTTCGCTGTCCGTATATATATATATGTATATATGGAGCCTATGTTCCATTCCATTCCATTCTCCTATTTCGATTTATCTCCGCTCCGTTCCGCGTTTCTTATGTTTCGTTCAATTTTCGTTTCGTTCCTTCTCACCTTTGTTTAAACTATTCAGCTTGCCGTTCCGCATGAATATGAATTCCACCATCCATTCCGTGTTTCTCATATTTCGATTAATCTCCGTTCCATTCCAGTTTCCCATTGTTCAGAATGTTCAACTGAGCATTCCGTATAAATATGAATCCTGTGTTCCGTTCCGCGTTTCTCATGTTCCGAGTAATTTCCGTTCCGCATTTCCGTTGCCAAAATGACCAACTATTCCACATTCCTCTTTCCTTGGTACATCATTCCAATCTGGTCACATGTCCTACTTTCTTTTTTTTTATAATTTCTCCATTTTTTCCCGCCGATTCTTTCGTTTCGTTCCAAGTCCTAATTACTGCCGGCGAGTGTTGCCTTTTTCTTGTCATCTAATTTCGCTTTCCGTGTTTTTTTTTATTTCTTTTAATTTTTTTTTCATCTTGTTCTCCTTGTCTCTATTCTTCGTCTCTACATTTCTTTAGCTTTCATTTTCCTTGTTAAAATTTGAAAGGAAAGAGAGGATGTCAGGAAGGTAGGGAGATGAGGAAATGGGAGTGAAATGGAAATAGAGAAATGCAGAAAGGGATGTATATATGTATATATGAATATACATATATACATATGTATACATATGTATATGTGTGTAATATATATATATATATATATATATATATATATATATATATGTATGTATGTATGTATGTATACGTGTATGTATATATACATACATACATACATGCATGTATGTATGTATGCACATATATATCTATATCTATATCTGTCTACCTATCTATCTTCATATATATATATATGTATATATATATATTATATATATATTATATATATATATATTATATATATATTATATATATATATATATATATATATATATATATATATATTATATACATCATATATATGTATATAGGCTATATGTGTATATATGTATATATATAAATGTATATAATATATATACATACATATATTATATATATTATATATATTATATATGTATATATATATAATATATATATATATATGTATATATATAATATATATGTATATATATATATATATATATATATATATATATATATATATATATATATATATGTGCATGTATGTATGCACACACACAAACACAAGCAATAACCAGCGCCACCGACGTCGTGACCCCCCCCCCCCAACCCGACCCGAGACGCCGCCCTCGAAGACGCCCT
>NC_091567.1:28150042-28155042 GCF_042767895.1 Penaeus vannamei
ATAGTGGTGATGATAATGATGATAATGATGACAGTGTAGAATGATTATAATGATAATAAAAACAATGATAATCATGATGATAATAACGAAGATGATACTGATAACTGTAATGATGATAATGGTAACCATAAAAAGGATAATGATGTTATTATAATAATGGTAATGATAATGATTTTAGTGATGATAGCAATGATGATAAGGCTAGTGATGAGGCCAACAACGAGGATGATGATAATAATGATAAAATAAATCATTATCCACTAAAGATCATAGTGATTATAAAGGTGAACGTTGTGATAACTGTAATAAAAATAAGCATTATTACCACTAAATGGAAAAACAACAAAAACGTGAATTCAACTTTAAAATCATGCTTGATAGTCGACATATTCAAGCGGAATAAAATATCAGACAATAAGCTTTCATCAATATCATTACTGTAAAAAACACATGCAAAAGTAATCATTCCAAAACGTTTTTTTATTTGTCATTTCTTATCCTAAAAGCACGATTTACAGGTTTATAAATCTCACCCTTCCTCATCCGGTCCCCCTCCCCTAGCCAATCAGAACTCAGATATGCAAAACGCCTCGGCTTGTGATTGGTCCGTCACCCATGAAGAGCAAAACGACCGTGACTTTTCAAGCGGTTCAATACCCGGCAGTCGTTTTTCCCGCGCATCAGACATTGGTCGGGCGCCATCTGTCTCGCACGCTAACAACAGATTTTTCACGTGAATTTATGACTTCGATTGTAATATTAAACTGATGCGAAGACTGCGTGCGCGCGGCTGTGAGTGTGTGTGTATCTCTGCGCTGGAGGGGGGGGGGGGAGTCAGGGGAAGAGCGGGAAATAGGGAGAGACAAATTGATGGTTATATACACACTCCGGGGTATGTATACATGTACGTACGTATGCATGTATGTATATATGCATGTATGCATATATGCATGTATTTATGTAAGCATATATATATATATATATATATATATATATATGAATATATATATAAATATATATATATATGAATATATATATAAATATATATATATATGTATATATATATATATATATATATATATATATATATATATATATATATATATATATATATATATATATCCATATACGCATATACGTGTATGCGTGTGTTTTTATGTCTGTATATATATATATATATATATATATATATATATGTATATATATATATATATATATATATGTATATATATGTATATATATACATATACATACATATACATATACATACATATACATACATACATGCATATACGCATACATACATACGTACGTACATGCATACATACCCCGGAGTGTGTATATAACCACACGCACACACACACACACACACACACACACACACACACACACACACACACACACACACACACACACACACACACACACACACACACACACACACACACATCAGAAAGAAAGGACAAAGACGAAGCTGGAATTAGGAGTCGGAATGATGCAGAAACTAAGGGAAAATAAAAAAAGGGAGACAGATGGAGGAGGACAAACAAAGGGAAAAGGGGAATGAGAATGACAGAGAAAATATGGGAGAGGTGAGAAGAAGGTTGGAGAAGAACAGAGAGATGAAAGAGAAGAGCGGATAGAAGTCGAAAAAGAAGACAAATGGAGGAAGAAGGAGGAGGACGGAAAACAGGAAAAGTAGAATGAGGATGTAAAAGGAGAAGGAGAAGAATGGAGGATGATGGAGTAAAAATGGAAGTAGGAGAGGAATGGTTAAAAAGGAAATAGATATAACGAGATGGACAGGGGAAGAGGAGGACATAGAGTTAGAAGGAGAAGAAGGAGGACGGAGAGAAAATGGGAGTAAAGACGCAGAACGAAAAAAAAACATTAGATTCAGGCATAAAGGAAAGAGGACGAGAAGGAACCGAAGAAGAAGAACGAAGGAGACAAGGAATCCAGACGCAGCAGAAGTACGAGGAGGAGGTCGTTAGCAGGTCTTCATCAGGAGGATAAACAAGCCATCCATCCGGGACACCTCAAGGACCACCACTCGAAGCCGTCTCTCGCCCTCGAGGCCTAATAGCCGTAATAGCCATAATAGCCATAATAGCCCCGGCCGTTTTCCCCTCTCTCAGCCTCCCGCCGATGGCTAGTACTCGAGTCGACACAGTGCCTCGCTTTCTCTCCTCGACCTTCCTCTCGGCCTCCCCTCGTCCTACCCTCGGCCTCCCCCTTGGCCTTCCCTCGGCCTCCCCCTTGGCCTTCCCTCGGCCTCCCCTCATCCTGCCCTCGGCCTCCCCGCGTCTTCCCCTCGGCCTCCTCTCCTCCCCTCCCCTCCCCTCCCCTCAGCCTGCAACAATGAGGCCTCTGTTGGAGCGCTCGAGAGGGGCGGGTGGACGGGGCTGTGCAAGGGGAGGGTGGGGGCGGGGAGCTAAGGGTTTCGGGGTAGGATAAGGAGAGGGCGGAGCTAAGGGCAAAGGGAAGAAAAGGGGTAGGGAGAGGGGGAAGGGAGAGGCAGACTCAAGGCCGAAGGGACGAGCTTAAATGTAGGGAGAATGTGCAGTTAAGGTCGAGGGAAGGGGCGGGGAAGGAGCTAAGGGCTAAGGGGAGGAGTTAAGGGTGGGGAAATAAAAGTGGGGCGGAGCCAAGGGCACGGAAGGAGCTGAAGGTTGAGCAGAAGAAAGAGGGGCGGGCCCAAGGGCAAAGAGAGGAATTAAAGATCTGAAGGTAAAAAGGAGGAGTGGGGTCAAGAGCGCGGGGAGGAGCTAAGGCTGTGCGCGATGAAAGGAGGGGCGGAGCTAAGGGCACAGAGAAGGAACAGCCTTTGGAGAAAGAACGAAGGGCGGAGCTAAGGGCAAAGGGAGGAGCTATGGATTCCATGGAAGCAAAGGGGGAGCGGGACTAAGATCTCGGGGGGGATCTAAGGGTTTCAGGCAAGAAAGGAAAAGGGTACCGGGAGGAGCTAAGGTTGTGATGGAAGAAAAGAGGGGCGGGGCTAAAGGGAGGGAGGAGTTAAGGGTCTAAGAGAAGAAAAGAGGGGCGGGGCTAAGGGCATAGAGAAAAACAAACCGATTGAAGGAAAGAAGGGGCGGGGCAAAGGGAAGAACTAGGGGGTTGAGGGAAGAAAAGAGGGGCGGGGCTAAGGGCAATGGGAGGAGCTAAGCTACTGAAGGGAGAAAAGAGGGGCGGGGCTAAGGGCAGACGAAAGAGCTAAGGGCCCAAGAGAAGAGAGAGGAGAGGGCGGGGCTTCAAGGCTAAAAGAAGACAAAAGGGACCGACCTAAGGGCGAAAGGGAGGCGCATAAGACTCCAAGAAGACAGAACAAGGAAACTGGACCCCCCCCCCAAAAAAAAAAAAAAAAAAAAAAAAAATCAGACACATCGAGGATCAATATTGGGAAGAAGGAACAGAGATAAACGATAAGAGAAGAGAACAGTGAGATAACGAAGCGCACGTGTGACATTTGCGTCGCAGGGAAAATGTCAGGGGCCTGCAGCTGGTGGCTTCGGGGGCAGATGGCAGATGGTGTCAGGTATACCGTGTCTTTAACAGGTGGAGCCGTGGTAGGAGGAGGCCGGGGAGAAACAGTATGGGGGAGAAGAGGGAGGAAAAGAAAGAGGGAGATGAGAGGGATGAGCGAAAGAGTGGATGATAAAGAGGAGAGAGAGAGATATGAAGATGAGAAGGGAGACAGAAAAAGCGGGGAGAAGAGTGAGGAAAAGAAAGAGGGAGATGAGAGGGGTGAGCGAGAGGGCGTGGAGGATAAGCAGGAGAGAGAGAGAGAGAGAGAGAGAGAGAGAGAGAGAGAGAGAGAGAGAGAGAGAGATGGAGAGATGGAGATGAGAGAGAGAGACAGAAAGAGCGTGTAGGAGAAGAGGGGAGAAAGAAGAGGAGAGAAGGGAGGAAAGAAGAGGATGAATTGCAGGGGGAGAAAGAAGAAGAGAGAGAAGAGGAGAAAGAGGAAGGGGATAGCTAAGAATAAGAGGAGGAATAAGAGGAAGAAGATGCAGAAGTTGAAGAAGATAATAATGATGAATATGATAATAATGCTTATGAAAAAAGATAATGAAAAAAGTAACAGGAATAAAACGGTAATTATCATGATAGTGGTAACGCTGATCATATTGAAAATAGTGACAAGATATTGACGGTAATCATGATAATTATCTTAATAATGATTAACTTTAAAAGAAAAAAATGAAATAATAACGGTATGATAAAATTTGACGGTAATGATAATGATAATAATAATAATAATAGTAACAATAATGATTATAATAAGGATAATGATAATGATAGTGATGGCGATAATGAAAATGATAATGATGATTTTATGATAATTTTAGTGACAATGATAATGATAATTATGATAACAAAAATAATAATGATAATGATAATGACGGTGATTATGATAATAATAATAATAGGTATAATGAAATTAAAATAGTGATAATAATGCTAATTGTGATAATGACAATGATAGTAATAATGATTTTAATAAGGATGATGATCATGATAATGATGATAATAATAATGATTATAATAATATTGATAATACTAATAATTATTATGGAAATAATGATGATAATGATAATGATAATGATGCTATTAATGATAATGATAACATTGATAATAATAATAATGAAAATGATAGCGATATGAAATCACAATTTCAAAGAAAGACACAGAAATAGAAGAAATAAAGAATAGGCAGAACACAGAGAAGCCAGCCAAGAGGAGAGACAAAATAAAGAGAGCGAAGAAGAGGAAGAGGCCGAAGGAACAACGAACCGAGGGCGCGCCGCAGCCCGACAGATGAATACCTGAATTCATCATGGTTCCCCTAACAAGCGGGGCGCAGCGTTGCCAACGGGGCCACGCCAGATGCAGCGGTGACAAAGGCTCTGCCCCGCGCTGTATGGAGGCGTAAACAAAAAGATGTGTGAAGGAGCGATCTACGATAGGGGGGGGGGGAGGGGGTGCGTTCATGTGTACTT
>NC_091567.1:28162542-28165042 GCF_042767895.1 Penaeus vannamei
CTCCCTTTTTATCTTCTCTGTAATATTTCTCTCTCTTTGTCTTATTCTTCTTTTTTTCCTTTTTCTGTTCTTTATCTCATTTCTCCCTCTTCTTTGTCCGTATTTCCATCTTCCATTTCAATATCTTTTCTTTTTCATTTCTCCCACTTTTATTCTCTGTTGTATTTCTCTCTTCTTCGGTTATCCATCTTCTCTTCTCCGGATTTATCATTTTCCTCTTGTTCATCACATTCTTCTCATTTCTTTCCTTCGTTGTATCATTTTCTTTCTCATCTTTTTTTTATATATTTTTTCTCTTTCTTATCACACTCTCTGTGTCTCTGACTTATCTCTTTCCTCCTTTCTTTTGCGTTATTATCTTTCCTGTTTTGTCTACATTATTTTGTGCCATTAGCTTATTCTGTCGTTTTCTTTTCCTCTCTATCTCTCTCTTCCCCCCCCCTCTCTCTCTCTCTCTCTCTCTCTCTCTCTCTCTCTCTCTCTCTCTCTCTCTCTCTCTCTCTCTCTCTCTCTCTCTCTCTCTCTCTCACTCTCTCTCTCTCTCTCTCTCTCTCTCTCTCTCTCTCTCTCTCTCTCTCTGCTTCAGTGTCAGTCAAGTAGGTAAACAAATAGATAAATTGATAAATAATGAGTAATAAAATTGATTCGTAAATAACTGAATAAATTAATAAATATATAAACAAATAAATGAGTAAATAGATACATGAATAAGTGAGTGAATAACTGAATTAATGCATAGATCAATAAACAAAGAAGGAAATAAATAAATGTCTAAAAAACTGAATGAATAAAAATAATAAAAATAATTGTTGGGGTTGGGGAGGGGTAGAGGGGGAGAAATATACCCTTCTCCCTTCCTCCCTACCCCTTCCCTATTCATCCTTCCCATTATCTCCCTTCTCCTCCTCCCTATTCCTTCTCCCTATATCCCTCCCCTCCTCCCCCTGTATCCCCTCCCACTCCTATTCCTCTCCTTCTCCTCTGCTTCCTCCTCCCTATTCATCCTTCCCATTATCTCCCTTTCCTTTCCCCCTTCTCCCCCTTCTCTCCTCCTCCCTCCCCATCATTCCCCTATCCCACTCCTCCCCATTATCTCCTTCCCCCCTTCTCGCCTCTTCCTCCCATTACCCCTTCCCACCCTCCCCATTATCATCTCCTTCCCCCTTCTCTCCTCCCCTTCTCCTCCTCCTCCCCACATTATCCACCCTTCCCTCCTCCCTATTATTCTCCTCTTCTCCCCTCTCCTTCTCCTCTTCCCTCCCTCCCCATTATCCTCCCCTTCCCACTCTTCTCCCCATTATCCCTCCTTCCCCCTCCCTCCTCCCTATTATCTCCTTCCCCCCTCCTTCTCCCTCTTCCTCCTCCTCCTCCCCATTATCCCCCTTCGCCCCCCCCCTTGCTTTGAAATACCTTCCCGACGGTTTGCCAAAAGTGACAAACAAGGCAAAGAGCTCGTGAAGGAATGCCCAACAACCTCTGCCATGTGTGCGTGTTTTTTATGTATGTTTTTTTAGGGTATTTATCCTTGTTTAGAGATAATTGATCTCGGGAATACCGGTTAGCGTTCCATTAACGGCGAAAAGTTATGATAGAAATGGTAACGGTGTTTAGAGGGTGCATGTGTGTGTTTATACGAGTGTATATGTGTGTTAATTAATGTATGTATGTATGTCTGTATATATGTGTTTATATATGTGTGTATGTGTATATATATACACATGTATAATGTATAAATGCAAATATACATATACTGTTTATACATATACATACATACATTTATACATGTAGGCATATACATATGTATATACATGTATACATATACATATGTATATACATATATAGATGTATAAATGTGTGTGTGTGTGTATTCATATATGTATATATAAATACATATATATATATATATATATATACATATATATATACATATATAAATGGATAGATAGAGAGATAGATAGATAGATAGACATATATATATATATATACATATATATATATATATATATATATATATATATATATATACATATATAAATGGATAGATAGAGAGATAGATAGATATGATAGACAGGACATAGACATATATATATATATATATATATATATATATATATAGAAAGAGAGAGAGAGAGAGAGAGAGAGAGAGAGAGAGAGAGAGAGAGAGAGAGAGAGAGAGAGAGAGAGAGAGAGAGAGAGAGAGAGAAAATGAGAGAGAAAGAGAGAAAGAGAGAGAGAGAGAGAGAGAGAGAGAGAGAGAGAGAGAGAGAGAGCAGACAGACAGACAGACAGACAGACAGACAGACAGACAGACAGACAGACAGACGGACAGACAGACAGACAGACAGACAGACAGACAGACAGACAGACAGACAGACAGACAGACAGACAGACAGACAGACAGACAGACGGACGGACAGAGACAGAGAGAGAGTGAGAGACAGAGACAGACAGAGAGAAAGCAAGATGAGAGACAAAGCAAGAGAGAGAAAGAGAAATTGCC
>NC_091567.1:28195042-28197542 GCF_042767895.1 Penaeus vannamei
AGAGAGAGAGAGAGAGAGAGAGAGAGAGAGAGAGAGAGAGAGAGAGAGAGAGAGAGAGAGAGAGAGAGAGAGAGAGAGAGAGAGAGAGAGAGAGAGAGAGAGAGAGAGAGAGAGAGAGAGAGAGAGAGAGAGAGAGACGAGACAGGACGAGGCAGGACGAGAGTGTGTGTGAGAGATAGAGATAGAGAAAGAGAGAGAGAGAGAGAGAGAGAGAGAGAGAGAGAGAGAGAGAGAGAGAGAGAGAGAGAGAGAGAGAGAGAGAGAGAGAGAGAGAGAGAAAGAGGGAAAACACGAGGTCTTTAAGCTTCGGAGATTCACGTGGTCAGAAAGGGACAGAAAGTGTGGGAGAAGAACAGAAGAAGAGAATGGGGGGAAACACCAAGAGAAAGGCAAGTGTGAAAGGGTGAGAGGAAAGAAAGGTAAAGGAAGAGATACGAGACTAAATAAAGAAAAGGTAAAAAGGTGCGAGACAAAAAAAAAAAAAAGATAAATAATAATAAAAAGAGAACGGTGGAAAATGCGAGATTTATGGAAGGGTAAAGAAAGGGGGGAGGGGGTAGAGATAGAATGAGAAGAGACACGAAGGGAGAAAAAGTGAAAAGGTGTGAAAGAGATGAAAAAAGAAGGGAAGAGGGATTTAAAAGGATATGGGGGAAGGGTTAGGAATGCCTGGTTAGATGGATAGAGAAAGCCAGATATGTTGATGGGCAGAGGGACGGATATCCTAATAGATAGACAGATAGATAGTTATAGTTAAAAATATACTAGAGATAGAGATAGTAAAAATAGATATATAAGTAAACAGAAAAATAACCATATAAAGCCAGATATGTTGATGGGCAGAGGGACAGATATCCTAATAGATAGATAGATATAGTTAAAAATATAGCGAGAGAAAAATAGATATGTAAGTAGACAGATAAATAACCATATAAAGCCAGATATGTTGATGGACAGAGAGACAGATATCCTAATAGATAGACAGATAGATAGTCACAGATAGTTAAAATTAAAGCGAGAAAAAAATAGATATATAAGTAGACAAATAAATAACCATATAAAGCCAGATATGTTGATGGCCAGAGAGACAGATATCCTAATAGACAGGCAAGTAGATGATTACAGTTTACAATTAGATATATAGGAATTTTAAAAAATATATAGACATATAGGTAGACAAATAAACAACCAGATGAACACAAATAAAAAAAACGTGGGTCGAAACGAAATGAAAAAGCGGACGAAAAAAAAGTAAGGACGAGCAAAAGAAACCAAACAAGAAAGAAAGAAAAAAGAAAGAAAGAAGAGATAATTGAAGGAGAGGAAGTATCATATATCATTGTTGTGAAGATCGCGAACAATTATACCTCGGGGCAGTGTGTGTGAAGGCGTTCCACAAACATTTGTATTTGAGCGATTATGCCTTCGATGACGTCACAGGAGGACAGTATTTCAGGGAGGGGGGGGGTGAGGGGGTCGAGGGGAGGGGAAGGGAGGGGATAGCAAGGGAAAGGGAAGGGGATGGGGAAGGAGGGAGAGGAGAAAGGTTGGGGAGGGGAAGGGAGGAGGGAGAATGAATGGGGAGGGGGAAGGGGAGAGGGAGAGGAAAGTCACAAGAGGACAGTATTTCAGGGAGGGGAGGAGAAGGGAGGGGAAGGGAGGGGAAAGGAGGGAGAGGAGGAAGGATGGGGAGTGGGAGAGGAAAGGAAGGGGAGTAACAGGGGGGAAAGGGGAAGGACAGGAATGGGAGGGGAGAGGTTGAGATGAGGAGAAGGGAAAGGACGGGAAGGGAGGAGGACGGGAGAGGGGTTAAGGGGAAGGGAGGGGAGGGGATAGGGAGGTAAGGGACGTGGGGGGGATGAGAAGGGAGGGAGACGGAGGAGGGGCGATGACCGGCCACTTAAAAGGCTTTTCTCCCCTTTCCCTTCCTCTCAACCCTCCTCCTCCTCTTCCCTCCTCTTCCCCTGTCCCTCTTCGTTACCCTTCCCTCCTTCATTCCTCCCGGCTATTGTCCTGAATCCAAAATACCATTGTTCTGTGCCACTTCAAAGAGAGAGAGAGAGAGAGAGAGAGAGAGAGAGAGAGAGAGAGAGAGAGAGAGAGAGAGAGAGAGAGAGAGAGAGAGAGAGAGAGAGAGAGAGAGAGAGAGAGAGAGAGAGAGAGAGAGAGAGAGAGAGAGAGAGAGAGAAAGGTAGATAGATAGATAGATAGATAGTGAGATAGAAAGAAAGATAGATAGAGAGAGAGAAGGAGAGAGAGAGAGATTGAGAGAAAAAAACAAGTTCTCGAAAAGGTGATCATAGCAGGTCCCCCCCCTACTCCCCTTCGCTTTCCCTACAACCTCCCCCCCCTCGATCTCCCTCCGTACTCTCCCCTCCTAGAGCCTCCTCGTGCCCTTTTACCCTCTCCTCCTGATACCCTTTCCCTCCATCCCTTTTTTCCCTTGCTCTCTACCCTCCATTTCCCCGTTCCCTTTACCCATTGACCTCTCCCACCCCAT
>NC_091567.1:28207542-28210042 GCF_042767895.1 Penaeus vannamei
GTACACTCGTATATTTAATGGATTATATTTCATTCCTCTTTTTAATCCGCTAAATTTGGATTAAGGCGAAGGAGTGAGAGAATTTGCGGTTAAAGAATGACGAGAGGTTAGATCAGATCTTCCTTTTGTCGATAAAGAGAGGGAGTCAAAGAGAATAGAGAAGTCAAGCAACTAAGGAGGATGTGCCTCTAATTTGCATATCCAGACAATCGGAATTCTTTTTCTTTCTCTTTTGCTTCTTGTCTCACTTGTTTTCTCTTTCTTTTTCTTCTTCTCTCTTTCTCTGTCTTTCTATCTCTTTGTCTTATTCTCTCTCTTTCTCTCTCTCTCTCTCTCTCTCTCTCTCTCTCTCTCTCTCTCTCTCTCTCTCTCTCTCTCTCTCTCTCTCTCTCTCTCTCTCTCTCTTCTCTCTCTCTCTCTCTCTCTCTCTCTCTCTCTCTTTCTCTTTCTCTCTTCTTTCTCTCTCTCTCTCTCTCTCTCTCTCTCTCTCTCTCTCTCTCTCTCTCTCTCTCTCTCTCTCTCTCTCTCTCTCTCTCTCTCTCTCTCTCTCTCCTATCCCTCTAAACCATTGTTTTTTTTTCTTCCAGCCACCACTTTCTTCTATCCAACCCTATCTCTCTCCTTCTGTCTCTTCTCTTCCGTCCTTCTCTCTCTCCCTCATTTTCTCCATATTCTTCCTCGGTCCCTCTTTTCCTCTCCCTTCCCTTAACACTCTGTCCATCTATCCATCTATTCCTATCTCTCCCCTTCCCCCTTATCTTCCTTCTTTCCCATCTACCTCCCACTTTCTCCCCTCCTCTCCTTCCCTCTTTCTATCCATCTATCCACTTGCGAAATCCCATATCCCTTCTCTTTCCATCTTCCCCCCTTCCTACCAGCCTCCCACTCTGCTTATCTCCCTCCCTTCCTTCCTCCTTCCATCCTTCCCTCCCTCCCTCTCTTCCTCCCTCCTTCCTTCCGTTCCTCCCTCCTTCATTCCTTCCTTCCCTCTACTTATCCCTCCATCCCTCCCTCCCCACCCTTTCCTCCTTCCCCACCCTTCCCTCCCTCCCTTCCTCCCTCCCTCCCTTTCTCCTTCTTTCCCTCCCTCTACTTATCCCTCCATTCAATCATCCACCTACCTATTCCTCTCCTCCTAACCCCCCCCCCCCCCCCGCCCTAGAGTGATCAGACGTGCCTCTCTTCCGCCCATTTGAAATCATCGTCTAAATTTTCGGTGAAAGACCCTCTCGACGACGATCGCGGGCGGGTGGGCGGGGCTTAAGACCATTAGTGGGCGTGATAACGGAAGGCCTCGTCAACGCCACCGTCCGCGTGGGTAGGGTGTATAGGGGGGATAGGTGGGGTGAGTGAGTGTGAAGAAGGGAGAGAGAGAGAGAGAGAGAGAGAGAGAGAGAGAGAGAGAGAGAGAGAGAGAGAGAGAGAGAGAAAGATAGATAGAGAGATAGAAAGAGAGAGAGAGAGAGATAGATAGAGAGAGAGAGAGAGAGAGAGAGAGGGAGAGAGAGAGAGAGATAGAGAGAGAGAGATTTAGTTCTACAATATACTCCATTCTTACAGTTTTACAGAGGGCCAGGGGTCTTCAGTTAGTGTGAGTGTGTGAAGAGAGAGAGAAGAGAGAGAGAGAGAGAGAGAGAGAGAGAGAGAGAGAGAGAGAGAGAGAGAGAGAGAGAGAGAGAGAGAGAGAGAGAGAGAGAGATAGAGAGAGAGAGATTTAGTTCTACAATATACTCTCATTCTTACAGTTTTACAGAGGGCCAAGGGTCTTCAGTTAGTGTGAGTGTGTGAAATGAGAGAAGAGAGAGAGAGAGAGAGAGAGAGAGAGAGAGAGAGAGAGAGAGAGAGAGAGAGAGAGAGAGACAGAGAGAGAGAGAGAGAAAGGTAAAAAAAGAAGGGTGATGATTTGAAGTGTTATTAAATACTGAAAATTGGTGGAGGTAATGATGATGATGATAATGATGATGATGACGAAGACGATGATGATGATGATGATGATGATGATGATGATGATTTGCATGGTGACACTAAAGATGATGAGATAAGTGATTGCGATGATGATTAGAACTATTAGAATCATACTGATGAGGATATTAAGGATGCTAATGGTGATTAAACTAATGTAACAGCACCGATAATAACTGGGAAGATTATGAGGATGTTACCAATTATAATATCAAAAAACGATTATTATACCCAATAAAGATACTGAAAGTTGTAACGATAACGAAATGATATAACGACATAATATAATGATATGATATAAAAGGTAATGATAACGATAACGAAATAATATAATGATATGATATAATGCTATAATTTAGTGACATAATATACAATGAAATATTATAACGGTATAATCATCACAAAAAAGTCATTTTTCTCTCTTTCTCTCTCTCGCTCTCTGTCTGTCTGTACGTCTCTCTCTCTCTCTCTCTCTCGCTCTCTGTCTGTCTGTACGTCTCTCTCTCTCTCTCTCTCTCTCTATCCCCCCCTATCTGTC
>NC_091567.1:28215042-28222542 GCF_042767895.1 Penaeus vannamei
TATCACGTTACCTGTCAAGTGGAAACTAACTTTGTCCAATCTGTGAAGTTGATTTACGGCAGCTCTTAATCGGAGCCTTCCCGGGCTTCATACTTGGAGGGGGTGGGGAGGGAGGGAGGAGGGGAGGGGCTTGGGGGATGGGGGGAGAGGGGAGGGGGGAGGAAGGGAGGGGAGGGGGGTTGGGGGATGGGAGGAGAGGGGAAGGGGGAGGGAGGGAGGGAAAGGGGTTGGAGGAGGGGGGGAGAAGGGAGGGGAGAGGGGGAGGAGGAGGACGAAGGGGGGAAGATTGGAGGAGGAGTGGGAGTTGGGAGGTGGAAGGTTTGTAAGGGGGCTGGGAAGATTGGAGGGAGAGGGTGTGGGGGAGGGAGGAAGAGGAAGGAAGGAGTGAGAGGTTGGGAGAGGGGGGAGGGGGAAGGTTGGAGGGAGTGAGAGGTAGGGGGAGGGGTGGGAGAGGGAGAGGGGGAAGGTTGGAGGGAGGGAGAGGTTATAGGAGGGGTGGAAGAGGGAGGGAGGAAGAGGTTGGAGGAGGAGGTGAAAGGCTGGTGGGGGTTAGTAGAGTGAGGGGGGGAGGAGGTTGGAGGAGGGGGGGAGGGGGAGGGTGAAGGTGGTTGGAGGAGATGCAGGGGGAGAAGAGGGATATGAGTGAAGGGGGAGTGGGAGGTTGTAGAGGGGAGAAAAAGGGAAATGGTAGGAGGACAAGGTTGATAAGCAAGAAAGGGAGGAGGGTAGAGGGAGAAAGGGGAAAGAAGGAGAGGGCAGAGAGGGGGAAGGGAGAAAGGGGGAAAGAGGGAGAGGGGGAGAGAAGGGAAGAAGGAGAATGGGGAAAGAGGGAAAGGAAGAAAAGAGAAAAGAGGGAGAGGGGGAAAGGGAAAAAGGAGAAAGAGGGAGAGGGGAGGAGAGCGCGGGGACAGGGGTATAGCGGGAGAGATAAATGTGAAATTGACGGAGCGACAAGAGTGCTAATGGAATGGGGGAGGAGGGAGAAGGAGAGGGAAAGAAGGAGCGAAATGGAGAGAAAGGGTGAAAGATCGGTGGGGGAGGGAGGGGAGAGGGTGAGGGGCTGGTCAGAGGAAGGGCGAAGGCGGTTGGAGGAGGGGGAGAAGGGGAGGGGTGGGGGAAGGGGGGAAGGAAGTTGGAGGAGGGGTAGAGAGGCTGTGGGGGTGGAAGGATGGAGGGGGAGGGGGACTAAGGGTTGGAGGAGGGGCTTAGGGAAGGAGTGGGGAGGGGGGAAGGGCTGGGGAGGTGGGTAGGAGGGGGGAGAGGTGGGTAGAAAGGAGTGCAAAGGGTGGGGGAGAAAGGGGGAGGAGAGTGGGCAGGGGGGGATGATGGAGGGGTAGGAGGGAGGGAGCCGGGGAATGTTGCGAATGGCAAATGTTGCAAAAGCATTCCTTTTTTTGCCTTGCGAATCCAGTTTCGCACCAACGGGAAATATTTTGATGCATTTATATTGTATTGTGTATAGTTGCATATTTTAGTGATATTTTATTGTTATCGGTAATGATGGTGATAATAATTATGAGGATACTACTACTTCTGCTACTGCTATTACTACTTTCACTACTGCTACTACTACTATTACTACTACTACTACTACTACTACTACTACTACTACTACTACTACTACTACTACTACTACTACTAATACTGATGATGATGGTGACGATGAAGATGCGGCTATCACTACTACTGGGCAACAAATGAAATTATAAAGTTAATGATGATAATAATGATAAAAAGATCAACAAAATAATAACAATGACAAGAAGGATTATGATAATGATAATAATACTAATAAAGGAATAATAATAACAATGGTAACAACGATAATAATGATAAAAAGACCATCAAAATAATAACAATGGCAAGAAGGATTATGATAATGATAATATTACCAATAAAGGAATAATAATAGCAATGGTAACAACAATAATAACAAACACAATATCAATAATTGCAATAACGACATATGTGGTGATAAGTCCCGCTATGAGTGCTGTGAATATACAGTAAGGTAATTCTGTCTCTTGTTTAGCGGCTGTTTATTGTCAACCAATATACTTCTGGTACGGATTACATAGACGTATGTTAATTTTTTTCGTCAACAGAAACATTGCTATTGGTGTTTATGATCTTTTATTCTCAGTGTTATAGTTGTGTTAACTGTGATATTTTTTGCTACCTTTTTTACATTTGCTTCTCTGAATAACATTATTATGCCATTTTTTATGTCTTGGTAGTTGCTATTCGGTATTATGTCTTTCTCTAATCGTTATTGTTGTTGCTGTTATTACTGTCATCGCCACTGTTGTTGATTACTGTTGACTGTTGCAATGTCAACGGAAGGGCCGTGCAGGTCATTCGTGGCGGCGCTGTGTGAACGATTACCCTCCCTCCTTCCCTCCCCTCCTCTGCCTCCTCCTCTCTTCCCTCTCTCCCTCCTTCTTTCTTCCCTCTCTCACTCCTTCCCTCCCTCCTCTCTTCCTTCTCTCACTCCCTTCCCTCCCTCCTCTCTTCCTTCTCTCACTCCCTTCCCTCCCTCCTCTCTTCCCTCCCTTCCTCCTCTTTTCCCTCTCTCCCTTCACTCCCTCCCTCTTCCCTCTCTCCCTTCCCTTCCCCCGTTTATCCCCTCACCCTCATCTCCTGCATCCTTCCCCTTTCCCCTCCCACCTCTCCCTGCCCCCCCCCCCCCCTCCAGCACCCTGCAGGTACCGGAAGTCGCTGTCCGTTAGAGCCTGGCTTCCTCGTCGCGGCAAATGCTGACAAAGAGGGGGGGGTGAGGGGGAGGTGAAGGGGAGGAGAAGGAGGTGGAGGGGGAGGGAGGGAAGGGGAGATGTAGGGGAAAAGAGGGAGATGTAAGAGGATTAGATGAAAGGGGAGGGAGAGGGGGGAGAGGAGAGGAAGGGAGAAGAAGGAGGTGGAAGGGGAGGAAGGGAAGAAGAAGGAGCTGGAGGAGGAGAGAGGGAGGGGGAGATAAAGAAGAGAAGAAGGAGGTGGAGGGGGAGATGAAGGGGAAAAGAGGGAGATATAAGAAGACTGGGTGAAGGGGGAGGGAGAGGGAGTTAGAGGGGGAGATGAAGAGGAGTGGGAAATGAAAGTGGGAAGGGGGAAGGGAAATGAGAGGGGGTAGAGGGGAAGATGAAAAGGAAAAAAGGGGGAAGAGGGTATGAGGAACAAAGGGTAAAGGGAGAGATGAAGGCGAGAAAAGGGACATGAAATGGGTGGAGGAGAGAAAAGGGGAGATGGTGGGAGGACAAGGTTGATAAGGAAGAAAGGGAGAAGAGGTAGAGGGGGAAAGGGAGAAAGGGGGAAAGAAGGAGAGGGGAGAAAGAGGGAAAGGGAGAAAGGAGAAAGGAGAGGGGAGAGAGAGGGACAGGGAGAAAGGAGAGAGAGAGGGACAGGAAGAAAGGGGAGAGAGAGGGACAGGGAGAAAGGGACAGGGGATAACGGGAGAAACAAACGAGAAATAGACGGAGCGACAAGAGTGCTAATGGAATGGAGGAAGAGGGAGAAGGAGAGGGAAGAAGGAGCGAAATGGGGAGAAAAGGGAAAGAAAAGTGATGGAAAAGGAAGAAGAAGAATAAAAACGAGAGCTGAGATAACCGAATGAAAGGAGAAATAGAGGGAGGTACGAGGGTCAAAGAGAGGAAGGGAGACCGAATAAAAAGAATGAATTGGAAGAGTTAGGAAAACACGAACTATAAAGGGAATTTTTTTTATCAAAAGGTAACGTAAACATACACAACAGACAAAGAACAAACAAATACAAAACATCGAATAAAAAAATAGCCGAATAGAAAAACGTAAAGAGAAAGAGAGAGAGAGAGAGAGAGAGAGAGAGAGAGAGAGAGAGAGAGAGAGAGAGAGAGAGAGAGAGAGAGAGAGAGAGAGAGAGAGAGAGAGAGAGAGAGAGAGGGAGAGAGAGAGAGAGAGAGAAAGAGAGAGAGAGAGAAAGAGAAAGAGTGGGAGAGAGACAGAGACAGGGAGAGTCGGAGAGAGAGAGAGAGAGAGAGAGAGAGAGGGAGAGAGAGAATGGCAGAAAGAGAGAGATAGTGGGAGAGAGAGAGAGAGAGAGAGAGAGAGAGAGAGAGAGAGAGAGAGAGAGAGAGAGAGAGAGAGAGAGAGAGAGAGAGAGAGAGAGAGAGAGAGAGAGAGAGAAAGAAAGAGAGAGAGAATAACAGTTACAGCAAAAAAATGACGAAGGCAAGAAATCCACACACATCCGGCAACAACAGATAGGATCGCATGTAAAAATATAAAAACAAAACAATTCATACGGTTTCGTTGTGGACCGAAAATGTGTGGAGGAGAATGTGGAGGAAAATCAGGAGGTGGAGGAAAATTAAGAGGTGGAGCGAAATTAAGAGGTGGAGCGAAATTAAGAGGTGGAGGAAAATTATGAGGTGGAGGAAAATCAAGTGGAGGAAAATCAGGAGGTGGAGGAAAATAAAGAGGTGGAGGAAAATTATGAGGTGGAAGAAGAATGAGGAGGTGGAAGCGAATGAGGAATAAAATGAGGTGGAAGCGAATGAGGAGTAAAATGAGGAGGTGGAAGCGAATGAGGAGTAAAATGAGGAGGTGGAAGGGAATGAGTACGTGGAAGCGATGAGAAAATGGAAGAGAATGAGGAGTTTGAAGAAAAAGGAAGAGTCGGAATAAAATAAGAATGCGTAAGAAAAAAAAGGGAAGTAAAACACAATTAGAATAAAAATAGTTCTGTAACTCTGACCTTTTAAAATAATCTCTTTAAAGCAGCCTCTATTTAGAATTCCGAAACAAAGAGAGTGTCGGAGATCACTCAAATATTTATATATTTTTTTCTCTCTCAACAACATCAATGGAAATAAACCCGTGCAAGCTGCTTCAGTTTATACCACAATAACCTAATACGAATAATAACAAATACAGCGCCGTTTCTTTCACTTGTATAATCACTTTTACTTTCTCCTCTGCTGCTCGGCTTATAACCTTAGGAGAATGAGAAAGAGTGGGAGAGAAAGAGGGAGTGGAAGGGGATGATGATGGTGATATGGATGGTGATGGTGATGGTGATGGTGATGGTGATGGTGATGGTGATGATGATGAGGATGATGGGGAGGAGGAGGAGGAGGAGGAGGTGGTGGTGGTGGTAGAGGAGGAGTTAGAGAGAGAGGAGGAGGAGGAGGAAGAGAAGGAGGAACAGGAGGAAGAGGATCATGATGGGGAGGAGGAGGAGGAGGAGGAGGAGGATGGGGAAGATGAGGAGGAGGAGGATGAGGAGGAGGAGGTGGTGGTGGTGTTGGAGGAGGAGGTAGAGAAAGAGGAGGACGAGGAAGAAGAAGGAGGAACAGGAGAGGAGGGAGGAGGAAGAGAAGCAGAAGGACAAGGAGGAAGAAGAGAAAGAGAAAGTAAAAAAAAATGAAAGAGAAGGAGAATAAAGGATAGAAAGAGATAGAACAGAAATAAAACAACGAACAGAAGCTAGAAAAAAAGAAATTGAGAAAAAAAAAGATAAAAGAAAGGAATATGAAAGGAATACCAGAAGGGAAACGCGATGAAAGAGGAGAGGGGAAAGGGAGGAGAGAAGCAAGACTCGAGTTCGCGTCGGAACAACTCACCTTTCGAGAAGCGAGCGAAAGATAAGACGATATGATAGCGGCGGCGTCTGTCTGTGCTTATTATGTCAGGGCGTGATTAACTCAAGGGAAGGAGGGGGGGGAGGGAAGGAGGGAGGGAGAGGGGGGGGAAGGAGGGAGGGAGGGAGGGAAGGAGGGAGAGGGGAAGGAGGGAGGGAGGGAGAGGGAGGGAGGGAGGGAGGAGGGAGAGGAGAAGGAAGGAGGGAGGGAGAGAGGGGAAGGAGGGATGGAGGAGAGAGGGAGAGGGGGAGGGATGGAAAGAGGGAGAGAGGAGAGGGAAGGAGAGAGGGAAAGGGAGAGGGGAAGGAGGGGAGGGAGGGAGAGACGGGGAGAGGGGGAGGGATGGAAAGAGGAGAGGGAGAGAAGAGGAGAAGGAGGGAGGGAAAGGGAGAGGGGAAGGAGGGAGGGAGAGAGGGAGAGGGGTTGGAGGAGGGAGGGAAAGGGAGAGGGAAGGAGGGATGGAGAGGGAGAGGGAAGGAAGGAGAGAGGGAGAGAGGGAGAGGGGAGGAGGGACGGAGAGGGAAAGGGGAAGGAAGGAGGGAAGGAGAGAGGGAAAGGGAGAGGGGAAGGAGGGAGGGAGAGAGGGGAAGGAGGGAGGGAGGGGGGAGGGAGGGAGGGAGGGAGAGAGGGAGAGGGGAAGGAGGGATGGAGGGGAGGGAATGGGAGAGGGGAAGGAGGGGGGAGAGGGGAGGGAGGGAGGGAGAGAGGGAGAGGAAAGGAGGGAGGGGCGAGGGAGAGGAGAGAGAGAAAGAGAGAGAAAGGAGGGGAAGGAGGGAGGGAGAGGGGAAGGAGGGAAAATAGAAGAAAGAGAGAAGAAGGAAAAGGACGAAGCGATAAAGAAAAGGGGAGGAAATAATGAAGATAGGGAGGGAAATAGAACAGATAGTAAGGAGGATTTCTATAATGATAAAAAACGAAACAATGAAAGAGGTCAAGAATAGGGGAAATGGGAAACAAGAAGAGGATGAGGAGAAAATTGGAAGGGAAGAAGTGACATGATTGGGGAAAACAGGGAAGAAGGAATTGATACTTATATGAGAAAATAAGCGATGAAGAAAACATAAGAAGTATAAAGAAAACTGCAATACAAAAATACACAAGGAATAGAATAATGCAAAAGATAATAGTAATAATAAAAAGAAACAAGAATAAGTATGTCTGTCTGTCTGTAGATCTAATATAAAAATACATAAGGAATCAAATTATGTAAATGACAATAGTAATAAAGAAAAACCAAATAAAGATAGATAGATAGATAGACGAAGCAGAGGCGCCTCACCACACCCGTTCCTTTCTCCCTCAGGAGGTCGAAGTGACCCGGGCGGTCCGCGAGGCCCTGGGCGGCGGCAACCTGCTCACTCCCTCAGACAACGCGATGCACCTCTTGGGCGTGCGGGTGGAGGAGCTTCGACACGGGCGCTACGTCTCACGCCCGCCGCCCAAGCTGGCCAAGAACCCGCCCCTTCTCGTGGTCTACAGCAGCGACCCCAAGCTCCTCGACCTGGCCGCCGTCGGGACGCCCACGCTCAACCTGACCGTGAACGAGGTGCAGGCCGCCTACGGGAAGGCCGCCCACGGAAGGAACGCCCACCATCATTACACCCATCACCGCTATGCCCGTGAGGCCCAGCAACATGCCCAAAAACGTGAGTAACATTTTTTTTCTTTCGCAAGATTCATAAATCATGATAAGACCACGACAGGTAAATTTGCAAAGGGAACTGCGGTCTGATTCAATTAATTCGGCCAGTCAGGGCAGGCTCACTTGAACAAGTGAACCCGGTGCGATCCGCATCTCTGTCGGCTTAGTTGATGATGCGTGTCGAAGGGATGCGCCGGGGGTGCAAATTGCAACAGAGTAAAACACACACACACACACGGACATGCA
>NC_091567.1:28245042-28250042 GCF_042767895.1 Penaeus vannamei
GTGACAGAAATGTAATAACCATAAGTAACGAACAATAGAGAACAAGAATATGAAGCAAATAGAATAAACGATGATTAAAAAGAAATACGAAAGGGGAGAGGGAGAGAAAGAAGGATAGAGAAAGCGATTAGGAAATGAATGTTACTTCACAGAGGAGAAAGATAAGAAGACGAAGAAGAAGGAGAAGAAGAAGAAGATGAAGATAAAGAAGAAGGAGAAGAAGAAAAGGAAGAAGGAAAAGAAGAAGAAGAAGAAGAAAAGAAGAAGAAGAAGAAGATGAAGATAAAGAAGAAGAAGGAGGAGGAGGAGGAGAAAGAGCAGGAGAAGAAGAAGGAGAAGGAGGAGTAGAAGAAGAAGAAGAGGAAGAAGAAGAAGAAGAAGAAAAAGAAGACAAAGAAGAAGAAAAGGAAGAGGAAATAGATGGTGATAGTGATAAAAAATGAAAGAGGAATTAAGAGAAAACACTTTATACGGAATTAGGGATTGAGATGGAAGGAAGAACAAGAATGAATGTAATATAGTAGATAATAATAACAAAGCTGTTCATAGCAATGATAAAAGTCATGAAATTAATGATAATGATGATAACAAGAGAGAAAATCGAATAATTCCAGCATTTCATAATATCAAATTGTAAGTTAATCGCTTAGACAAATAGATAAATAAATAAAAGGGAAACAGGAAGCCAAAGAGTAACATGTCCAATAAAGAAGAAATGCGAGTTTATCCAAGGTATATAGGCGAAAGAGGGAATAAAGAAAGCAAGGGAGAGAGAGGAAGAGGGTCAAGAGAGAAACCTCGCTAATTGTGGAGGGAAAGACGTAATGAAGAAGAGGATAGACGGAGGGGAAAGACGGAGAGGGGAGATAGGACGTGACGCACGAGAAGGGAACAAGAGAGGGGAAACGGAGTATAAACTACAATAAAGCAAGCGAGAAGAGGGAGACGGCGAGAGGAAAAACTCTCGGATGACACCTGACACCTGAGTCTGGCACCGTCTGGCTGGCATCGCTTGGGCTCGGACAGCGCTCCCTGCTTTCTGGTTTTAGGGGCAAGTCGGATGTCGTCTCCCTGCTTTCTGGTTTTAGGGGCAAGTCGGATGTCGCTTCCCTGCTTTCTGGTTTTAGGGGCAAGTCGGATGTCGTCTCCCTGCTTTCTGGTTTTAGGGGCAAGTCGGATGTCGCTTCCCTGCTTTCTGGTTTTAGGGGCAAGTCGGATGTCGCTTCCCTGCTTTCTGGTTTTAGGGGCAAGTCGGATGTCGCTCCCCTGCTTTCTGGTTTTAGGGGCAAGTCGGATGTCGTCTCCCTGCTTTCTGGTTTTAGGGGCAAGTCGGATGTCGCTCCCCTGCTTTCTGGTTTTAGGGGCAAGTCGGATGTCGCTTCCCTGCTTTCTGGTTTTAGGGGCAAGTCGGATGTCGCTCCCGTGCTCTCTGGTTTTAGGGGCAAGTCGGATGTCGTTTCCTTGCTTTCTGGTTTTAGGGGCAAGTCGGATGTCGCTTCCCTGCTTTCTGGTTTTAGGGGCAAGTCGGATGTCGTCTCCTTGCTTTCTGGTTTTAGGGGCAAGTCGGATATCGCTCCCCTGCTTTCTGGCTTTAGGGGCAAGTCGGATGTCGCTTCCCTGCTTTCTGGTTTTAGGGGCAAGTCGGATGTCGCTTCCCTGCTTTCTGGTTTTAGGGGCAAGTCGGATGTCGCTCCCGTGCTCTCTGGTTTTAGGGGCAAGTCGGATGTCGTCTCCTTGCTTTCTGGTTTTAGGGGCAAGTCGGATGTCGCTTCCGTGCTTTGTGGTTTTAGGGGCAAGTCGGATGTCGCTTCCGTGCTTTGTGGTTTTAGGGGCAAGTCGGATGTCGATGCCGTGCTTTCTGGTCTTAGGGGCAAGTCGGATGTCGCTTCCCTGCTTTCTGGTTTTAGGGGCAAGTCGGATGTCGATGCCGTGCTTTCTGGTCTTAGGGGCAAGTCGGATGTCGCTTCCCTGCTTTCTGGTTTTAGGGGCAAGTCGGATGTCGCTTCCTTGCTTTCTGGTTTTAGGGGCAAGTCGGATGTCGCTTCCCTGCTTTCTGGTTTTAGGGGCAAGTCGGATGTCGATGCCGTGCTTTCTGGTCTTAGGGGCAAGTCGGATGTCGCTTCCCTGCTTTGTGGTTTTAGGGGCAAGTCGGATGTCGCTTCCGTGCTTTGTGGTTTTAGGGGCAAGTCGGATGTCGCTTCCCTGCTTTCTGGTTTTAGGGGCAAGTCGGATGTCGCTTCCCTGCTTTCTGGTTTTAGGGGCAAGTCGGATGTCGCTTCCCTGCTTTGTGGTTTTAGGGGCAAGTCGGATGTCGCTTCCCTGCTCTCTGGTTTTAGGGGCAAGTCGGATGTCGCTTCCGTGCTTTGTGGTTTTAGGGGCAAGTCGGATGTCCCTTCCCTGCTTTGTGGTTTTAGGGGCAAGTCGGATGTCGCTTCCGTGCTTTCTGGTTTTAGGGGCAAGTCGGATGTCGCTTCCCTGCTTTCTGGTTTTAGGGGCAAGTCGGATGTCGCTTCCCTGCTTTCTGGTTTTAGGGGCAAGTCGGATGTCGCTTCCTTGCTTTCTGGTTTTAGGGGCAAGTCGGATGTCGCTTCCCTGCTTTCTGGTTTTAGGGGCAAGTCGGATGTCGATGCCGTGCTTTCTGGTCTTAGGGGCAAGTCGGATGTCGCTTCCCTGCTTTCTGGTTTTAGGGGCAAGTCGGATGTCGTCTCCTTGCTTTCTGGTTTTAGGGGCAAGTCGGATGTCGCTTCCCTGCTTTCTGGTTTTAGGGGCAAGTCGGATGTCGCTTCCCTGCTTTCTGGTTTTAGGGGCAAGTCGGATGTCGTCTCCTTGCTTTCTGGTTTTAGGGGCAAGTCGGATGTCGCTTCCCTGCTTTCTGGTTTTAGGGGCAAATCGGGTATCACTTCCGTGCTTTCTGGTTTTAGGGGCAAATCGGGTATCACTTCCGTGCTTTCTGGTTTTAGGGGCAAGTCGGATGTCTCTTCCGTGCTTTCTGGTTTTAGGGGCAAGTCGGATGTCGCTCCCCTGCTTTCTGGTTTTAGGGGCAAGTCGGATGTCGCTCCCGTGCTTTCTGGTTTTAGGGGCAAGTCGGATGTCGCTTCCCTGCTCTCTGGTTTTAGGGGCAAGTCGGATGTCGCTTCCCTGCTCTCTGGTTTTAGGGGCAAGTCGGATGTCGCTTCCCTGCTCTCTGGTTTTAGGGGCAAGTCGGATGTCGCTTCCCTGCTTTGTGGTTTTAGGGGCAAGTCGGATGTCGCTTCCCTGCTTTCTGGTTTTAGGGGCAAGTCGGATGTCGCTGCCGTGCTCTCTGGTTTTAGGGGCAAGTCGGATGTCGCTTCCGTGCTTTGTGGTTTTAGGGGCAAGTCGGATGTCGCTTCCCTGCTCTCTGGTTTTAGGGGCAAGTCGGATGTCGCTTCCGTGCTTTGTGGTTTTAGGGGCAAGTCGGATGTCGCTTCCCTGCTTTGTGGTTTTAGGGGCAAGTCGGATGTCGCTTCCCTGCTTTCTGGTTTTAGGGGCAAGTCGGATGTCGCTGCCGTGCTCTCTGGTTTTAGGGGCAAGTCGGATGTCGCTTCCGTGCTTTGTGGTTTTAGGGGCAAGTCGGATGTCGCTTCCCTGCTTTGTGGTTTTAGGGGCAAGTCGGATGTCGCTTCCCTGCTCTCTGGTTTTAGGGGCAAGTCGGATGTCGCTTCCCTGCTCTCTGGTTTTAGGGGCAAGTCGGATGTTGCTTCCCTGCTTTCTGGTTTTAGGGGCAAGTCGGATGTCGCTTCCCTGCTTTCTGGTTTTAGGGGCAAGTCGGATGTCGCTCCCCTGCTTTCTGGTTTTAGGGGCAAGTCGGATGTCGCTTCCCTGCTCTCTGGTTTTAGGGGCAAGTCGGATGTCTCTTCCGTGCTTTGTGGTTTTAGGGGCAAGTCGGATGTCGCTTCCCTGCTCTCTGGTTTTAGGGGCAAGTCGGATGTCGCTTCCCTGCTCTCTGGTTTTAGGGGCAAGTCGGATGTTGCTTCCCTGCTTTCTGGTTTTAGGGGCAAGTCGGATGTCGCTTCCCTGCTTTCTGGTTTTAGGGGCAAGTCGGATGTCGCTTCCCTGCTTTCTGGTTTTAGGGGCAAGTCGGATGTCGCTTCCCTGCTTTGTGGTTTTAGGGGCAAGTCGGATGTCGCTTCCCTGCTTTCTGGTTTTAGGGGCAAGTCGGATGTCGCTGCCGTGCTTTCTGGTTTTAGGGGCAAGTCGGATGTCGCTTCCCTGCTTTCTGGTTTTAGGGGCAAGTCGGATGTCGCTTCCTTGCTTTCTGGCTTTAGGGGCAAGTCGGATGTCGCTTCCCTGCTCTCTGGTTTTAGGGGCAAGTCGGATGTCGCTTCCGTGCTTTCTGGTTTTAGGGGCAAGTCGGATGTCGCTGCCGTGCTTTCTGGTTTTAGGGGCAAGTCGGATGTCGCTTCCCTGCTCTCTGGTTTTAGGGGCAAGTCGGATGTCGCTTCCCTGCTCTCTGGTTTTAGGGGCAAGTCGGATGTCGCTTCCCTGCTTTCTGGTTTTAGGGGCAAGTCGGATGTCGCTTCCCTGCTCTCTGGTTTTAGGGGCA
The DNA here is from genome assembly GCF_042767895.1 of Penaeus vannamei. Classification (NCBI taxonomy): domain Eukaryota; kingdom Metazoa; phylum Arthropoda; class Malacostraca; order Decapoda; family Penaeidae; genus Penaeus; species Penaeus vannamei. The sequence goes on from NC_091567.1 coordinate 28,249,607, forward strand.
AGTCGGATGTCGCTTCCCTGCTCTCTGGTTTTAGGGGCAAGTCGGATGTTGCTTCCTTGCTTTCTGGTTTTAGGGGCAAGTCGGATGTCGCTTCCCTGCTCTCTGGTTTTAGGGGCAAGTCGGATGTCGCTTCCCTGCTTTCTGGTTTTAGGGGCAAGTCGGATGTCGCTTCCCTGCTCTCTGGTTTTAGGGGCAAGTCGGATGTCGCTTCCCTGCTTTCTGGTTTTAGGGGCAAGTCGGATGTCGCTTCCCTGCTTTCTGGTTTTAGGGGCAAGTCGGATGTCGATGCCGTGCTTTCTGGTTTTAGGGGCAAGTCGGATGTCGCTCCCCTGCTTTCTGGTTTTAGGGGCAAGTCGGATGTCGCTTCCCTGCTTTCTGGTTTTAGGGGCAAGTCGGATGTCGCTTCCCTGCTTTCTGGTTTTAGGGGCAAGTCGGA
>NC_091567.1:28255042-28262542 GCF_042767895.1 Penaeus vannamei
TTCGAGGCAGACGCTTAGTCATACATCACACATGCGATGATCAAAGACAAGACGCCATCTTACAAAATATCCCGAGGGCGCGAATTATCCTAAGATGAGGACCATTAATATAAGACAATGAGTAAGGGAGGGGAAGGGGAGGGGGGAGGAAGAGGAGGAGGGGGAGAATGGGGGGTGATTAAGGGGGAGGGGGAGGAGGTTGGAGGTGGGCGGGGAAGGACGAAGTGGGCGGGGAAGGTCGAGGTGGACACAACCCTGGTATGCGTAGTTGCGTTCCTGCCACGCGCCTGTCTGTTAGTCTAGCAATGAGAACCGAAAGTGAGACATTTTGTGAAGTCCACCCTCAAATGAAAAAAGAAAACGGAAACCTAATTTTCTGCGACGGTTCTCGATTTCGCTAATTGAATATATTAATAATAATGTTTCTTGCGCTGGGATCCATAAATCTTTTTTTTTTCGAGTCATGACAATTCTCAGTCTGGAAATATTTTGCGAGGAGGAAGTTTCCTTGAGGATATTCTTCTCGAAATTGGGTCATTAGGACGATTTTCTCTTCCCAGGATTCGTAATGGTCGTCGGTTGGTGATTGTGTCGAACTGTGATTCGAATAAGAAGGATGATAAGGATAAAAATGTCGTTGTTATAAAGATGATATTGATAATGATAACATTATATATTAAGACTAATAATATTGATGATGATAATAATATTTATGATAATATTGATAATAAAATGTTTACGAAAAAATAGTGTTCATTCTTATATGTTTATGAAAAAATAATGCTCATTCTTATGATAATAGGGATAACAGTAATAATAACGAAAAAATAGTTCTCATTCTTATGATAATAACGATGAAGATAATAATAATAAGAAAAATGTCCAAGGAATCCTTAGCAAATAAAATAACCGGAAAGAGTACACAGACACGGACTGACATAACCTCCCAGAGCCAATCGTAACAGATTAATCATTTGCTACATCGATGCATACACGGCGGCTTGTTAAGGAAGGGCGGGGGAGGGACGAGAGGCGGGAAGCCAGGCAGGAAATGGGAGGGAATAAAAGAAGGAATGGGAAAATGGGTGGAATATTTTTGTTGTTTTTTGTTTTTTGTATTCTCTGTTGGTTTGCTTGTTTGGGTGGTTTGTTTGTCTGTTTGTTTGTTTGAACTGTTTGTTTGTCTGTCTGTCTGTCTGTCTGTCTGTCTCTCTCTCTCTCTCTCTCTCTCTCTCTCTCTCTCTCTCTCTCTCTCTCTCTCTCTCTCTCTCTCTCTCTCTCTCTCTCTCTCCCATTCCAACCCCCTTTCTTTTTTACTCTCTTACTTATTCCCTCTTCACCTCACTCTTCTTCTCTCTCCCATCCCTTCCTTCTTTCAACTCCAACCTCCCCGCTACCATACCCCACCCCCCATAGAGGCAACAATGGGAGTAGGAGAGTAAGAGCTGCCATCATTAAGGAATAGAGGGAGAGGAGGGGAGGGAAGGAAGCAGGGAAAGAGGAAGGGAGAGAGAAAAGGATGGAAAGAGGAGGTAGAGATAGAGGAGAAGGGAGATGGGAAGGGATGGATGGATGGATGGATGGATGGATGGATGGAAGGAAGGAAGGAAGGAAGGAAGGAAGGAAGGAAGGAAGGAAGGAAGGAAGGAAGGAAGGAAGGATGGATGGATAAATGGATGGATGGAAGGAAGGAAAGAAGCAAGCAAGTAAACAAGGAGAGAAGACAGAAAAAAAGAAAAGGAGAGAGGAAAGAAAAGAAAAAAGAAGACAAAAATGAAAAAGAAATAAAGTAAGAAAGGAGAGCGAAGGAGAGAGGGAGAGGGACGTGGTGACAGTTAAATTATTCTAATCCCGGCTGCACCTTTTTTTCTCCCACAATACCTGTTGTCAATGAAAGGTGGAGGATATAATGAGACGGAGAGATGGAGGAAGGGCCGAATGAATGGGCTGAGGGAGAAATGGTAGAGAGAAAGAGAGAGGGAGGGAAGGAGAGGGAAGGAGGGAGGGAGAAAGGGAGGGAGGGAGAAAGGGAGGGAAGGAGAAAGGGGTAGATAGGGAAGGAGAGAGGAAGGATGGAGGGATAGATAGGAGGGAGGTAGGGAGATGGAAGGAGGGAGGGAGGAGAGAGAGAGAGGGAGAGAAGGGGGCGGGAGGGAGAGAGAGGGAAGGAGGGAGGGAGGGAGAGAGAGGGAAAGAGAGAGAAGGAAGGGGGGAGGGAGGGAGAAAGAGGGGGAGGGAGGGAGGGAGGGGGAGGGGGGAGGAAGGGAGGGGGAGGGAGAAAGGAGGAGAGAGGGAGAGACAGAGAGAGAGAGAGAGGGAGAGGGAGAGAGAGAGAGAGAGAGAGAGAGAGAGAGAGAGAGAGAGAGAGAGAGAGAGAGAGAGAGAGAGAGAGAGAGAGAGAGAGAGAGAGATAGAATCAAACATACAGAAACACAGCAACAGATTGAGACGAAAAGAAGCACGTCGTTGAAATTGGAAAAAAATGAAAAAGAAGAAAAGAAAGAAAAGAAAGAGACCAGGGAAAGAGAGACAGACAAAAAAGAAGAAAGAGAGACACAGAGAAAGAGAGAGAGAGACAAGAAAAGAAGAAAGAGAGACACAGAGAAAGAGACAGGATAAAGAGAGACAGAGACAAAAAAAAGAAGAAAGAGAGACAGAGACAAAAAAAAAGAAGAAAGAGAGACAGAGACAAAAAAGAAGAAAGAGAGACACTGAGAAGGCGACAGGAGAAAGAAAGACATAGGCAAAAAAAAAAAAGAAGAAAGAGAGACAGAAACAAACAAACAAACAAAAAAGAAGAAAGAGAGACACAGCGAAAGAGATAGGAGAAAGAGAGACAGAGACAAAAAAAAAAGAAGAAAGAGACACAGAGAGAAGACCCCGAAAGGGAGACGAGCAACCGGAAGTGGCGGGCTCGGAAGCACCTTCATTTCCCGTTTTCTTCTCGGAGTCATACGTTTTCTTCCTGTCTCTGGTTACTCTCGTGCAGATATCATGATACATATTAAACTTGACAATATGCTGGTTATAATAGGTGCATTAATACGCGTGTTCGTTGTAGGGTATCTGGGCGGTTTGTGTGTGTGTGTGTTTGTATTTGTGTGTGTGTGTGTGTGTGTGTATGTGTGTGTGTGTGTGTGTGTGCGTGTGTGTGTGTGTGAGTGTGTGTATGTGTGTGTGTGTGTGTGTGTGTGTGTGTGTGTGTGTGTGTGTGTGTGTGTGTGTGTGTGTGTGTGTGTGTGTGTGTGTGTGTGTGTGTGTAAATACACACTCATTTATATATGTAAATATAAATAAATGAAAAATGTATATATATATATGTATATATATGTATATATATGTATATATATATATATATATATATATATATATATATATATATATATATATATATATATACATATGCATATATGCATATATCTATGTATATAAGTCTGTATATGTACATATGTATGTATGCCCATGTAAATAACTCATTCATGTCTTGCATCAGCCCTGTCTAAACCCCCGGCCTCAGCTGATTCAATAAACCCCCACCGCCTTTATCCCATCCACACCTTCATCATTTCCCGAATATGGAAACGCTTCTAAATTCTTCCCATCTGCTTTTGTGGTTCTAAAAATAACCCCTTTTGAATTGGCTTCACCCGTGTCTGAGCACAAAGCCTGTGGCGACCTGTCTCATCTTCTGCACTAGCTTGGCAGGCACCTTCTCATCTGCGCCCGTGACCCACCCTTCCTCTCTCTTTTAAAGCTTTTTTCACTTTTAAAGCTTTTCAGATTTTTTTTCTTTCTGTTCAGTTTTCAACCTTGGTTCTTGTTGCATTTCACCCTGAGAGCGGTTCGCGCAGGAACCTTTCTCATCTGCATCTACGATCCACCCTTCATTTCTCTTTCAGAGCTTTTCAGAAGTTTCTTTTTCAGTTTTTCTTGTTTCATTTCACACTAAGAGAGGTTCGTGGAATCTTGAGTTTAGAGTCTCTGATACGAAGGTTCTCACTTTCATCTTTCGAGATATCACGGATTCTTCAAACATTTTATGAACATCTACATGATCACCTGTCGCCTAGAGACCCTTGGCCATTTTCTGTTCCATCCTGGTCTTAGGCAGACATATAAACTCGCCAGTTGACAAACAGCCTTGAATGTCTATTTCATAACTATTTCAGAGATGATTGTACATTTTTTGCTACACATAGATACACGTAATTGGAACTAATTTAGCTAGTCTCTTTTTTAAAGATATAAATTAAAACACTGATCAGTACCAAAATACCGGCCTTCATAAATCCACTCTGATCAACACTAAAATCTCCGTCTTCATATTTGCGGCTGGGTGTCGTAAATCCTTCGCCACCCTCATCTCTTCTGCCACAGGTTTCACAAATCTCTCTTGAATGACCAACTTCACTAACGTCTCTGCTCTAACCATCCTTCACTCCCGTCGACACATGTATGTCTCACTTGCTTCACTAACACTTGTTTCTCCCACTATAGCCTCACTGGCGCAGTGAGAAAATATGTGTAAGTAACATGTATCCCACATCCTTCTGTCAGTCTGTTCTCTATCCAGAATTCTTCCTCTTAGTCTGGCAGTTTGATTGCTGTTTTCGTTTCTTTTGTACATCATTCTATTTTGGTTTTCTTCCTGTCTCTTTTTCCCTCAGTCTTTGCATGGGAATGCTTCAGTTTGAATATGCGTAGAATAGACACTATGCTTGTTTACGTATTTTCCTGAGTTTCTGTACATCTACGTAGCACTGTGCTGTGTATTTTGAACGAACCTAAATGCATGGTTTGTAAAGGATCGTAGGTCATTCACAGGTAAATTTCCAGCTGAGAAATTCATTTCCCGTTTTGACCCAAACAGATAACTCGGAATCTCTGGCGAAATTACAGGTTTTAGATTTATAGAAATAAAAGCTGATGTTCAACAGAAATTCATTCGCAACATGGCGGCCATCGCCTGTCACCTTCGCTAATGAATCATCCACTTTATCAAATGCCAAATATCCCAGATTTGCCCTCACACACACACACACACACACACACACACACACACACACACACACACACACACACACACACACACACACACACACACACACACACACACACACACACACACACACACACACACACACACACATATATATGTATGTATATATATATATATATATATATATATATATATATATATATATGTATGTATGTATGTATCTCCATTCTCAACCTTAAGACCCATTGCTTTATATGACCGCCATCGCAGCCTTCACTCAGTCGAGGTCCTTGTCCTCTGCAGTCCCTGGCGGCCGAGGACAAGAGGTGATCAGAGGCGGTCGCTGAGCTGAACACACCAAGCGTCGAGGCCTTTCTAGCTGGGGGGGGGTAGGGGGGGTGCAGTCAAACTTGCGATAACGCTTTTAGCTATTTTGGGATTCTGTTTTTGGTTTTTGTCCTTTGTCTATCAGGAATTTTAGACTATTATTCTTCCAGTGTTTAGTGATATTTATTTACGGTAGGATGTAGTAAGAGATACTCCTCCATATCCATAGTATTTTCTTAAGAGCATGCATTATGTATATATCTTTAATAACCTTCCTTCATATCATTTCGGATAAACGGAATTCCATATTCCATACCTCAACTCACGGCAATCCAAACACGACGGAATTCATAATTCTCGCAGCCGGCAACCCCCAGCCATCGCCTCGTGACCAACTACCCTTACGACTATTCGCCGCAGCCTAAAAGTTTCCCTTTCCGCCCACAGAGCCTGAGCGGCAGCAACCACGCTATCATACAGTCCCTGATCTACGTCCTGGGTGGGCGTCCTGAGGTCCCCGCCCCTTGCTGCGTCCCTGAGAAGCTCGACGCCATCTCCCTCCTGTTCCAAGAAGGCGACGACGGCTCCAAGTACCTCCTCAAGAACTACCCGAAGATGTCCGTCTCCTCCTGCAGCTGCCAGTGAACGCGCCGACGCGGAAGCAAGGGCGACGGTCTTCGGGAATTTTTTGTTTCCTTTTGGGAAAATTCTGGAAAAAGAAAATTTAAATATGATGAGGTCTTTTGAGGTGTATGTTCTATTATTTTTTCTATGTCTTTAGCAGTCTGATCCGAAGCTCTGGTAAGGTCGTGTTGGGTCCCACGAATCCATCCTCATGAGGCTCTAGCACATGGGGTTTCGAAAGGCTTCTGACAGGAAGAGGTCGAGGGTTCCAAGCACCTCAATGTTATCCTGCGAATCCTTCGGCTTTCCCTGGATTCGCTGGCGGAGAAAGGACGCGCCCGAGCTGTCCTTCCGCCAAAAGGAAGGCAACGAACTCAAAAGCTTTGTTGAGAGAAAAGGAAGAGTAGGAATTCCAAAAAACTCTTTTCATCGAGCGTTCCTTTCCTTTCACTGTCTCACCTCTCTAGCTGTTCTGAATCGACAGGGTTTTGGAAGCTTTTGAAATTATAATGTCATTCGGACACTGAAGTGGCGACAAGCGGCGTTACAGAATCTCTAATAATATCACTTTTGGATTATTCTGACACTTCTTTTCATTTTGAAGGAGAGGAGGAGGGTGGAAGCAAGAGAAGGGCGGTAAAGGGAGTGGAAGAAAGAAAGAGAACTAAAAAATAGAATTAAAAAAATGGTGATGATTACATTTCTTTCGAAAGGCCAGTTCCAGTACTATTTTCTCTTCGTGTCAATATTCTTATTTATACTTAATACCATCTTCTCTAAAGGCATAAAGACCAACGACTACCGCCAAAAGAATTTTTTTTCCAACACGGAAATCAACAAAGAAATAAAAATACTTGTTCGTGAGGAAGCTTTAATGAAGCCAATTCAGTTTTGCGGCTTATTCAATCATAATTTAATTCGGGACGCACGGTTCGGAGGCGTGTTTTGTTGTGCGATTTTTTCTTTTATATATCATTCGCTAGATTTGGTTAGCACGACTGGAGTTTGTGTCGAAATGACCTATAATTTTCTGCGTTGGTCTTATGGAAGATCGAAACTAGAAATATTAGCATGAAAATACGAAACTTTATGGAAGATAAGACGTACACGCGCCTACGATATGCACAATACACGCACACGCACACGAACGCGCGCGCGCGCACACACACACACACACACACACACACACACACACACACACACACACACACACACACACACACACACACACACATACACAAACACACACACTGCTATTTCTGGATTGTTTTAGTTAGAATATTATTTGCATCTTATTTCCAAGTAAAATTATTATAATTATGTAATTCGATGCCAAGATAATAGCCTGGAACCCTGAAGAATTTTTTAACAGTATCTCTACCTCCCCTTTTGGGCGCTCTCTTTATTTCTCCCAATTCCCTTGTTTTTCTTTTTTCTTCTTCTTCACCATTTTCATCTTTTCTCATTGTCTAATACCTCACGGAAACGATTCTGTGTTCTCTCTCTCTCTCTCTCTCTCTCTCTCTCTCTCTCTCTCTCTCTCTCTCTCT
>NC_091567.1:28275042-28277542 GCF_042767895.1 Penaeus vannamei
ATTATTTGATTTTCCACAAGACACCCAACGCCACAAATAATGGGAGGCAGAAATAGATTTCTGCATGTATACATAGTGTCTTCCCTGAAGATGGCTCTCTCCTAGGCCCACTGAGTCAGTCTCACTCCAAGTGTTTTGTGCCTTCATGATGAGATAGCCATATCACCTAATGCTCGGCAACAATTTCCCATGTCAAGACATTCCTGTTACCCATGCTACAGCCAGATTTTTTTCCATGATAAGATGTTCTCATAACCTGTCCTTCAGTCATATTTTCATGACAAGTTATCCAAGTCACATGAATCAGATAGTTGGAGGATGATCCAATCTATATTTTGATGGCAGCATTAAGTATTGATATGAAATATATAGACAGAGTAAATGGAGAAAGAAGTTTTTGTCGATGTCCATATAGTAAATGAAAAGATATAAAGAATGAGAATATTCAGTTTATTTATTTGCTAGAGATGATGTGTAAAATTATTTCAGTGAATAAGAGGTCCATGATTTAGCTAGTGTTTATTTAATTAAATGAAGGATCCATATCTTTATTACCAAAGAAGGACTTCTTGCTAATTATAGTAGGATGAATTACAAAAGATATCAGAATACGTTACAAAGGAATGAGTATGAAAATTACTGTACTTAAACAATAATTTTTGGAACCATAACAAAATATGAATGAGAAGAATTGAAGCAAGTTATAAGGAAAACTACCAGAGAAATGGTGGACTTATATAGAAGGAAGGTGAAATTTCTTGATTTTTCCTTAAATAAACAGTCGTTCCCCATTTTTAAAGTTTTGGTATATCAATAACAGAAAAGCAGAATTCATAGACTTTGTTCTAATATGTTTAATCTTTTGGCTTTTCTAGCAAGATGGATTACTCTGTGCTCAGCATTGCCTTAACAACCTGCTGCAAGGACAGTACTTCAATGCCGTAGACCTCGCAGAAATAGCCCAAGAAATGGACCAAGCAGAACAGCGGCACATGGCTGAGTTTGGCATGCAGACAGAGGACTTCAGACGATTTATGGAGGTACATGAGACAGCTTTCAGAACAGTCTTTGATGAGAGGGAGATATGCAGTGATTAGACTGAACTACAATTTTCATGAGTTATATATTGGCTTGTTCTATACCCAAAGTGTTTTGTAGCTTACATCAAGAAAAAAGAAAGAAAAGAATAATCATAAATGTATTTTTGGATATCATATTCAGATTTTCTGAGGAATGGGAAAGTATGCAAAAAATGCTTATGCCTTTTCAGCAACCTTCTGTGAACATGGATGACACTGGGATGTTTAGTGTCCAGGTGATCACTTCTGCGTTGAAGCTGTGGGACCTGACGCTTGTTCCATATGAGTCATCCAGTAGTTTAGCCCAGAAGGCACGAGGCAACCCCACGTGAGTCAGATGGTGTTACTTTTCTCCCAAAGATTTTTTAGTGGCTGCAGGAATGTCTGAAGGTGGTAAATTTGTGTAGGAATGTGGGGCTTGAGCTTACATGCCCTTGTCATTCCTTTCAGTTTGAAATGGCTGACATAATATAAAGTGAGGGTATATAGGATATTGAGGAAACACCAAGACACTTTAATTGTGATAAATATTTTGTACAGAGTTAATTTTTTTTTTTTATAGAATGTCTGTGAATAAGATGTTATTACTTTGTTATATAAAGTCATATCAGGCAGTTTGGAATAAGTGTAAATCTTTAAATGATATTTTTATATGGCCTTTTTCTATTGTTCATATTTGATTTATATTATGTTCTCTTTCCTTTGAATGAGTATAAAAACAGAGGAACTATCAAGTTCATTAGCAACCCATTATATCAATTAATAGTCATCATATTTTGTCATTAGGGATCAGCAGGCTTACATCTGTAATTTCAAGGAACACTGGCTGACTCTGCGAAAGCTAGGCTACCAGTGGTTCAACCTCAATAGCCAGCTGCCCTTCCCAGAACCCATCTCCGACACATACCTGGCACTCTTCCTCAAACAGCTTCAGCATGATGGTGAGGGAGTGTTTCTGTTGGTTATTATTTTGGTATTCACAGCTAGAGGAAGGCAGGCAACATACCCTTGAAAATGAAGAATTAATGAGGATTAAATTTAATTAGCTGAGAGAGTTTCAGCTGATTATTTTGTAACCCATCTTAGTGTGATGCCTCACTACTGCCCAGAGTCTGGTGTTACTGTTGTTTCTTACCCTTAATATTATTGTGGGCAAATTGACCTTAGTACCATTGCCATATAAATTTTTTAGTTTGGAAGCTTACTCAGTGTCTGAATAGTTGACTGAGATAAGTGACATCTCTAAAAGGACCCTTATGTTGCTTGTCTCTTTTTAATGGGGAACAATGCATTTGTATGTTAGGGTCTAACAGAGTTAAGTTGTAGAAGGCATGTGAGTAATGATTTACTTTATTTTATTTATTTATTTGTTCTTTTATTTTAGATGCTGATAATATCCCATAATCTCCAAAAGTTGCTGT
>NC_091567.1:28282542-28290042 GCF_042767895.1 Penaeus vannamei
TATAAATATACATACATACATACATACATATATATATATATATATATATATATATATATATATATATATATATATATAAATATATATAATATATATAAAATATATATATATATATATATATATATATATATGTATATGTATATATATATATATATATATATATATATATATATATATATATATATATATATATATATATATATATATATATATATATATATATATATATGTATATGTATATATATATATATATATATATATACTTATATGTATGTATATATGAATATATATAGAGATAGATAGATAGATACATACAAAGATATAGATGTAGATATATATGCTTATTTATACACACACACACATACATACATCTTATGATATTAGTATTTTTATGTAAAACTATCATTGTTCTAAATTTGTTGCTTATGAAGGGGCCTTGGAAGCTATTAGTTTTTAGTAATTTAAGGAACATGAATAATTTATTAACTCAACAGTTTATGTTGTACTGTATCAATTTGTTCAAAAGGGTAGATTTATCATATCATGTTGGAACCAATATAGGATGTGATAGTTATCATTTTATTCTGTTATTATTTCCTGAATTTTTGTTTTAGATTTTTGTGGATTTTGTGATATCTTGTGGTCATCAAACTGACACAATATGTTGGATTTGTAGATCAGTCCCCGACATAGAGGTAAATAATTGATGGATCTTTTCCCCAGAATCCTCTAATGCGAATTGTAATAAGGTGTTTTGAGGCTTTATTTTTTGAAGAAAACCTTTGTAAGTAGATAATTTAACTGATTTCAGAATTAATATTATGATGTAGGAGAGTCCTATTCGCATGAGTATTGTCTTGTATGGATCATTCATTCTATGGAAAAAGGATTAGTAAATTATTATAATTATTATCAACAGATACATTTGACTTTATCTAATAATTACTTTTTTATTTGACATGGTACTTATCACCATTGTCCCTTCCTTCATCACCATCATAATTAATTTCATTAGAGATCTTAATATAACCAACAATGCTTTATTTTGACAATTCCTGCATCATTTTTTTTCCAGCCAGCCAACAGTCATAAACAAATTCTTTATAAATATCAAGATCTTAGAAGTGTACTCTATAAAAAAAAGTTTAAGCAGTATTGATATGTTTACCTTACATCTGGTCATGGCCTTGTAGCTGATTTATTGATACTGTTAATTAGGGAGCAGAGTGTCTCGGATTTTATTGTGAAAGAGGGGCTCTTAAGGTAATTCTTCTTGTGTTATTGTCGTTTTGGGTTTCTAGAAGAAGAGTATTGTTGCATTTTATCGCTACATGTCATGAGATGGTCATTATGAATGGTCATTGGATGGAAGCAGTTGTTAGACAATAAATAAGAATTTCCAGATAAAGCAAAAGAAAGACTTTGGAGTGGCATCTTGTACTGAAGAGGTGAATGAAAATATTGGTGTTGTATGTCATGGGACTCAGTGCAAAGTAAAGCAGTATTAGCCTTGGGAAAGGTTTTCAAAAAGTAAAAAATTGAATAACCTTTTTTTTTCTCGTTCTTTAAAAATTGACTGATTTGATATGCTTTCTAATGAAGCAGTTGAATATGTGGGAAAAAATCTGAGAATGATTGCAGAATTTCAAACTTCATTTAACAGTTGGGATGTATGAAACTGAAAGCTGAATTTCTTTAACTAAAACCTGAAGAGGATATATTCACTATGATGTATATGAACATGAATAAAAAAAAATGAATATCATATTAGCATGGAATTTGATAGCATGAACATTTCATTCATACAAATCAAAGAATCTTGCCTGTTGCATGTGATAAATCACTATCAAATATCATTTAAGCATTTGACATACTGTAACTAAATCTGTGAATTCATTCTGCATTGCATCCTTAGAGCCTTTCAATAAATGTGATATACTAATTTTTAAGGTACTAGGAAATAGATGATAAAATTGACTTGAGATTAATTATGGGAACCTACATATGCTATGAGTATAGTTAAAAAAAGCTAAAAAAAATGCTCATGTTTGACTATTGAATATAAGAATTGCAAGATAGTGTGGGGAAACTTGTATTTGATAAATTTTGACTCTTACTCTCCAATCTCCGTCTCTCAATCTCAACTCGGCACCTTGATTTTGAAACTTCATTGTGGAATAGGTTCTGGGTTATCACAGAAAAGAGTTCTGTGGCACAGTATCTGAGGGTGTCTACTGGGGAAAAGCATTAGAGTTTGAAATAATGTTAGAGAACAGTCATTTGACAGTGTGATGTATGTGTCACTGGATGAAACTGGATAAAATGTATTGGAGAGCTATATGTTTTTTGTGAAATAAGTAATTTTTGTGTTTTGGAGAAGCTGACTGTTTGTAATATTTGAAGCACTGTTGTGTTGTTTGCTGTTGAAACATGTCTAGAGGTTAATTTGGAGATGTAAGTAATTTATGAAGTTTTGTCTGTCTTTGGAAAAAGAAATGTAAAAATTTTGTTTAGGGAATAGTATTGTTATTAGGAAAACAAATATATGTTGCATTTTGTGATGTTTCAGAGAACTAGGGCTTTCAGCAGTCATTTGTTAGGCAAAGGACTCACAGGTCGAATTATTACTGGCAGAGAGTTCCTTATAACCTAGTAAAACAGAAAGTGAACTCAGGTTAAGAAAGTGAGTAAATACTTTGTGTTCATCTAAATGAAAATATCCTATGAGTCCAGTTGCCAGACATTCCTTATATGCTACGACACATCAACTTTTTTTATCTGTAAGCATCAGTTGTTACATTAGGAGTAGTTATAGGACTCTATGTTCTTTGTTATGTATTTCTCATAAACTTTGCTCTGTGAAGAAATATGTTGTATGATGGTTATTTTTAAGAATTTGTATGACAAAAAGAAATTATAAAGCAAGTTAGTTTGGTTTAGTATTGAGATTATAATTATGACTGTATTCACAGATCATAATTCTTTTTCTAATGTACAGTAGACATAACCTTTTAGATAAGATGCATAACAGGTTCTCTATTTCTGAACTTTACAATTAATACATTTTCATATGGCATGAACTTTTTGTAAGGGGATTAATCACACAAAAATAAACTTAGGCAGAAAACCATCAAGGCAAACCAACTGGCCTTTTTATTAACCTATAATGGGAGAAAGTTACTGATGTCAGAATTGGAAAACAATGTATTATTATTTACACAGTTTCCGTTAAAATCTGTAGGATTTTTTTTTCTCTTTTCTTTAGTACTCTATATTTTCCTGTGATAGTTTCAAAAATGTTTCTCATTTTATATGTTGTGTTATTTGAATTGTCCATTTGGTCAGTGAAAATTGTACTTTTATTTTAATAAAAAATTACTGGAGCAATTATTTACAGGCTGCATAACATTGGACTAGAAGTTTGGAGGATGGCTCTGAAAGTTTACTATGAAATTACTACAAATAGTGTTTTGGAACCGATGATACTTTTGTATAGACTGAATGAATATATTGTATTGCAGTGGTTGTGTGACAGGTTCTTAGGCACTTTGCTGCCTCTCCATTGTATGTATGTGTATGTATGTGTGTGTGTGTGTGTGTGTGTGTGTGTGTGTGTGTGTGTGTGTGTGTGTGTGTGTGTGTGTATATGTGTGGTGTGTCTGTGAGTGTGAGTGAGTGTCTGTGTGTGTGTGTGCACGTGTGTGTGTGTGTGTGTGTGTACGTGTTTGCGTGTGTGCACGTGTGCGTGTGTGTGCGTGTGTGTGCATGTGTGACTGATTCCTCAACTCAGTCTTAGGCAGCATATCAATACTAAGTGAATATGCAAGAAATAACTTCCAGTGCATAAAAGGAGACTGCTTGCAATACTAACATTAATAAGAAAATCTTAAGCTTCTGAGGAACTCGGTGTCAGTCTAACATCCTAGTCCAAAGAACTCTATTGGGAATCCCCGTTCTCATTACTGGAGCATCAGTTAAAATATATCATGGTGAATGCATGGAACCCTACAACAAGTTTTGCTACTTTGAGATTTCAGACCACTAACACTGAATTTTTTTTTTTTTTTTTTTTTTTTTTTTTACTATTTACCCATTTTGCCACAATACATTACCATGGGTGCTATATGACCTTAGTTGCCCATCACATTTATTTGTTTCAATTAACCATTTATTTTGACTGGCTATGGCTGATTGGTATTGCACATGGGCAGACAGTTTTCTGGTAGAAAATACTTTTTTGGATGAAAAGGCACAATCCATATTAAGGCTGCAAAGTAAATCTGAGAAAACTTAGAATAGAAAGTCAAAGAAAAGGAAATTGCAGATCAGGCTTCCTTATACACACAAACACTCTTTGTCCCTGTCTCTCTCTCTCTCTCTTTCTCTCTCTCTCTCTCTCTCTCTCTCTCTCTCTCTCTCTCTCTCTCTCTCTCTCTATATATATATATATATATATATATATATATATATATATATATATATATATATATACCTGATAGATATACATTTATCTATCTACTTGCCCGTTTGATATGTATGTCTAGACAGATAAATATGCATTAACTTCTATAATTATGCATGTCAATTATACGAATATTCTTTGGGTCGGGCCTCGCACAATCTTAACAAACCGGCCTATAGTCGGGAGTCCTGGGGGCTTCAGGTGTGGATGGCGAGTTTCACAGAAGCTCGTGGATTTTAGTAGTTTTAAAGAGAAAAACTCAATGTCAGACATTTTTATTTTGATAATACTTGAAGGAATTGCACTTTTTGTTTATTTACAGGGAATGTCCACGAAACTTGAGAGGAGTTGGGGTGCAGAATTTGGATCCCGTCCTCCCCTCCTTTTTCTACCCCACCTCTCTCTCTCTCTCTCTCTCTCTCTCTCTCTCTCTCTCTCTCTCTCTCTCTCTCTCTCTCTCTCTCTCTCTCTCTCTCTCTCTCTCACACCCCATTCTGTCATTCAAAGAGATACCCATGCTTGTTAACCACTTTTGAAAAAAAACACCCCTATCTCTGGAAGAGCTGTAATAAACCCCCCTTTTCTGGTCCTTTGCAGGCTCTTTCAGTCATTTTACTCCATTTCTCAGGTTTGATGAAAATCTCACACCCTGTCTCAGAACTGACAAAGAAGAGACCCCCCCCTCCCTTATTTCTAGGGTACAGCACAATAAAAGACATATTCAGTTAACAAGATCATAGGGAAAGAAACAGAAAAGCCTTTTGCTGCTCCAGAAGCATCAGAATCTGTATTGCTACTAAAAGTTCCACAAGTGATTCATGGAGTTATGAGAAGGATATGGCTATTGGATTCAAAGGCAGAAGAAGGAAATGAGAAGTGTCAATAATTTCTGTTGACTTTGGATGTAACCAGTGATGAGCCTGAATAAATCAGAGGAAATTGTAATCTGGGTAAAGAGAATATATGTCCATAGTATAGAGTTGTTGACACGGACGGCCTCCCTTGTTATTATTATCTCGGACCCGAAACTAAGCCCATAAATAACCAATTTTCCCGAGAAATCGCTAACACATGCGGTTCACCACCCAAGGGAATGTTTCTCTCTCTCTCTCTCTCTCTCTCTCTCTCTCTCTCTCTCTCTCTCTCTCTCTCTCTCTGTCTGTCTGTCTCTCTGTCTCTCTCTCTCTCTCTCTCTCTCTCTCTCTCTCTCTCTCTCTCTCTCTCTCTCTCTCTCTCTCATTCACTACCTACTTACTTACTTACTTACTTTCTCTCTCTCTCTCTCTCTCTCTCTCTCTCTCTCTCTCTCTCTCTCTCTCTCTCTCTCTCTCTCTCTCTCTCTCTCTCTCTCTCTCTCTCTCTCTCTCTCTCTCTCTCTCTCTCTCTCTCTCTCTCTGTGTGTGTGTGTGTATGTGTGAAAACTTACATGTTTCAGTGGCAAATGTTAAGCATAACAAAAATACTTTTCTATCTTAAAAACATTATGACATTCTTGAGATGAGTCCTCTTTGATCAGTAGACTACACCGGTCAGGAACCGATTGTATCCTTGAACATGCAGATGTTTAATCGAGAATACCAGTGAAAAATAAGTCTTTTACATTATTCAGAAAATATGAGAAATATCATATATATGGTTCGATACTCAAATGTAAGAAAATGGCAAAATCTTAATGCAATAAGCTTATATTCCATTACACTAAATCCATGATTGTTGCGTTGGAAAGGGAATGATAATTTGTGGTCAGGAAGTAATTCAAATATATAAAAAAAAACTGAAATTAAGGACTACATCAAGATAATTTGCCAATATTATGATACCCTATATATAGCTGTTTCAAATGATTCGCTTCGCTGCTTCGACCCAATTTGCATCCATCATTTTGCGAAAGTCCAAAGAATTCAAAGGATCACAATACCATTAGAATTACCTAGTCTTTCCAGCTATTCTAAATAGAATGCAAATATTTTCTTATTAGTATTACTAAACATTCAATATACATTCAGCGGTAATTCTAATAAAAAACCAAGTGGCGCATTATAAACAACGTAAGTCAACTAGATATGTCTGAAATAAAACTCCAATTCAGTTCATATAAAGATTTCAATAAATGTCAAAAATTCGTAAAACTTTACTCGTTGGGAAAATTAGAACAAATCTTCCAAAAAGATAATAATCTAGCTTAGTGCGCAACCACACACGGGAGAAATAGGGTTGCGGGCTCGCTTCTCTCTGTGATTTCTGCTTTTTTTCCCCTCATCTTGTGAAGTTAGTGACATTCTATTGGTTCGTATGATGTGATCAACATGTTTCGACACTCGTATGAGTAACAGTTATGGAGTTTTGCATTGGAAATATCACAATCGACTTTGCGTGATAGGTTTGTTTGAAGATCAAAACGTTTCCAATTTTGTTTTGCTTCATTTCGTTTTTTAGTGTATCAAGACACGTATGAACGTATTGATAGCAACATAACTTAGTATAATCAAGGATAAATTACTTTAGCAGAAGGACTTGTGGATATTGGGGTAAGGGGTACAGTGCCTCTGAATTTCGGAAGACCCAACCATTAAAAGTTATCAATATCAGGGGGTAGGGGCACCGCAGACAAATGGGGTGTGTGAAAGATTCCCGGGTGCCCTTGCTTGGTTATCCAAAGTCAGTGATATTAATATTAATGCTAAAAAGTGAATGTAGGCCTAATTTCCTTTGACTGTCAGGGCATCAATTTGATGTATGGGGGTGATGTAAAATGCGATCCTTTTCATATTAGCAGACAGATCTTGGCTTTTTCCAGATGTTGGAGTACACAAAGCCTTTAATTTCTCAAATAACCATGTGCTGCTGGTGTACAGTGTATGCAGTTTAGGAGGTGCCAGCATACTGTATGCTGGCGAAGCAATGTTTAGTGCTTGGGCAAAAGCTGTTAACTACTCTTTGTGTATACAGGTTGCAGTTTCTTAGATATGTGACCAGACAGCTTATTTTTAACTTATCTTACGACTAACGTTTTTTAAACACGACATGTTATAACATCA
>NC_091567.1:28312542-28315042 GCF_042767895.1 Penaeus vannamei
AAAAATAGTCATCACAGCAGTATCAGCAACAGCAACAGTAATAGTGGCAGTGACAGTGGCATTGTCAGTGGAAAACAAAATCAGGGCAAAATTCAAAATCACAGCACACACAACAGTAATAGTGGTGATAGTAGTAACAGTAATTTGAAGAATAATAGTAATATTTTTAGCCAATACAAGAACATTAGTAGTACCAGCAGCAACAACCATAACAATTCAAATAATGGCAATAAAAATAACAGTAATAGTCACAATAATGGCAACAGCGGCAACAGCAATAATAATGGTGGCAGCAGCGGCAGTAACAACACAAATGGCAACAATAATAATAACAAAAATGAGTAAGTTGATGCACAGTTTGTGTCACTCGTTAGTGTCAGAAAGTAGAGGAAAGATTGTGTAGTCTATATTTTGTTTCTGTAGATTAGAAAATTGGAAATCCCCATCGTGAAGACGGAAGTTGAAAATTGAAATTACTTTTTACAATAGGTGTATTTAGTTCTTAGCAAGAGTAGCTTGAAACTTCACCAGAAATCTCTTGATGATTTAGTGACAAAAGTATCTCCAGAATTGCAGTCTAGCATTTTAGATATTTTAATTAACATCATTTTGATAATTTGAGAATACAAGATTTTCAGGTATATTAGTTAAATTTAGAAAAATCCAGGTAATTATACATGACAGTCATTTAATCTCAATCACATATTAGCATGAACAGAGAAGAAACAGCACTGTACATACAAACAAGAATGCCCATATAGTGTTACTTATGAATTGGTATTTTATTTGAAATATTTTTCTTGATATATATCTTGTCGTGTCTCTGTTGACCTAATTCTTCCTCTTAGCAACATATACCATAGGTTGGCTATAAGAGCAACTTCAGTAGGAATGATATCTAACTCCTATAATGAAAAAGAGAAGAGAAAAGAAAAGAAGCGCAAATAGTATGTACAAAGAAAAATCTGCCTATATTTATTTCTCTTATTTTGCGGGGCCCTCCCAATACCTTGCTTGTTGTTGCCGTGGGAGGGCTTAGGAGATGGAGACTGAGGCCCAATGTAGGGGATCACCTCTGCCTTGGCCCTCACCTCAACTAACTTTGCTTGGTCTTTTCTTCTCTCCTATCTTCTTCATCCCCTTCTATCCCATTCCTAAGGTGTGACAGCTGTGCTGAAAGGATGAAAGGATGACTTTGTGTCAGTTATTAACGGCCTCTGGGTGCCATGGGCACTGTATTCCCTTGGTTAATTGCTTAGCCCTCACCCCTTGTGAAGACCCTGAGAGGTAGACCGTTTCTTTTTCCCCATTGTATTCAGGCTCACCATGGCCAATAATGAAGATTCTTTACCCGTAATAGGGGCATTAAAGTTTACCCCTTCATCAAATAGCCTATCTGAATTTGATTTTGATGGTTTTCTGACCCCTGCCCTTCCTTTGACCACAGCTCTGACCACTGATACTAGTACCTCCGCCTTGATGCTTACTGACAACTCTATCTATTCCAAAACACCCACCCAGGATATTACTCAACCTCCAGAAGGCACCCCTTCCTTTCTCCCAACTTTCTCCTCTCCATCAATGTCTACCCCCTCCTCCCTTATTACTACTCTTCATCCTTATTGCCGTCCCCCCATAGAAAGACTCCACTCCACACCACCCCATCTTCCTCTCACCCCTGTCCTTCTTCTGCCTCTACCTCTGCAGACCTTTTGAATACTCTTTGTTGCTACAATCCAGTTCACGTCTTGTCACAGTTAAAGCTGAATTCCAAGCTATTGCACTTCTGCCCTAACTGACCTCACTGGCAAACCCATTCCTTCCAAACCTTACCTCACTCTTAGTACTTGTGCTTGTCCTCTCTGCAACAAGGGCTGGTCAGACTGTGAAAATGACCCACCTACCTGACTTGCTGATTATAATGCTGTGACAGTAATGTTACACTACTCCTCCCAGAGTCCAGTGCAAGTCCCATGTCAGTATTGCAAAAATTTGCTTCCGTGGACTTGAAGTTTACAATGGTGAATTATCCTACCATATCTGACCATATCAACCCCTTCCTTGTCAATGTCAGAAATGTTGGTGTTTTGGCCACCAAGCCAAACACTGTTTCTCCACAGCCCACTCTCCTCTCTGTGCCCAACCTGGTCATGTTCATTCAAATTGCCCTGCTCATTCACGTACATGTGCCAATTGTAGAGACTCCTATAATGTATTTTATAGGAGTTGCCCTGCCTATAAACTCAAATGTGAGGTAGCAGTCCTCAGATTCGAACTAGGCCTCACTCTACTTAAGGCCAAACAAGTAGCAACTTTTTCCAAAATAGTTGTTCGTTCTGCTCACCCACTATCTTCATAAGATCTCCCCCAGTATGTCTTCCCTATACCCTAAACCATCCTATGTCTACTCACCCTATCCCCCAGTGAAATTTGTTTTCCAATCTAAATCCAGATGCTCCAATCTCAACCACTTTGCCGATACCTACCCTCCTCTTCACTT
>NC_091567.1:28332542-28342542 GCF_042767895.1 Penaeus vannamei
TCATCATAATCATATCATCATCATTGTCATCATTATCATTATCATTATCAATCATTATCCATCGTCATCGTCATCACCATTATTAGTAGCCAAATGATAATGATTATGATAATGATAATAGTGTTGCATAATAATAAAAGTAATGTTAATAATAACGATGATGAGGATTTTGATGATAATAATAATAATAACAATGGTAATGGTAAAGAGGATCATATAATTATTTTTATTGTTATTGCTAGTGTTATTGATTTCTTTATAGTTATAGCAATAGTTATTTCATCATCGTCAATGTCAGTCAATGTTTTGGTATTATGGTGATGATAGTGATAATAGCAATAATGATATTCATCACCATCGCTGTTATTATTATCATTATTATTATTATTATTGTTTTGTTGTTGTTATTATAATTGTAATTTACAGTTTTATTCGATGTTTTATACCAGGTTACTGTTCTTTTAATACTTTCCGAGTTTAAATTTCATGAAACTAACAACTTATGCATGTTTGTTAACAATTATTTGGTATAGTTTTGTTCGACAAATTACATATTGTATATATGAAAATGTTTGTTTGATATTGCGTATTACGATGTCATTGGGTAATTATGATGCTTCAGTAATGGGTGCTTGACATTACTTCACAATGCAGGGTGATATATTGTCATTTTGGATTTTTTTTTATATAGCACGTGCATGTTTGAAGCAGGAATGGCATCTTGTTTCTTGCTATTGCCATTTAAGTTATGTTCCAGTCTTTTAACATCAGTGTGAATTTACTCTAGGTTTAATAATAAAAGAGGAAACGGGCTCACAACTGTTTTCGGAAAATGAAGGAATTTATTGAAGAAACACAGAACCATGCTTTTAGATTTGTTATATCCACTTTCCGTTTGCAGGGTCTTGTCCTCGAGGTTAACCTGCTGAGGGAGTTGCGTCATCCGTACATCGTCAAGTTCCTGCACCACGTGGTCGACAAGCGGTCCACCACATTGTACATCCTGATGGAGCACTGCCCGGGGGGAGACCTCAAGCGCCTCATCTCCAAGTGCCGCCAGACCTCGACCTTCCTGGAGGAGGGTTTCATCTGGAGGATTCTGAAACAGGTGGGGCTACGTTGTGTTTCGACCAGGTCTTGCGAGTGAACTGATTGTTGATGGGCGTGCTGCTTCGTGTTTGATTTGGAGTAGGTCATTGATTTTGGAAATAGTTGGAACATCTACGGATATTTCACAAGGACTTATGTTATGCTATCATTATCACTGTTACTTTTGATTTCAGTCTTTCTCTGTTTAAGTAACTGCCTGCTATTATGGATCTGTGGTGTCACCCGCTGTGACTGCGAAATCTATCTCTATATTAATAGAATTGATCAGACCCACTATACACAGCAGGTAAACGCCCACGTCCTCTCCGCAGGTGTGTGAGGCGCTCAAGGTCTGCCACACCAGACAGCTTCAGAAGGGCCGGGTGATCCTCCACAGAGACATCAAGCCGGCCAACGTCTTCCTCGATGCCAACGGCGACGTCAAGCTCGGCGATTTCGGCCTGGCCAGAACGCTCAACTCGGAGGCCAGTTTCGCGACCACTTTTGTCGGGACGCCGTACTACATGAGCCCGGTGAGGAAGAGCGTGTCTGTATGAGGAAGTAGGAGTAGCTGATGGCATTGGCGTGTCTTGGTATTTCTTGGGAAGAATATGGTTTACGAATAGACAAGATACAAGATACAATTGTAGCATCCGTTTACAAGCTATGAATTATTACGCAGGGCTTTATGTTTCTGTTATAAAACGTATTAGCAATAATAATGAGGATACCAGAATCAAAACAAGCAAGGTCTCGTTAGGGCCAAAGACTTAAGTCACGGCTTCTGCACGGCTCAGGCGTGGCGGAGGAGGGATGAAGGGGGTGAGATAAGAAATTGTCTGTGGGAACAATCACTACAGAAGACTGCTGTATAGTAAGGAGTGACCGGCAGTTCTTCTCATTTGTCGACGAGTAGAGAAAATGCTCTACTGCATTTTGGTTGTCCATGGGTAACTATGAATTGTAAGTGCTACTTCACTATACCGTTCAGGCCTTGCAGGTGCCTTGGAATTCATGTTAATTGCTATTAGAAGGAGGATATGGCTCTTAGAGATCATTCGCTCCAAATGCATTACATGAAGGAATATTGTAACTTAGCAAGTCAGACCAGTTATCAACAAGCTTCCGCATCGTTTAGTTCATTCTTATTTTTTTACAAATTGTGCCATCCGGTTGTAGAATCTAATTTTCATTCAACCACCGAACAGCGCGTCATCACATACGGGATGGCGAATCCAAGGTCAATATATAACAGTTGACATTAAACGGACCAAGCGAGACTGACCTGATCCCCGGTGTTCCCCTTACTAGAAACTGGGCACTGGGGACTGATGTGCTCCCGACCGCGGGTGTCTAGGGCCGGGCCTTGAGAGAGAGCTGCGCTGACTGGATGAGTGAATACGATTTCGACTTTGAAACATCCAGTGACCACTTTATATGCGATACTTTGCTGCATAGGCTAAACATGCGCGATATTTTTTCATGCATATGCGTTCCATGTTACGGGATTTAATTCGAATATACTTCACATCGCGAACTTTAGTGCCACTGTTTAGTGAAAAAGAATATATCGACCCTGCCCCCTGCCTCGAAAGATAGGTCACACTGTACTGAAACTATAGTCACCGTCGGGGGCATTGTGGTTTGGCTAATAATTTTAGCTGTATAAAAATACGATTAGTTCAGCCTTTACTTTTTTGTTAAGAACTGAACAGAGCCGGTTGATCTTAGTAGGAGATGCTATTTAAAACATATAAATGTTGGGGAGTCGACGACCCTTCAGCTTCACTGAAACAACAAATGCTATTTACTAAGTACAGTGTTTACTTAATTGCTAATTACAAAAACACTTTCCTACGTTATTTTTTAACGAGGTGGAGATGTACTCGAGAGGTAGGTGATGACAGACTAAATGCAACAAGACCGAAGGTCATTGTTGTCAGTTATCAAATAATTATCATCCCCACTGTCACCTTGTCATCAGTCATCTCCGGTCTGTCAAGTCTATCATCTCCTTATTGTAACTTTCTTTCCTAACAAGTTTTCTGTAGTAGTAAAGTTGGTTTGAGTCTTTGTTGTAGATATCCTTATATCCAAATATACGCTCTTCTAAAGCAAATTAAATTGTAGTAGTATTAATGCACGTTCGTAATTCTTTCGAACAGGAGGTTATAAATGGGCAAGAATATAATGAGATGTCTGACATGTGGTCACTGGGCTGTCTGATTTACGAGCTATGTGCGCTGCATCCTCCTTTCCAAGCAACGACGCACAAGCAACTTGCTGCTAAAATCAGAGATGGAAGGTTTGTTCTCATGTTTTTATATATCTGTGAAGAACACATCTTTATGTTGTCGATTCTTTAAATGAGTAAAATTTCGTAAATTTTATTATGTTTCTGGCTGTCTATTGCTTATTACGTTTCATCTTTCAGATATGAACGGATTCCAATTCAGTACAGTAATGATTTACACGAAATGATTGGGCTCCTCTTAACCTACGAGGACTTCCTGCGCCCCTCTGCTCTCATCGTCCTCCGCCACTCGTCCCTGATCAACCATACGTCGAAGAACCCCAACAAATTTGAGGACGACTCCCTTTGCCATTCCCTGCGGCCCTCCGTCCTCCTGGGGGCAGAAAACCAAAAGAAGGCAGACGGGAACACCACCAGCAGGGATGGGAATACCGACGTGAGGAAGAATGTAGCAGAGTCGTGCGTGGGGAGGAACGAGGAAGGGGGAAAGAGCGCGGAGAGAAGCACCGCCGACGGAGCCAGCGTCTCCAAAGATGGCGGCAGCCTGAGTAGTGTGAGGGCTCGAGACAGGACGAGGGAGAGGAGTGGCCAAGGCGTCTCGAGTGATAACTACGCTGTCTCACCCATGGTGGAAACCTTTAACTTAGCGAGAGCGGACGCTGACGGCGACTGTGATAGTAGAATTAACACGGGCGTTCGGGCCTCTCAGGAGAAACTAGTCAATAATGTTAGTGAAAGCCAGGCGAGCACGTCAAGCAGCTCGAAAATGCAAGTCAAGAATAGTTACCAGGGAAGCCAACACAGGGATCAAGGTCTTTGTGACAGTCTTGAGAGGATATGTCAGGCAGCAAAGGAAGCTGTCAGCAGACCTCTCCAGGGGGATGACAGCACTTGCGATTTCAACATGGCGAAGCTGGAGTGTGCTTGCGGAGGCATGTCGCCTAAGACGTGGCGAGAACGAGTTCAGGCGCTGCGGGAGTCGGAGGCGTCTGTACGGGAACGCGAGGTTTCGGTCAAGGAGCGGGAACGTGAAGTGAGCCACCGCGAGCACCGCGTCGCTGCCATGGAGAGGGAGGCTCGCCAGCACCTGGTTCGCGCCCAGATCTACCTCCGGCAGTCGAGGCCGCGCCAGAACGCCGCCACCTCGCCCCATCGGCCGCCGTCCGACCTGGACACGACCATGAGCGCCGATCCGGGGGAGGTCCCCACCGCCACCACCACCAAGCTCGATCCCCAGCGCAGCGAGAACCCCTTCCTCAAGATGCGCGGGGTGCAGCCACACCCGGAGAAGCGCGTCACCTTTAAGAAGTCTCCCAGGGTCAAGAGCAACACGCTGGACAACCCCAGGAGTCGACGCAAGAGGGGAAACATATTCAGCCTGGCCGATCGGGCTGGCTCGTCCGACAAGGCGTGCGAAGGGATGGCTGCTTTTCGTCAGCCGTTGAAGACCATGGGCGCTACGGAAAAGAACGCAGAGTCTCAGCAGGAAAACCACATGATAACTCCTGAACACGAGAGACAAACGCAGACTTCCCAGCCCGCAGCGCAGCCAACTGCGAGAGGTGTAGGTGCATTTTCCTTGCTAAACAAAGGTCCGTATGGGCTGCGAGAGCGTCCGCGAAGTACCGAAAACCTCAGCAGAAAACCCACAGAGACAGCAGGAGATAAAGAGAATAAAGTGACGTCAGGGGCGAGGCCGAAGAAGGTCCCTGAGGTGAAGCAGGGGCTGTGGAACTGGAGGGCGAGGAATAAGGGCGTAACGCAGCCGGGCCGCCGCGAGCAGACCGCCGGACAGAATCGGGTGCTGCAGTTCTACAATGTAGTGTGATGAGACTGTCCTCTTCTCCCTCTGCGTCTTCCTGCTCTGCTTCATCCCCTTCCTCCCCTTTCTCCTTTTCCTCCTTACTCTCCTCCCTCTCCTCCTCTCCCCCTCTCCCTTATTTTTTTTCTCTCCTCTCCTCTCCTTCTCCCTCGACCTCTTCCTCACTTTCCTTCTCCCTTCTCTTCCTTCTCCACTCCCTCTCCCCCCCTCCTCGCTCGTCTCCCATCTCCTCCTCCTCGCTCGTCTCCCATCTCCTCCTCCTCTCCCCCCCCTCCTCCTCTCCCCCCTCCTCCTCCTCTCCCCCTCCTCCTCCTCTCCCCCCTCCTCCTCCTCTCCCCCCTCCTCCTCCTCCTCTCCCCCCTCCTCCTCCTCCTCTCCCCCCTCCTCCTCCTCCTCTCCCCCCTCCTCCTCCTCCTCTCCCCCCTCCTCCTCCTCCTCTCCCCCCTCCTCCTCCTCCTCCACACCACCACCACCACCACCACACCACACCACCACTACCATACCATCACCATACCACCACCACCACCATACCATCACCATCGCCACCACCATCGCCACCACTACCACCACCACCACCATACCATCACACCACCATCACCATACCACCACCACCATACCATCACACCACCACCACCACACCACACCACCACCATACCACCACTATCATACCATCACCATACCACCACTATCATGCCATCACCATACCACCACCACCATACCATCACCATCGCCACTACCATCGCCACCACTACCACCACCACCATACCATCACACCGCCACCACGATACCACCATCACCATACCATCACACCGCCACCACCATACCACCACACAATCACTATACCACTACCACCACTCCTCCTCCCCCTCCCCCTCCTCCGCTTCCCCCTACCCCTCCGCCTCCGCTTCCCCCTCCCCCTCCTCCTCCTCCTCCTCCTCCCCCTCCCACTCCTCCGCCTCTCCCTCCTCCTCCTCCTCCTCCTCGTTTTTCTCTTCGCTCTTGTTTGTTACATGCGATCATTTCTACTTGCTGGACATGCTTGTGTATCGCTTTTTAGCATTATTTTAAGTAGTCACATATACTTCAGTCGAGCCAGTCGTGTGCCCTTATTATTTCATATGAATTCTGTACGTAGGGGCAAGTCCAGTGAACATTTTCTTCCTTCGTATATATTAATACTGTAACGAATCAGCAGGTGCTCTATTCAGATAATTAGTCTTTAGGTTGATATTCAGTTCATTTTTTTAAAGAACCATTTCATTCATTATTTGATGATAATTCAATATGTTGATAATCCAGTCATCTTCGAATGTTGTGTGTTGCCAAAAAGCAAACTTTGAAGTGATTGCCTCATTCAGTGGCCGAATGTTGGCACTAACTGTGATTGCTCAAGGTTATGTGATGTATTCTCTTGTGTGGAAGTTCTTGCACGTTGCAACTTGCAGAAGCCATGGCAAATTGCATGGCCGTACCCGGGCTGCGGCACACGGACATTGTGAATGCGGCTAAAGTTCGTGAATTTGTGAGCCTCACTCAGTATGTTTTAGATGTGGATTGATTCTTTTTGATGAACGAAAGCAAAATAAACACGTGTATTCAGCGGACTTTAGGGGGGAAATATACTTTTTATGTGTACTATTCAGGGAGTTCAGTGTCCGTTTTCGGATGTTTCGACAATTTCCATTTTATTCTGACGGTTGTCATATTTTAAGTGGTCTAATGGCAAATCGGATCAGTCACAGCACATTCTGTATATCACTTGTGTACCGGTATCACTATGTTCAAAATAAAACTTATATTTTATTCTTTTCATAAGTAGTTCCATGTTCTTAGTCAGTCTTTCTTGAAGATTTAATTACTAGCACCCGTGAGTGTACAAGAATGAACTTTTAGTCATGCTCTTGCTGAGAGATTATTAATTATATGAATCAATTACAGGGTGAGTCTAGTGACCAGCAATTTCGCCTTTTTGGGTTTATGTGAAAGCCATTGCTTTTTTATTCAGGCATTAAGATTAATGTTTACCACACAAAAGAAATGATTATATATATCTTATATAAAATTAATTAAATTTTAATACGTATTTGATATTTTTTTTACCTTTTTAGGGTACGTGAAGACCAAACATTTGTATTATGTACATATATGCATTTGCGAGTGTAAAAATACCTACACCAACTCCTCCTGTCTCTCTCATATACATGTGTATGTGTTTATATATATATATATATATATATATATATATATATATATATATATATAATATATATATATATATAATATATATATAATATATATATAATATATATATATATATATATATATTATATATATTTCATACTAACGTATGAAAGAGTAGAATGAGACCCACGTCGATAATCAAAAGCTATGGATAGAGATACAATAAATGTGTACATCTACACAAACACACTTGGCAATCAAAAACAAATAGATAATATTCTGGAGTAGATTTCTCCCATCTGCTCTGATACAGACTTCCAGCGTGTTACCTGAGAATACTTCCCTCGGTCTTTTTCCTCCTGCATTGGAATATCATGATTATTCCCGGGATCCGAAATTAAAGTGGACAAGGGGGAGAGACGGGGACTGAGGATGACAAAACGACCCCTGTAGTGGCCCATTTTCCTTTTTTCCCGCAGTTAACGGGGTACTGTGAAAGAATGGCTGCGGGGGAACGCGCTGGCTGCTTGGGAGAGATTATAGGTGGGTTCATGTTAAATGCGGTGGTGTCTTTCTGCAGATTAGTTGGGCTCTTATTAGCCCTGGTCGACTAGAATTGGTCGTTATTCAGGGAGGCGAGAGGATGCAGTTATCACAACAAATAAGCGTTTTCTGCTTCAGCCAGTGGAAGGTTCGGGTCATACCAAGAATGTTATTTCTGGAGATCAGTCTCGGAACAACCGAGAGCCGGGTGTTTTGCGTGTGCGTTTGTGTTGAAGTAGCCAATGGTATTAGTGTTAATCGGTAGAAAGTATATCCAGAAAGGATAGATGATACCAAAGAAAAGCAAACCATTCAGTAGGTTACACAACGATGCTAAAAGTGTAGAAGACCTCTAAAAGAACGAAGCTTATGGATATGAAGAAAGAGTTCAGTCTGCTATTCGATTCATGGAATAATAATGTATATCTGTGTCGACTTTGTTGTTACTTAAACCAGTGAATTGGAAGCAATTTAAAAATGAAATAGTATAACTACTGGGCTTTTTCACAGTGGTTGAACCGCGCTTGCCATCCAGTTTGTCACACACACACACACACACACACACACACACACACACACACACACACACACACACACACACACACACACACACACACACACACACACACACACACACACACACACACACACACACACACACACATATTTATGCATATATTTATATATGTATACACTTCTTATATATGTATGTATGTATGTATACATGTATATGATAGCTGATTACGTTAGCGGTCTCGGCATGAGGGCGTCCTGAGCGAGAGCCCTCCGAAAGACTCTCCCCTCCGCTCGCCTTAAACGTAACCCTCGCAACTACTAATGAACATCAGGAGACTTTGATCAATGCATAGAAAGGCCACACTAATGAGTCCTCGCAGTCGCCAAGCTTATCTCGCGCATGGAGATCACATTCTGCAGCATCCGGGACTTCCAGAGAGTTCGTGGCTGGACGAAGAGCACGAATGACGTTGGGTTTTATAAAATCCGTTGGAGCCGGAAGCTTAAACGTTACTCAATATGATTAGTTTACGTAAAAAAATTGGGAAGCAAGACAAGATGAAGCAACATTGTGATTATTGCTGTAGTTGTTGTAATCATTATCATTGTTATTGTTATTATAATTATTATTATTATTGTTTTGTTATTTTTATTGTTAATGTTATTGTTGTTATCATTATTATTATTATTATTATTATTATCATCATTAATATTACTATGATAATAATAATAATAATAATAATAGTAATAATAATAATAATGATAATAATATTAATAATATAGTAATGATAATAATAATAATAATAATAATGATAATGATAATAATAATTTTATTATCATTATTGTTATCATTTTTATTATCATTATTGTTATCATCTTTATTATTATTATTATTATTATTATCATCATCATTACTATTATTATCATGAATGTTATTAAGAATCTTCCGCTTTTTGACCTCTGACCTTATTCCAAAGAGCCAGAATGGTTTCTCAAAGACGCCAGATTGACCATTTGTTTTTTCTCGACTGCTGAGGATTTCATCTAATTTATCGCTGCAGAATAATGCATGTTTTGCTGAAATCTGATATGAGTCTCATTACGGCATTTCTCGTCAGATTACACGAACCGCAGTAGTTTTTCGAGTGAAACTCCATAAGCTCCGTAGTTCAATTTCTGGATCTCCTTGAATGTTGGCTTAGTGTATTCTAAAGACTTTCAGATATTGATATACTGGCATCACACACACACACACACACACACACACACACACACACACACACACACACACACACACACACACACACACACATACACACACACACACACACACACACACACACACACACACAATCCACATCAATGTCGCTAAACTATGTGATTTCTTACAGAAAAATCTTATGACTTTGGACGCTTTGAAAAAAGCAAAGCAAATACATTACGTAGGATGAATTCAAAATAAACTAGAAGCGATCAGAGAGCGCATACCTCCGCCTCGGCAATAAGGTCGATGATGCAATAAAGATAATCACACAAAAAGAATTAAATCAAAATCGCCTTTCTCAAGTAAACATAACCCCCTTGGCTAGAGAGAG
>NC_091567.1:28360042-28367542 GCF_042767895.1 Penaeus vannamei
AAAAGAGAAAATTAAGAAGAAGGCGAAGAAGAAGAAAATTGAAAAGATTAGGAAGCAGGAAAAGAAGGTGAAGATTAAGAAGAAGAAGAAGAAGAAAAAGAAGGAGGAAATTAAGAAGAAGGCGAAGAAGAAGAACATTGATAAGATTAAGAAGCAGGAAAAGAAGGTGAAGATTAAGAAGAGGAAGAAAAAGAAGAAGGCGAAAATTAAGAAGAAGGCGAAGAAGAAGAACATTGATAAGATTAAGAAGCAGGAAAAGAAGGTGAAGATTAAGAAGAAGAAGAAAGAGAAGAAGGCGAAAATTAAGAAGAAGGCGAAGAAGAAGAAAATTGAGAAGATTAATAAGCAGGAAAAGGTGAAGATTAAGATGAAGAGGAAGAAGTGGAAGAGGAGGAAGAAGAAGGGGAAGAGGAAGAGGAGAAGAAGAAAAATGAGAAGATTAAGAAGCAGAAAAAAAAGGCGAAGAAGGAGATAATGAATATGAAGAAGGGGAAGAAGAGATGGGAAGAAAAATAAAAGAGCAAATGAGAAGTCAAAGGAAACTAGAAAACGTTTCTTGCAAATTGTCTGCGTGGCATCCCGGGCGCTTATCGTATAGGATCTCTTTGGACTTCTGGTAACTGCTGCGCGTGTGTGTGCGTGTATGTATGCTTTCGTGTGTACCTCATGAGTTTATGTGTGCATGTATTCTTATCTGTTCGAGTGTGTATTTGTGTGTCTGCTGTGCGGATATCTGTGTTAGCATTTGTCTGTGTGTATAGCATGTGTACGTGTGTGTGTGTCAGCGTGTTTCGTGCGCAACTGATCCTGTGTTGGCGTTTATTTTGTATTTGTTTGCGCGTTGGTGTTTCAAACCGTGCATGCCCCTACGTGTTGATCAACTTTTCTCGCTTATATTCATATATATCATACATATTTTCTTTGTATTTACAGCTTTTACAAATGTATCATAATCTGCATGCTTTTTTTTTGCTTTTGTCTTTTCTTCCTTCGTCAATCCAAACGTCATTCCGCCCGCTTATCTCTCTTCTCTCCTGTCTCCATTCGGACATGCATAACTCGAAGGCGGCGGGACGTGGAGGCGTCTCGAAGTTTATCTCTTGTCAAGGTTTATGAACTTAATCTCCCCGGCCGAATAAACTTCTCCTCTCGTAAAGATGCATCGATTCTGCAGGAGCCTCCTCCGCGCCGCGGGATGGGCGGGTGGGCGGGTTGGTTGGCGGGTTGGTTGGGCGGGTTGAGTGGGTTGGGCGGCGGGTTGGGCGGGTTGGGTGAGGTGGTCGGGTTGGTTGGCGGGTTGAACGACGGGTTAGGCGGGTTGGCGGGTTGGTTGGGCGGGTTAGGAGGATTGGTTGGCGGGTTGGTTGGGCGGGTTGAGTGGGTTGGGCGGCGGGGTGGGCGGGTTGGGTGAGGTGGGCGGGTTGGTTGGCGGGTTTGTTGGGCGGGTTGGGCGGGGTGGGCGGGTTGGTTGGGCGGGTTAGGAGGGTTAGTTAGCGGGTTAGGCGGGTTGGTTGGGCGGGTTGAGCGACGGGTTAGGCGGGTTGCTTGGGCGGGTATGGCGGATTGGGTTGGTTGGCGGGTTGAGCGGGTTGGGCGGCGGGTTGGTTGGGCGGATTGGGTGAGGTGGGCGGGTTGGTTGGGCGCTGTGCTGACAAATGCTCTCGCTTCGGCAGTCGAGACAGGTCCTGCAATGAACACATTCGCCAACACGGAGGCACATGAACGCGCGCAGTCTTACACAGTCAGACACAATGTGGTTTATACACGAGAGGAAACGTGTGTGTAGATGTACTCACGCGTGGAAATAATTACCCTGCCGGAATTGAGATTTCTACCGCACGTAGATATATTGTCATGCATGTTTGTTATATACATTACGCACATATAGTGTTATGTAGGTGTCTATGTATATACAATACGCACAAATACTGCCATTCATGTGTCTGTTATGCACAGTACGCACATATACTGCTATGTATGTGTCTGTTATATAGTACTCACGCATTGGCATGCATGTGTCTGTGTATATACAATATGCACATATATTATCATACTTGTGTGTGCTACGCTCAATACGTACATATGTTGCCATATGTGTACCTTAGGTTGTGAAGTACGAGTATATATAATCCTGCATGCATCTATGTACGTACAGCGCGCGCAGGTGCACATATAAAAACGGAAATAAGACTGGCAGAATAGCCCGTTCGGCATTCTCCCTTTTCCGGGAATTAGCTCGCAGTCGCCGCCCTAGAAATGGACTGCGGCGGGCGAGCGGCGCCCGCTGAGCGAGCGGGAGCCCGAATCACGCCATCGAATACGAATCTGTTACGTAAAGCCTTTGCTATTCCACGTTATGTAGAACGCTCTAACTCCGTCGCGGGGGGAGAGGGGAGAGGGGAGAGGGCCAGGGGTTGGGGAGGCAAAAGGGATGGAGCGTAAGGAGGAAGAAGGAGAGGAAAGGAAGGTTGAAGAGAAATGAAGGGGAGACGGGGAGTGAATGGAGTTCGAAAGGAAAGAAAAGGAAAAGTGTTGATAATACGATGAGAAAAGTCGCACTGAAACTGTCCTTCCACGGAAAGTTTTGCTGGCAGGAGCTTTTACTCTACGGATTCTGCCCGCCGCGTTTCATTACCGCCCTGTTCTGGTTGCTGCAAATATTGTCCTCTTTGTGCGCGGGTTGGCTGTAAAATATTCATATCTCGACATGACAAGGTAATCCCGTAGAAGCACTCAGAGAGATGAGTGATTATGTGTTCCCTGTGTTTCTAAAGACTAATCTACAATTTCTCCACATTGAATTTTCTTTTTCTTTTTTTTTTTACTTATCGAAACGTGTCTAAATACAAAACAATAATTGAACTGTAAAATCAAGAAGGAAAAGTGAATGGACAAAATAGCAGAAGATGAAAACAAAGAAGTAGAAGAGGAAGAGGAAGAATAAGAATAAGAATAAAAATAATAAGAAACATACCATGCACCGCTAACCCGTGAGAACTCCCTAAGTGCATATGGCCCTTAAGAAAATTACAAGCACTCTTGACCCAGCAAACAGGTATGTACACTCCCCCCCCCCCCCAATTATGCCATGTGCACCTGGCCCATCAGAGGCCACTCCCTCGGCAACGGGCGGGAGAGAAAATGGGGGAGGAATGGGGGAAGAATGGTGGAGAACGAGTGAAGAGGAAGGGGGAGGGGAGAAAAGTTGACAGGGACGAGGAAGGAAAGGAGTGAAGAATGGAGGAGAAATTGGGAAAAGGGATGGACAGAAAAAAGGAGGAATTGGGGAGAAAGTAGGGGAGGATTGGGGAGAAAATGGGAGAGGAATGTGTGGACGAGGAAGGAATAGGGGAGAAAATAGAGGAGAAAACGAGGGCTCGGGGAAATGAAACGGAAGAAGGGGGAGAGGGGAGGGAAAGAAGGAAGGACAAGAGTAATAAGGATGAATAGGGGGTAAAAACAGGGTAGGACTTAGGACGAAAATGAGGGAGAAATACGGGATAAACGGGATATAGGGAGAAAACAGAAGAGGAATTAGGCAGAAAAAGAAAATGAAGCTAGAAATAAAAGGCATGGGAAAGAAACCGAAACAGGAGACGATTGGGGCGAAAAAGAAGAGAGAATAAGAAGAAAACTAGAGGAAGACAGAAGAGAAAAAGAAGATACCTGGGGAGGAAAACAGGGCAGGGAAGGGGGAGTAAACGAGAAACGAATGATCAAGAGAAAACAAATAAGTAAAAACGGGGAGATCTCAAGAAAAAAACAAGCAAACAAAGGAAGGGGAAGAATCTGACGCGGAAGGGGGGGAAGGGAAAGAATGGGAAAAGGGGAGAGGGGGAGAAGGGGGAGAGGGAGAGAAGGGTGAAGGAGGAAAGGCGAGAAAAGAGAAATAGGGAAAGGGGGAAAAGGAACAAAGGGGAAGAAGGGAGGAAGGTAAAAAAATAGAAGGGAATAAAGAGAAAGGGTGAAAGAATTAGAATGGAATAAGGAGAAAGGGAGAATAAAAGAGAAAGGAGAAATAAAAAAAAGAGAGAAAAGGGCAGAAATGGGTAAACCAACAGCCCCCCCCCAACCCCACCCCCGCCCCACGAGAGCCTTATACCCCTCAAGGCCTAATCTCAGCGCTAGAGCCTTCGTGCCTAAGGATGTATGAACTCTATTTATTTCCCTCGCCGGAAATTAACCTCTTAAAAACCTCCCTCCCTTCCTCTCTCTCCCTCTCTCTCTCTCTCCCCCTTCCCCTCTCTCTCTCTCTCTCTCTCCCTCTCTCTCCCTTCCTCTCTCTCCCTCCTTCTCTCTCTCTCTCTCCCTCTCTCTCCCTTCCTCTCTCTCTCTCCCTTCCTCTCTCTCTCTCTCTCTCCCTCTCTCCCCTTCCTCGGCCTCTTGAATCTATCCTTCCTGGCTATATAAACACTTATGTGGGAGGGGATGGCGAGAGGTGTAGGCTGGGGGGGGGGGGGAAGGGGAGTATGGGGAGGGGGGTACGGGGGGGAGTCCGGTAGATGAGGCACCAAGTGTATTGTGTATTTTTTTATCAATTGATTTTCCTTTTCTTATTACTTATATTTTATATAAAAATAATGTATATAGATAAATGAAAAGATAGATGGATTAATGGAAATATGTAAATACCAATATATATATATATATATATATATATATATATATATATATATATATGTATATATATATATATATATATATATATATATATATATATATATATATATATATATATATATATATATATGCATACACACACACACACACACACATATGTATATACATAAACATACACACACACACACACACACACACACACACACACACACACACACACACACACACACACACACATATATATATATATATATATATATATATATATATATATATATATATATATATATATATATATACATATATACACACATACGCAAATACGCACACACACACACATACACATATGTATATATATGTATCTTCAAACACCCTTTTCTCCTTCCCTCCTTCAACCCCCCCTCTTCTCGACGGCGCGCGCCCCCCCCCCCCCCCCCCCATCCCGCAGCCAGTAACCAGCGGGCATTCGGACCGGCCGCTCGCGCGCCTGAGAACCGGGTCGTTGCGAGCGCTATCGGGTAGATCGGTTATTGCGCGCGTCCGGGTGATGGCGCTGGCAACACTGCCCGCCGTTGCTTATGATGTCGTCCTATTAAGGGTGTTGATTTTTATGCGGCTACACTGTGTTTGGGTTGATAGGCGTTTATAAAAGGTGTGATTAAGGTTAATGGTTATTGGTTGATCATTATTTTTTAATCGGTAGTGGATGTTTTTTTTCTTAGGAAGATGGTCGGTAACGATATTTATTTGTTTAGTAGTGCCGATTTACGGTTTAAAAAAGAGAAATTGTAGATTTTGAAAGCATTGCAAGGGAAGAATGACAGTTTTGCTTGCTTAATAATAACCTATTTTCGTTTTTTTTAAACATTTTTTCCCTTTTCGAAATCAAGACCTTTTTACTCGTTTATGTTATCGGTTTATAAATGCCTTTATCTCTCTATCAATTTATACATTTTTTGTCTAAACATATATTCATAATGCATTAATAGATTCATACGTTTTTGTATTTATTGATACTCTTATCTATTTGCTTAATTGATATCTTAGAAATATATGCAAATGCACTTAATCAAACAGCAATCATTTCAGTGATTTGAATTTCTAACGGCTAATCTTTCGATCACAATTTATTTTACTCTATAAATCCTATTTCCAAATTCTATGAATAATATGGAGCTGTTTGCTTTGTTCCGTCGTATATATCTTTACATGTTATATATATAGAGGAATTTGCATGAATTGCGCAAAATTTGTTCAGTTTCATTAATACCTTTCACTACATTTATCACCCAAAATTATGTTCCTATTTGTGTAATATTTCGACTGGAAATATTGTATTAATAAGCAATAAACTTTCGGAAACCAAGTTATGAAAGTTAATTACATTCTGTTCTTTTCTTTATGAAGTGAAAGGGCGAGGAGAGAAAAAAAAATATATATATGTATATATATATAAATTCTTTATGGATGGCAGTTAACATGATCGAAATTCATAGCAAGACTAGAAGCTCTCAGAGAGCGCATACCTCCGCCAGGGCAATAGGGTCAAGGCAATAATAATGATAATAAAAAAAGCACTTGAAGAATTACATTAAAATCACCTCTTTCTCAAGTACACAAGTGGCATCCGTGTTTCCCTATATAGTAATGCTAATGAATTCTTAAAGAAAAAAAAAAAAAATGGCCTAAGGTAAAAAAATCATACAAATCTGTTGCTAATTTTTGAGTCATCCTGTTATGCAACAAACAAACTAACCAACGGTACCAAGACATAACCTTAGCGGAGGTAAATATAGAATTATCACTATAATAGACAGAGAAAAATGGAAAGGGGGTGAAGAAGAGGGAGTAGAAAAATGGAAACGAAGGGAAAAAGAGGATAATAAAAAAAGGCAAAAAGAAAGATGGCAAAAGGTAAGATGAAAAAGAAAACGAAAAAGAGTGAAAGAGTGAAAACAAAAGACGGAACGAATATGGAGAAGAAAAGAAAAGAGAAAAAAAAGTAAAATAAAAGAAAAAAAGAAAAGAAATATGAAGAGGATAGGATATGATAGATTTTTTGTTTTTTTTTGGTGGGGGGGGGGGGGGTAATGGCTTGAATTACAGTAAACTATAGAAGCAGATTATTGAATTATTACAATATCAGGCATATTTTGTTTTCGTTTTATTTTTGGGTAATGATTTTTTAATCGATACTGTTTCCGTTTTTATTCCTATTTTATTTTTTCGTTATTCATATTTCTCTTGGCAAGATTTTAGCAATAACCATTTCATTATTATCTTCATTGTTATCCCTATTATCCTTCATTATCATTAATGTTATCATTTTTATCAACACCATTACCATTATCTTTATTATCAACATTACTATCCTTTTATCATCATTATTATTATCATCACTCTCTATTTATCACCATTATCATCAGATCATCACTATCATCATTATAAGAATTAGGATGAATCTTGTTATCATCTTGAATCATTACTATATTATTGTTATCATTACTATACTCATTGCTATCAACCTTGTGCAATCGATCCTCACGCTCTTCTCTCTTGCAAAGCCCCCCCCCTACTCACTCCCTCATTCTAAAGTGGGGGAGGGGGAGGGGGAGGGGGGGAAGAGGGGCGTGACGTAACATAAGTCTTCTTGGAGTAGCCGTGGTGACCTCATATCACAAAGAGATATTATCTTAGATTGTCACGACTCTGCACACATACGCACGCATATATACTTAGGGACAAGCACACGCGCAGACACAAACACACAGACATAAATACACACACACACACACACACACACAAACACACACACTCTCTGTCTCTCATACAAACAAACACACAAAGACAAATATAGACACATACAAACACACACACATA
>NC_091567.1:28372542-28377542 GCF_042767895.1 Penaeus vannamei
AGCCCCCGTACCCTGCAACGGTCGATCGCGAGCCCCCGTACCCTGCAACGGTCGATCGCGAGCCCCCCTACCCTGCAACGGCCGATCGCGGGCCCCCCTACCCTGCCACGGTCGATCGCGAGGCCCCGTACCCTGCAACGGTCGATCGCGAGCCCCCATCCCCTGCACCGGTCGAGCGCGAGCCCCCATACCCTGCAACGGCCGATCGCGAGCCCCCGTACCCTGCAACGGTCGATCGCGAGCCCCCGTACCCTGCAACGGTCGATCGCGAGCCCCCATACCCTGCAACGGTCGATCGCGAGCCCCCGTACCCTGCAACGGTCGATCGCGAGCCCCCGTACCCTGCAACGGTCGATCGCGAGCCCCCGTACCCTGCAACGGTCGATCGCGAGCCCCCATACCCTGCAACGGTCGATCGCGAGCCCCCATACCCTGCAACGGTCGATCGCGAGCCCCCATGCCCTGCAACGGTCGATCGCGAGCCCCCATGCCCTGCAACGGTCGATCGCGAGCCCCCATGCCCTGCAACGGTCGATCGCGAGCCCCCATGCCCTGCAACGGTCGATCGCGAGCCCCCATGCCCTGCAACGGTCGATCGCGAGCCCCCATGCCCTGCAACGGTCGATCGCGAGCCCCCATGCCCTGCAACGGTCGATCGCGAGCCCCCATGCCCTGCAACGGTCGATCGCGAGCCCCCATGCCCTGCAACGGTCGATCGCGAGCCCCCATGCCCTGCAACGGTCGATCGCGAGCCCCCATGCCCTGCAACGGTCGATCGCGAGCCCCCATACCCTGCAACGGTCGATCGCGAGCCCCCATACCCTGCAACGGTCGATCGCGAGCCCCCGTACCCTGCAACGGTCGATCGCGAGCCCCCATACCCTGCAACGGTCGATCGCGAGCCCCCATACCCTGCAACGGTCGATCGCGAGCCCCCATACCCTGCAACGGTCGATCGCGAGCCCCCATGCCCTGCAACGGTCGATCGCGAGCCCCCGTACCCTGCAACAGTCGATGGCGAGCCCCCGTACCCTGCAACGGTCGATCGCGAGCCCCCATACCCTGCAACGGTCGATCGCGAGCCCCCATACCCTGCAACGGTCGATCGCGAGCCCCCATACCCTGCAACGGTCGATCGCGAGCCCCCATACCCTGCAACGGTCGATCGCGAGCCCCCATACCCTGCAACGGTCGATCGCGAGCCCCCGTACCCTGCAACGGTCGATCGCGAGCCCCCGTACCCTGCAACGGTCGATCGCGAGCCCCCATACCCTGCAACGGTCGATCGCGAGCCCCCATACCCTGCAACGGTCGATCGCGAGCCCTCATACCCTGCAACGGTAGTTCACACTCCACTGCCCCCGCGCGCCATGAAGATGTTCGTATCAATATTGCAATCGTGCAATGGGAGCCGTCGATATTGCGCTGTTGGCGGCCGGTCCCGCAATGAGGGTTTCCACAGGGCGCGCTGATGATATTTCTGGCCGGATGATTCCTCTTGTGAGTGTGAGGTGATCGGGGCCTTTGGGTGAGTGTCCGTGTGTTGGTCTGTCTGTCTGTCTGTTCGCTGTATGGAGGTTATGGTGAGTTGATATATTTGTCATCCTGGTAATGGTGTTCTGTCGTGTTCTGTTTGCTGGTCTATTAGTTCGCTTGTAAAGGAAATATGTTTATTTATTTATTTTTTTATCATTTATATATATATTCTTTATTTATTATTCTATC
Source organism: Penaeus vannamei (assembly GCF_042767895.1). Taxonomy (NCBI): domain Eukaryota; kingdom Metazoa; phylum Arthropoda; class Malacostraca; order Decapoda; family Penaeidae; genus Penaeus; species Penaeus vannamei. Next base: position 28,374,268 of record NC_091567.1, read on the forward strand.
TTTTTATACTATTTCTATATAAGAAGAATGAAAAGAATTGTTTCATAGTCCCATTAATCCCATTTTTCACAAGCATTCTTGTGTCTAGTACCTGGCCCTCTTTTGTTGACACATGTAAGTGAGTGCTGCTATGTTAATCTCCGTATGCACGCACTGGCTGTCGTGCTAAAAGCAGGACACTAAGGTTCACGGCCTAAGAATTGCTTGCAGTCACGCATCTTGCAATCACGCCTCTACGCCACAGCTTGCACACGCCACAGCAGGCTCTGTTATTTCACCCGCTGCTGTGGTTAACGGGTCCATTCAAGCACGTCGCCCACGCGGTCTCCTCGAGTGCAGGCGCCGCAAGCACTCCCCCGCGAGCAGCCGTCGCAAGCACACAATGACGCTGCCAGGTACACCGAGGAAGGGAATTCATAGCATCGCCAGACTTCCTCCTTAAATCATGGGAACGCCCGAGAAAAACAAAAACAAATAAACAACAACAACAACAAAATCAGTGAGAACGCCCGAGAAAAAAGCCACCTGGAACGCCTCGGGAACGGCTGACGGGAAGCACGCCCCTCAGGAACGCAAGCACGAGACGGGAACGCGCTCCGGTGACGCTCCGAGGGAGAAATCGGAAACGCTCCTCCCCCCCTCCCCCCTTCCACCCCTCCCCCACTCCAGACGCGCCGGGGAATCCCCAACTCTCGGGTCTCACTATTATCACCGCGAGAGAAAATAGGAATTCGGTCTCAGTCCATTAACCCCCTGGCGGCATCATGCACCGGGGGGAAGGTAGGGGGGAGGGCTGGGGGGGGGATAATGGAGGCCGGGAATAGGTAGGGGGCTAAGAGGGAGGGAGGGAGGGAGGCAGGAAGGAGGGGGTAAGGGAAGGGTACAAGGCCAGAGGATAAGATATTGGAGTCGGGAGGGGAGGGAGGGAGGGAGGGAGGGAGGGGGGAGGTAAGAATGGTGGAGGAGGGGCATGGGGAAGAGGGGGAAGGAGCAGGAGGAGGAGGAAAGGAAGAGATGACGGGGGAGAGGCCAGGATGGGGAGGGGATAAGAGGTGAGTTGGGGAGAGAGAGAGAGAGAGAGGGGTAAGGGGGGGGGGTCTCAAGGTCGTGGCACCGTGAGATAATATTTTTGGTGATATGAGATCCCCCCGTACGTTCAGATGCCAAGTTCGTTCCCAGGAGAGATTAAGATTACGTCATACACACCCCTCCCCCCCTCCCCTCCCCCTCTTCCGGCTACCCTTTACCCCTCCCCCTCGTCTTTCCTGCCAAGACGGATGAAATGGAAGAAGGTGGATGGAAGGCGGAGGAGAAATGATATTGGATCTGTGTAAAGATGACGATGAGGATGAGGAATGGGAAGAGGAAAGGCGGTACTTGTTGAATAAAGATGGAAAAAAACATAAAAGAAAAAGGAAAAATGTGACAGGATAAAAAAAAAAACTAGATTCAGGATCGAGAATGATAAGAATGAATCAGTATGATGTCTCAGAATAAACAAAACAAGAAAGAAATTAGACAGAGCACAAATAAGACCAAAGAACAGCGAACGAACGAAAGAAAGAAAGAAAGAAAGAAAAAAGAGATTAGAAAGATCGCACTTGTAAAGGGCCTCCACAATTTATCACATCTTTTCAAACTCGGCTCAGAAGGCAAGACATTTAGCTGACGTACAGTAAAAAAAAAAAAAAAAAAGAAAAAAGAAAAAAAGGACCCACTATAAATCCTTCACAAAAGTAATTCACACTGAAGACCGACATGAAATATAAATCGAGAAGAAGTGAGACTCATTTCAAATCAATAGAACGTTCTCTCTTAATCTTACACAGCTGTATATTTGGGGAGGAGAAAGGGGACCGACTGACAGAGATACAACACATACATATATATATATATATACATATAAACCCGTGAAGGAGACTAGGACAGATTGTTACTCCATCTCCCCTTTTTAACGAACAGGACATACGCGTAGGATGAATAATGAGTAAGCCGTAAAAAAAGGAAAAAAAAGGTGTTATGAGTAATGCATTTGTTGGCAAAGTTGAAATCGCGCGAGAGAAAACTGAAATTAAAATGCGAAAGGGTTGCAATAGCCAAGAGCTGTGAAGGATAGAATGGGAGGCGGAATTAAACATACAGTATATATCGCAAAATGCTTTTAACGTGTCATAAATATGCAGGTTTTTTTCCCCCTGACACTGGCTAACCCTGATTGTCAAGAATGGTAATGGGAGTTTTATAGCGTTAAATAGAAATGAAGTCACATATATTCTTTTCTCTTTATTCCGCACATGCACAAACATACACAGAGAGGTGCGCTTGTGATAAATATGGAATGTTTTATGATAGGTAAAAAAGTAAACACGTAAATGTATGAACACACACACACACACACATATCTATCTATCTATCTATCTATATAAATAGGAGAGAGAGAGAGAGAGAGAGAGAGAGAGAGAGAGAGAGAGAGAGAGAGAGAGAGAGAGAGAGAGAGAGAGAGAGAGAGAGAGAGAGAGAGAGAGAGAGAGAGAGAGAGAGAGAGAGGGAGAGAGAGAGAGAGAGAGAGAAAGAAAGAAAGAAAGAAAGGGAAAGAAAGCGAAAAAGAGAGAGACAGGCAGACAGAGAGAGCGAGGAAATATCCAAACAGACTGTTTAATTACCACCCACCCCTCCCCCCAACCCCCCACCCTCCCCAACCCCCCAAAGATAAATCAGAAACAGATTTCAAGTTCTTTTGGGGAGAATAAAAGCCTGGCTATCTTTTCAGACTTAATAGCATGCTTGCGGTTCATCCCTTTAACATAACAAGGTCTTTTTGATGTTTGTTTGAAGTGGAAGATGTATAATTTCTCTCAAACTGATATGTTAATGACAATGCAGGACCAGGGATTTTGTAATTATTTCTGAAAATGGAGCCCTTGTTAGTTTTTGAATGTTGCCATTTCATGTTCCTATTTGTATCATTGTGTACATTGTTAATTCTTTGTTTTCCAAACTCTTGCATGATTAATGCCTCATGATCACATACAAACGCACACACTTACACATTCACACACACACATATATGTATATATATATATATATATATATATATATATATATATATATATATATATATATATATATATATATCTGTGTGTGTGTATGTATGTGTGTGTGTGTGTGTGTGTCTGTGTGTGTGTGTGTGTGTGTGTATTGTATTGTGTCGTGTCGTGTCGTGTCGTGTCGTGTCGTGCCGTGCCGTGTCGTGTCGTGTCGTGTTGTGTGTGTGT
>NC_091567.1:28382542-28387542 GCF_042767895.1 Penaeus vannamei
TTCCTTTTGGCCTTTTGGGAAGAAGAGGGAGGAAGAGGAGGAGGAGGAGGGGGGAGGAGGAGGGGGAGGAGGAGGAGGGGGTGGAGGTGGGAGGAGGAGGAAGAGGAGGAGGAAGAAGGGGAGGAGGAGGAAGACGGGAAGGAGGAGGAGGGAGGAGGAGGAGGAGGAGGAGGAGGGTGTGGATGAAGAGGAAGGTGGGGTGGAGGGAGGAGGGGGTGGAGGAGGAGGGGGTGGAAGAGGAGGGGGTGGAGGAGGAGGGGGTGGAGGAGGGGGTGGAGGAGGAGAGGTTGGAAGAGGAGGGGGTGGAGAAGAAGGAGGGGGGTGGAGGAGGAGGGGGTGGAGGAGGAGGAGGGGGTGGAAGAGGAGGGTTTGGAAGAGGGGGGGTGGAGGAGGAGGGGGTGGAGGAGAAGAGGGGTGGAGGAGGAGGGTGGTGGAGGGAGGAGGGTGTGGAGGAGGAGGGGGTGGAAGACGAGGGGGTGGAAGAGGAGGGGTTGGAAGAGGAGGAGGTGGGAGGAGGAGGGGGTGGAGGAGGAGGGGGTGGAGGAGGAGGGGGTGGAGGAGGAGGGGGTGGAAAGAGGAGGGGGTGAAAGAGGAGGGGGTGGAGAAGGGGGTGCAGGAGGAGGGGGTGGAAGAGGAGGGGGTGGAAGGAGGAGGGGGTGGAGGAGGAGGGGGTGGAGGAGGAGGGGGTGGAGGAGGAGGGGGTGGAGGAGGAGGGGGTGGAGGAGGGAGGGGGTGGAGGAGGAGGCAGGGTGGAGGAGGAGGGGGAGGAGGAGGGGGTGGAGGAGGAGGGGGTGAGGAGGAGGGGGGTGGAGGAGGAGGGGGTGGAGGAGGAGGGGGTGGAGGAGAGGAGGGGGTGGAGGAGGAGGGGGTGGAGGAGGAGGGGGTGGAAGACGAGGGGGTGGAAGTCGAGGGGGTGGAAGTCGAGGGGGTGGAGGAGGAGGGGAGGGGGTGGAGGAGGGGGTGGAGAGGAGGGGGTGGAGGAGGGGGTGGAGGAGGAGGGGGTGGAGGAGGAGGGGGGTGGAGGGAGGAGGGGGTGAGGGAGGAGGGGGTGGAGGAGGAGGTGGTGGAGGAGGAGGTGGTGGAGGAGGAGGGGGTGGAGGAGGAGGGGGGAGGAGGAGGGGAGGAGGAGGGGTGGGGAGGGGTGGAGGAGGGGGTGGAGGAGGGGTGGATGAGGAGGGGGTGGAGGAGGAGGGATGGAGGAGGGGGGGTGGAGGAGGAGGGGGTGGAAGACGAGGGGGTGGAGGAGGAGGGGTTGGAAGAGGAGGGGGTGGAGGAGGAGGGGGTGGAGAGGGGTGGAAGACGAGGGGGGTGGAAGTCGAGGGGGTGGAAGTCGAGGGGGTGGAGGAGGGGGGGGTGGAGGGGGTGGAGGAGGTGGGGGTGGAGAGGAGGGGGGTGGAGGAGGGGGTGGAGGAGGAGGGGGTGGAGGAGGGGGTGGAGGGGAGGGGTGGAGGAGGGGGGGTGGAGGAGGAGGGGGGTGGAGGGTGGTGGGAGGTGGAGAGGGGGGGTGGAGGAGGAGGGGGTGGAGGTGGAGGTGGTGGAGGAGGGGGTGGAGGTGGAGGGGTGGAGGGGGGGGTGGAGGAGGAGGGGGTGGAGGAGGAGGGGGGTGGAGGAGGGAGGGGGGTGGTGGAGTGAGGGGGGGTGGAGGGAGAAGCGTGAGGGAGAGGAGAGAGAGGAGGGAAGAGGAGGAGAGCGAGGAGGGAGAGAAGGAGGAGGAAGAGATAACGAGGAGGGAGAGAAGGAAGAGACAAAGGAGGGGGTGGAGGAGGGGGTGGAAGAGGAGGGGAGTGGAGGAGGAGGGGGTGGAAGAGGAGGGGGTGGAAGAGAGGGGTTGAAGAGGAAGGGGTTGGAGGAGGAGGGGGTGGAGGAGGAGGGGTGGAGGAGGGGGTGGAGGAGGAGGGGGTGAGAAGAGGAGGAGGGTGGAGGAGGAGGGGTGTGGAGGAGGAGGGGGGTGGAGGAGGGGGGGGGTGGAGAGGGGGGAGGGGGTGGAGGAGGAGGAGGGGGTGGAGGTGGAGGGGGTGGAGGTGGAGGGGGGGTGAGGGGGTGGAGGGGGAGGGGTGGAGTGGGTGGAGGGGGGGTGGAGGAGGGGTCGAGGAGGAGGGGGTGGAGGAGGAGGGGGGGAGGAGTAGGGGGTGGAGGAGGAGGGGTGGAAGAGGAGGGTGGAGGAGGAGGGGGTGGAGGAGGAGGGGGTGGAGGAGGAGGGGGTGGAGGAGGAGGGGGTGGAGGAGGAGGGGTGGAGGAGGAGGGGGTGGAGGAGGAGGGGGTGGAAAGGAGGGGGTGGAGGAGGAGGGGTGGAGGAGGAGGGGGTGGAGGAGGAGGGGGTGGAGGAGGAGGGGGTGAAGAGGAGGGGGGAGGAGGAGGGGGTGGAGGAGGAAGGGGTGGAGGAGGAGGGATGGAAGAGGAGGGGGTGGAGGAGGAGGGGGTCGAGGAGGAAAGGGTGGAGGAGGAGGGGGTGGAAGAGGGGGGATGGAAGAGGAGGGGGTGGAGAGGAGGGGGTGGAGGAGGAGGGGTGGAGGAGGAGGGGGTGGAGGAGGAGGGGGTGGAAGACGAGGGGGGTGGAAGTCGAGGGGGTGGAAGTCGAGGGGGTGGAGGAGGAGGGGGTGGAGGAGGGTGTGGAGGAGGGGGTGGAAGAGGAGGGGGTGGAGGAGGAGGGGGTGGAGGAGGAGGGGGTGGAGGAGGAGGGGGTGGAAGAGGAGGGGGTGGAGGAGGAGGGGGGTGGAGGGAGGGGGTGGAGGAGGAGGGGGTGGAGGAGGAGGGGGTGGAGGAGGTGGGGGTGGAGGAGGAGGGGGTGGAGGAGGAGGGGGGTGGTGGAGGAGGGGGTGGAGGAGGAGGGGGGTGGAGGAGCAAGGGGAGGAGGAGGGGAGGAGGGGGGTGGAGGAGGGGGTGGAAGAGGAGGGGATGGAGGAGGGGTGGATGTGGTGGGGGTGGAGGAGGAGGGGGTGGAGGAGGAGGGGGTGGAGGAGGAGGGGGTGGAGGAGGAGGGGGTGGAGGAGGAGGGGGTGGGGAGGAGGGGGTGGAGACGAGGGGGTGGAGAGGTGGGGTTGGAGAGGAGGGGGTGGAGGAGGAGGGGGTGGAGGAGGAGGGGTGGAAGACGAGGGGGTGGAAGTCGAGGGGGTGGAAGTCGAGGGGGTGGAAGTCGAGGGGGTGGAGGAGGAGGGGGTGGAGGAGGGGGTGGAGGAGGAGGGGTGGAGGAGGAGGGGGTAGAGGAGGAAGGGGTGGAGGAGGAGGGGATGGTGGAGGAGGAGGGGGTGGTGGAGGAGGGGTGGAGGAGGGGTGGAGAAGTAGGAGGAGGAAGAAAAGCGATGAGGGAGGGAGAGAGAGAGACAGGAAGAGGAGGAGAGCGAGGAGGGAGAGAAGGAGGAGGAAGAGATAACGAGGAGGGAGAGAAGGAAGAGACAAAGGAGGGGGTGGAGGAGGGGGTGGAAGAGGAGGGGTGGAGGAGGAGGGGGTGGAAGAGGAGGGGGTGGAAGACGAGGGGTTGGAAGAGGAGGGGTTGGAGGAGGAGGGGGTGGTGGAGGAGGGGTGGAGGAGGAGGGGTGGAAGAGGAGGGGGTGGAAGAGGAGGGGGTGGAGGAGGAGGGGGTGGAGGAGGAGGGGGTGGAGGAGAGAGGAGGGGGTGGAAGTAGTAGGGGGTGGAAGAGGAGGGGGTGGGAGAGGAGGGGGTGGGAGAGGAGGGGGTGGAAGTGGAGGGGTGGTGGAGGAGGGGGTGGTGGAGGAGGGGGTGGAGGAGGAGGGGGTGGAGGTGGAGGGGGTGGAGGAGGAGGGGGTGGAGGAGGAGGGGGTGGAGGTGGAGGGGAGGAGGAGGGGTGGAGGGGTGGAAGAGGGGGGGTGGAGGGTGGGGTGGAGGAGGGGGTGGAGGAGGGGGGTGAGGAGGAGGGGGTGGAGGGGAGGGGTGGAGGTGGAGGGGGTGGAGGAGGAGGGGGTGGAGGAGGAGGGGGTGGAAGACGAGGGGGTGGAAGAGGAGGGGTTGGAAGAGGAGGGGATGGAGGAGGAGGGGGTGGAGGAGGAGGGGTGGAAGACGAGGGGGTGGAAGTCGAGGGGGTGGAAGTCGAGGGGGTGGAGGAGGAGGGGGTGGAAGAGGTGGGGGGTGGAGGGGAGGGGGTGGAGGAGGAGGGGGTGGGGGAGGAGGGGGTGGAGGAGGAGGGGGTGGAGGAGGAGGGGGTGGAGGAGGAGGGGGTGGAGGAGGAGGGGGTGGAGGAGGAGGGGGTGGAGGAGGAGGGGGGTGGAGGAGGAGGAGGGTGGGAGGAGGAGGGGGTGGAGGAGGAGGGGGTGGAGGAGGAGGGGGTGGAGGAGGAGGGGGTGAGAAGTAGGAGGAGGAAGAAAAAGCGATGAGGGAGAGGGAGAGAGAGAGACAGAAGAGGAGGAGAGCGAGGAGGGAGAGAGGAGGAAGAGATAACGAGGAGGGAGAGAAGGAAGAGACAAAGGAGGGGTGGAGGAGGGGTGGAGGAGGGGGGTTGGAGTGGAGGGGGTGGAAGAGGAGGGGGTGGAAGACGAGGGGGTTGGAGAGGAGGGGTTGGAGGAGGAGGGGGTGGAGGAGTAGGGGGTGGAGGAGGAGGGGGTGGAGGAGGAGGGGGTGGGAAGAGGGGGGTGGAAGAGGAGGGCGTGGAGGAGGAGGGGGTGGAGGGGGGGTGGAGGAGGGGGGTGGGGGGGTGGTGGAGGTGGGGGTGGAGGGGTGGGGGTGGTTGGAGGGGGTGGGGGGGGTTGGAGAGGTGGGGGGTGGAGGTGGGGGTGGTGGTGGAGGGGGTGGTGGAGGAGGGGTGGAGGAGGAGGTGGGGGGTGGTGGGTGAGGAGGAGGTGGGTGGAGGTGGAGGGGTGGAGGGGGTGGAGGGGGGGGTGGTGGAGGGGTGGTGGGGGGTGGTGAGGAGGTGTGGGGTGGTGGTGGTGGGGTGTGGGGGTGGAGGTGGTGGGGGTGGAGGGGGTGGTGGAGGAGGGGGGTGGAGGAGGAGGGGTTGGAGGAGGAGGGTGTGGAGGAGGAGGGGTGGAGGGGTGGGTGGTGGGGGTGGA
>NC_091567.1:28427542-28432542 GCF_042767895.1 Penaeus vannamei
GTAAATTGCCATCCCCTCTATTTTGAAAAGGATACTCAAATTCAACATGATCTAAATAAAGTTTCATGATATACAAATCTAATGAATTCTTATTATCTATTACAGGCACGAAAGTTCTCATCCAGGTTTCGCCATTTCCCATCAAGAACATGCCTCGAGATCGCTGCGATCAAATTTCCACCTGCCTTCACTTTGAAGATGAAATGCGCTCAGTGAGGAGAACCGCCTGTGGAAGCTCGGTCGCATCGTCGAGCTCCTTCAGAAGCAATTCGGGGAAGTATATGTTCCACCACAATGCATAACTGTTGACGAAAGCCTCTGGGAATTTAGAGGAAGGCTCAGATTTGCCACGCATAATCCAACGAAAAGAGCTAGGTTTGGCCTAAAGATGTATTAACTTTTGAACAGGCCCCACAAGCCACAAGGTCCCTCAGATTTTGCACGGGTCAGGGCAAAAGAGAAGTCCCGGCGTCACACAAGGCCGTCGCCGATTCGATGGAGGCAGCAGACGTACTGGATGAAGGATATGACTTCTATGTCGACAACTGGTACAGCTCACCTACCCTGTTTCACTGGCTCCAGGGTAGGAAGCCCAATTCCTGTGGAACGGTTAGGTCAAACAGGAAGGGGATGCTCCGGGACTTCTCACAGAAGCTGAAGCCTAATGGCATGGAGAGGCGCACCGCAGGTGCCGGTTTGATCTGCATAAAGTGGATGGGCAAAAAGGCCATTCACATTCTGTCAACAATCCACACGTCAACGATGGTGGAGACAGAGAAGGAATATCGTGATGGGGAGCTTATCCTGAAACCCCAGGCAGTCATCTATTATAATAGAAGGGTGTGGACGAAGGTGACTAGATGGGTTCTTGTCATCAAGCTGTGAGAAAATGCCTGAAATGTTACAAAAGGGTATTCATTTATGTACTTTATATGGCTTTGATTAACACCTATTTACTTCACAAGTTAGGTGGAGGGAACATCTCCCGGCAGCTGACTTTTAGGGAAGAAGTCGTGAGAGGCCTCCTGCAAGAATACCTGCCTGATGCCCCCAATTAAGGTGGCCGAGGACGCCCAGCTATTGCGAAATCGGCTCCGAGGTTTCATTGTAGGAATCCACATGTCATTCGTGAAAATGACAAGAAATACAAACGCTGCCAAGTATGTTATGCTCATGGAAGGAGAAAGACGACAAAGGCCCATTGCCACATCTGCAAAGTCCCCATTTACGTCTTTGGATGTTTTGAGGACTATCACCATAAAGTGAAATACTGAAGATGAGATCCTCATATTGTATATAATTGTATATAGTTTCTTTTTTTTCTTTTTTTTTTAAACATGGAAATACATGCCCCACTACCTCTTTTATTCCCCACATGAAATTTCAAGAAAAATAAGCTCACACAAGTTTATTGAATGTGGTTTAACACTGGTAAAGAATCCAAGAAAAATAAGCTCACATAAGTATGTATAACATGGGATGACACTGGTAAAATTAAACGATTGCAGCCATTTTCATAATTTCTAAAAAGAGAAAAAAAATAAAAGTCTATCTCTCTCTCTCCTTCAATCCCTTTCGTCCTCTTTCCCTTTCTCTTTTTTCTCTCTCTTTCTCTTTCTTCAAGGGTTTATATATACATACATAAACATGTACTTATGAATACATACATAGGTAAAATTAAACAATTACAGTAATTTTTATCATTTCTAAAAAAAAGCACGTTCTCTCTCTCATTTTCCCCTCTTTTCTCTCTCTCTACAAGGGTTCATATATACATACACAAACACATGTGTGCCAAGGAGGGAACGCAGCTCCGCCACACTCTTATGGGGATTGCACTGCCCGGGAGCTGCGCGGGCGAGGGGATGCGACCCGCCAAGGGGATTGCACACCTTCAGCGCCTGCTGCGGCTAGGCCCTCCACTCTCTCTGGCCGCATGTACGTATGTTTGCGTGCGTGCATGTGTGTGTATATGTATATGTTTATGTTTGTATGTGTATGTGTTTATATGGGTATGTAAGTGTGTATACATTCATATCCTCTCTCTCTTATTGCGCCCTCCTTCTCTCTCTCTCTCTTTCCAATAGTTTATGTATACAAATAGGATAAAAGTCCTCTTTTTCATTTACAATCAAAGTGTTACGTAGATTCATGGGTATAAGTACACCATAAATATATATTATAAAGAACTACAAATCACTTAATTTCATTATCACATTGCTGCCATCTTCCAAATAGTACCCGAGTCTCAACCATAGGAAGATAAAATCTTAGAAATCTCTTAAAAATCTTAAAATCTAAAAAAACCGACGTCACACTCCCTCGAGCGCGGCCTCCCACTCGGCCCGAACGTAAGACAAATAACAGAACCACGCACCATGTTACGTAATACCACCACAAGGCTATGTACACCTATCTAGCAAACCGCTACCAGTGGGTTAAGCTTTCTATCAGTAGCATTTGAAGTAGGAGACAATGAAATGGCGGCAATGCAATTATCAACATGACCATTAGTATTGTTATTGTTGTTGGTTGTTGGTTATTGATGTTGCTGTTATTGTTATTACCATAATTATTGTTATTAATATTATCATTATCATTATTATTATTATTATTGTTATCTTCATCATTATTATTATTGTTATTCTGATTCCAGTCCCCATATATCCAGATCTTATCCTTGGACTTATTCTAGATTCACCAGATGCTGTGCCTACCATTTTACTTGTGTCTGGGACGAGGAGACAAGCATAAAGATCGACCTCTCCAAACCAGGTCACGTCACTTACTTAAAGTTCTAAAATTTAAGACTCCATTAAGAGAAAAAAATATAGGCTATCAGTTTACTGCCTTTAATATCCTGTCGACATCATATTTTTCTTTTCGTGTAAATCTGAATTGTGGTTATGTGTGAGCAAGTTCAAGTGTGTATATATTTCTTGCTCACCTTATTTGGTAGAAAAAAAACATGGATTACTGTGAAGATGTGAAATAAATAAAATACATATAGATGAAACAAATAAAACGATAAGTAAATGGTAAAAAGACCCTTAAATAACATTAATCTACCGCATTAAACAATGGATGCCCTCAAATGGAAATGCTAAGCTAAAGTAAAAAGACCTTTCAGTCTCTGCCTCTGGCGAAAGGTCTTAAAGAAAACACATTTCTAAAACGGCAGCGAAGACGTCACTGGAAGGGCCTCTCACAAAAAAAAGAAAAGAAAAGAAAAAAAAATACGCTGGTGAGGATAAAAAATGTAATAGAGAAATAAAGATAAATCTGGTAAGGCTTAAGAATATAAGAAAATACAAAGCTGATAAGGGTAAAAAATATAAGACTAATGGGTAGCAGATAAAACCCAAAAATATAAGAAAAAAAGCTGATAAGTCCCAAAACTATAAGGAAAAAAAAGAAATAAAAAGCTTGTAAGGCCCAACATATAAGAAAAACAGGGAAGGTAATAAAAAAAAAACAAAAAAAAAAAACGCACAAGGGCCAAAAATATAAGAAAAAATAAAAGGCTGACAAGACCAAGAATATAAATAAAAAAGACCCCCTCCCCCCCAAAAAAAACAAACAAAAAAACTAATATGGCTCAAAGATATGAGAAAATGATAAGCACTCAGAGAGGGCATACCTCCGCCAAGGCAACAGGGCCACTGATGCAATAAACATATGCGCACTTGAAGAATTACGCTAATGGTAATAATAACAATGATGATGATAATAGCAATTCCAACCTCAAATATTTTAAGTTGTCCCTAACTAGTAATGATAATGAATCCTTTAAAAAATGTCTGGATCCGGATCACGTAAATCTATTCATAATTTTTTGTTATAAAATTAACCAACAAACGAACAAACAAACTAGTTAAATAACCAATAATGATAATAATAATAATAATGATAATAAGAAAGATTGGAATAATAGTTTTAATGGTGATGATGATGATGATGATGATGATGATGATGATGATAATGATAATGATAATGATAATGATAATGATAATGATAATGATAATGATAATGATAATGATAATGATAATGATAATGATAATGATAATGATAATGATAATGATAATGATAATGATAATGATAATGATAATGATAATGATAATGATAATGATAATGATAACGATAATGATAATGATAACGATAATAATAGTGATAATAATAATGATAATAATAATGATAAAAATAATAATAATAATGATAGTTATAATAACAATGATAATAATGATAATAATAATAATGATGATGATGATAATAATGATGATAATAATAGCAATAACAATAGTATTAATGATGATTATAATAATAATGATAATAATATTGATAATGATGACATTATTAATAACAAAAACAGTGACAATATAATAGTGTTAATGATAGTGATAATGAAAATGATAATAATAGAAAAAATGAAAAAGATTTTCACACTTGAACATCTATATCAAAATCGGCTCTTTCTCAAGTACAATGGCGACGTTCGTAAACATAACCTTGAATGAGGTAATAAAAGTAATGATAATAATAATAGTTACCTCTTATCGCCAAGTTGATAAGGGTAACTGATGCAATTATTATCGTGTAATTTAATGGCACCTAAGTTAAGCTAAGACACACCTCTGGTAAAAAAATAAAAAAGAATCTGTTCATAGCAAACAAACAAACAAACGCTAGCAGAACCATAACCTCCTTGGCGGAAGTAATAACAACAAAGATAACAATAATGACAGCATTTCCCTAGCTAGTTCTGCCCACGATCTCGCTTCCCGCTGTTCTGCTGTTCAGGAATATTTGCTTTCGTGTATTGCCCCTTTCATCCGTGTCTTTGTTCTTTTATTGTTATTTTTTTACGCTGTTTTGTGTCTTGTATTTGTTTTGTTTAGTTTTTAATGTCGTTTTTTACAGTGGTTCTTTCTGTTTTCTGTTTAGCTTATACTGGTTGTTTTTACGTGTTTTATTTTTCTTTTTCTTTTTTTTCTTTGCGTCTG
>NC_091567.1:28442542-28447542 GCF_042767895.1 Penaeus vannamei
TGGCCTGGGAAAAATATGACCAATAAAATATAGTAAAAGCTTGGAAATAATGAAAGCTGTACAAGAACAATCATCTCGAAGTATTAAAAGAAATAAAATCCTAAATTTCAAAAAGATAGAAAACGCTTTGAGGGTTCTTAACAGTGGGTTTCCCCGTTTTCTTTTATCATTCCCCTGTTTCAGTGTTTCAAACTTTCTGTGTACTTGCGACTCTTAATAAAAGAAAGTAAAATGGCGAATCATAAAAAGGAGCCTGGGCACAACTCCTTACAAAAATAAAAAGGACTAAAAACGCAATCATTTACTAATAGCACGGGTTCAGGTGTATATAACAGATTTGCACTTATGACGTGACATAACTAAGGATAAAACAAGCAACACTTATCTATACAATTCAAAAGGTGTTCCACAGCAAGTCGAATTCACACAATTGCCACAAAGAAGGTCTCCATGATTGATATGTGAGGTCAATGCCCCGTTGCAGTCTTCGGTCCTCGGATCTCTGGCTTAAGGGGACATTGCTGCGCATATTAATAATACGTGTGCCAGGGAGATATCCGGCCAAGTGTGTAGTTTTCCGTTTGACATTTGCTTATCAGGTCAGGCCAGCGGAAGCTGGTAAAAATCCCCCCCCCATGTTTTTTTCTATTTCATTTTCATGATCAGAACAGTAACATGTGTAAAATTAAAGGTTGAACATAAAATTCATGTAATTAGTATGAATTGTCACACTAAAAGTTGAGCAGATAAAAATGAAATGTAATTAAAAGTATTGCAGAAAAGGGTCTTCATCTCGCCTTCATGATGGATACCTGACGGGAAGGCTGAAACAAGGTCGTTATCCAGTTATCGTTATCCCGCAAATAGTTGGGGAATACTTTTAAAGACTTAGGATGTAATTTCTTTATGTCTTTTACATTTTAAATCATTTAGAAAAATATTCCCCTACAACCCTCCTCTTCTTCAGAAACTCTTATCCCTGGAGACCATTGCAAGTGCGTCCACGTCATTCCCCGGCGCACACCGTGTTGACGGCTCATTGCAGAAAGGTGGGAGTGCGGCCTGTGCCATATTCTCTACTATGCAGCTGCCTATGGGTGATCAATGGCTTGGCTGCAGGCTATCTGATCCTCAAGCTCTACCTTCTGTCAACTTTACGGCCTCCTGGACGCAGCATCTCTTCTTGTTCAAAGAAAAGGGAATGGCATCATAGTCTGCGATTCCAAACCGGCACTTCTTGCGCTCTCCTCTCCGAGACCTGTTTGCGGCCGTGTTGTTCAGGAAATAAAATATCAACTCGCCATCGCCCAAGATACCCCCTCATCGCAGCCCTGGTGTGGACACCGTCTCATATCGGATTTGCTGATGACCTTTCCGAAGCTGCCTCTGCACTAGACTTGGACGACGCGAATGCTGCGCCCTCCCTCCAGTGCTATAGAAAAAAAAAAAAAAATCATACAGCCTCTCATAAAATAGTGCTTCATAGGGGTGCTGTGCGGACTAGCAGTGTTACCATACAGCACCAGGACCACTTTCTCCACTGTCGTCACAAATATCGCTGTCGTGGACACATGGTGCGTAGACACACTGCGTACGGCTGAGCTACCGGCCAGAGTGGCACGTCTCCCAGGCAGAGGATGTGCCTCACTGATCCTCTCGTAAGCTGTGTAACAGGCCTAATGCCAACACCCTTGAACATAATTGCCTTTAGTTCCCCACAGTGATAAACCTGCCAGCGCGGGGACGGGATACTTCAAATATGTGCTCATTAGCTTAAAGATGACAAATTCTTACTCGCCATCCACACTTTGGTAGATGTTAGTTGTATGCTTATATAATTTTGTCATTGTGTATGCGCGCGTGCCCTCAGCGTGCCCTGAGAGACACGATTGCTTTGTTCGTATTTTTGCTGTGATTGTTACTCGGCGTTTCCCCTTTGGGTGTCATAAATTATCAAATAATAATCTCTCTCTCTCTCTCTCTCTGTCTTTGTCTGTCTGTGTGTCTGTCTCTCTCTCTCTCCTTTCTCTATTCTCTCTTCTCTCCTTTCTCTCTTTCCCTCTGTCAATTAATCTTCCTCTCTGCCCGTTCGCCTTTCTCATAGGAGGTAATACAGTGTAATGCAGCAAGCGCCATTAACTTCTATTGTTCACCATAACACAAACATGTCAGCGCCCAAACCCGCCCACGGCCTCCCCACCCCCACCATCACACGCCGCTCCCCCCTCAGCGCCCCAACCCGCCCACTCCTTCCCCCCCCTTCCCCACCATCCCACGCCCTCTCTCCCTCAGCACCCCAACCCGCCCACTCCTTCCCCCCACCCCCACACCGTCCCACGCCCACCTCCAACC
The DNA here is from genome assembly GCF_042767895.1 of Penaeus vannamei. Classification (NCBI taxonomy): domain Eukaryota; kingdom Metazoa; phylum Arthropoda; class Malacostraca; order Decapoda; family Penaeidae; genus Penaeus; species Penaeus vannamei. Next base: position 28,444,895 of record NC_091567.1, read on the forward strand.
CTCCCCCCCGCCCGCGTCGTTATGCCAGAACAACCAGGTGGCGAACAGACCAGCTGGGTAATGATTGCAAGACCACGCATGCGCAGACCCGCCGCCCGCTTGTCATTGCAACACTTGCAAGGGTAATGCAGCCGCGAGAGGACCACAAGTGCCTCCACGTGGATGCCATTGTGGTGGCATCCTTGCCTCAAAGAAAAGGGGGGGGGGTTGGATGAGAGGGGGGTGGATGGGGAGGGGGATAAGGGGTGTGGATGGGGGAGGGGTGAGCGGAATAAGGGAGACAGGTGGGAGGGGAGAGGGGGAATAGGTGAGAGGGGGGAGATGGGTGGGAGGCGAAGAGGGGGAATGGGTGGGAGGGGAGAGGGGAATGGGGGTGGAGGAGTGGGGGAGAGAGGAGGGGTGACTCTTCCTTTTCAAGTGTACTTTCTTCTTCGTCCAGGAATGTTCTTATGTTTTATTTGTTACTTGTCTCTTTCTTTTGTGAAGATGCTTTGAGGGGAGGGGGTTATTGGGGGTGGGGTGGGGCTGGGGGGTGGGAGAGGTCGGTCGGAGTTCCAGCCACTGCCGTCGCGGAATACACTACATCAAGCGTAATGTTCTTTCTCTGATTCTCTCTGTTTGTCTCCTCTGTTGCCTCTCCGTCTCTCTGGTGGCACTCTTGAACCCCATTTTCCACTCTGGCACCCTCGAACCCCATTTTCCAAACTTCCTTCTCTTTATCTCTCTTCTCTTTCTCTTTCTCGAACCCCCTTTTCCAAACTTTCTTCTCTTTATCTCTCTTCTCTTTCTCTTTATCTCTCTTCTCTTTCTCTTTATCTCTTCTCTCTCTCGTACCCCCTTTTCCAAACTTCCTTCTCTTTATCTCTCTTCTCTTTCTCTTTATCTATCTTCTCTTTCTCTTTATCTCTCTTCTCTTTTTCTTTCTCTTTCTCGAACCCCCTTTTCCCTTTTCTACTCTGGCACCCTTCGACCCCCTTTTCCAGCCTGGCACCCTAACCCGTCCCTGGATTTGCCTACGGGATTGGATGGCACCGCCCATGTTGATGTTGGCTCCCGCGAAGAGGTGGCTGCGGAACGGGCTTTTAAAGATCATCTTGAGATCTGAATATGAAAGCTCGGAGACGTCTGGAGGGGAAAAGGGCCGAGGGGAAAGAGGAGGGGAAAGAGGAGGAGGAGGAGGGAGAGGTGGAGGGGAAAGAGGAGGAGGAGGAGGGGAAAGAGGAGGAGGAGGGGAAAGAGGAGGAGGAGGGGAAAGAGGAGAAGGAGGAGGGGGAGGGGAAAGAGGAGGGGAAAGAGGAGGAGGAGGAGGGAGAGGGGAAAGAGGAGGGAAAGGGGAAAGAGGAGTGGAAAGAGGAGGAGGAGGGGGAGAGGTAGGAGTAACTAGGAAGGAGAAGGAGGAGGAGGCGGAGAGGTGGAATTAGCTCGGGAAGGAGTGGGATGGGAGGAGGAGGGGGGGGAGAGGAGAGAGGGAAGGGTGGAGGTTAAGGGGCGACAGGGAGAAGGGAAGAGCGGAGGGAATAGGGAGTCGGGTGGGATCAAAGCTACATAAAAGGGTAGGAGGAGACGTAAGACGAGGAAAAGGAGGATGAGGATGAGGATGAGGAGGGGAGGGGAAAGAGGAGGAGGAGGAAGTTGAGGAATAAGGGAGGGGGAAGAGGAGGAGGAGGGGAAAGAGGGGAAAGAGGAGGAGGAGGAGGAGGGGAAAGAGGAGGAGGAGGAGGAGAAGGAGGAGGAGGGGAAAGAGGAGGAGGAGGAGGAGGAAAATGGGGGAACGAAGAGACAGGAGGGAGGAGGGAAGAAGGAATGCGAAGAAAGAAAAGAGGGAGGAGGAAGAGGAGAAGGGAAGGTTGTTAAAAGGAAAATGAGGAGGATGGAATACCTAAAAAAATGATTTAAAGCAAGCACCCAACCACCGAGTCTTAACATTGGAAAGGAAGTCCTCGTAAGCCGGAAAATTCTCGAGTTAAGACAAGTTCCTTGAGTGTGTCTGTGAATTCCTTAAGCCATGCCAGGGGACGCGAGTACTCTCCCAGACAATAAATTCTGCTTAAGATGCTGTCGTCTCGAGCGGGCTGGGCGGCCACTTGTAAGGATTAGGGCGTTCTTGAGCATCGCGGCTTAAGTTAATTTCGGATAATTTTCAAATGAGGGGGAGACTAATAGATAGCTAAAGTACATGCACACACACAGACACACATACACACAAACACAAACACGCACATATACATACACGTGCACATACACAGACACACACACACACTACGCACGCGCTTATACACACACACACACACACACTTCCATCTATCTAATGGATAGCTAAAGTACATGCACAGACACAGACACATATTCACAGACCCGTGCATACACAGACACCCACACACACACACCCACCCACACCCACACCCACACCCACACACACACCCACACCCACACCCACACCCACACCCACACACACACACACACACGCACACACACACCCACCCACACCCACCAACCCACACACACACACACACACACACACACACCTACACTCACACACTCCCACTCCCACACACACACACACACACACACCCACTCCCACTCCCACACACACACACACACACACACACACACGCACACACACACACACACACACACACACACACACA
>NC_091567.1:28465042-28477542 GCF_042767895.1 Penaeus vannamei
ACATACTCACGCTCGAACACACAAACACGAACACACACACACATGAACACACACAAACAAACGCAAACAAAAAAAAAACACACACAAAAATACAAACAAACAAATCAATAAATAGATCCACACATAAACGCACACGCACGCCGAAGTGGCCCTCCAGCAAGCACGGAATCGGAGGCGGTCGCGTCGCCGTTCGACAGGCCGTGCATCCCCCTCCTCCCCCCCTCCCCTCCCCCTCCCCTCCCCTCCCCCCTCCCCACCTCCCGGACGCGGCCATAAAACACAATTAAGTTCTCACTGACGGAAAAGTTTTCAGCGGGAAAAGTTTCTAATTAGAAATTGTGTTGTAGGGTCCCGGGCTGGGCGCTCTGACGGAGCCCAGCGGAACATGCGGTTACATTATGGCCGCGTTTTTATGTTTTTATTATTATTATTCTTTTTTTGGTTATATATGTTTCCTTCCTTTGGTTTTATTTAAGTCTTTCTCTTGTTCCCTTCCTCTTCATTTCTCTCTCCGTGGACCATTAGGGAATAATTGCACGGTGGAAATGTATTTTCTTTTTAATGTTCTGCCATTTCTCTTCCTCTTTTCGCATTATCTTCTCTCCCTCTTTCTCTTCGCCTCCTTCCCTCCTTTCGCTCTCTCTCTCTCTCTCCTCTATCTCTCCCTCCCTCCTCCTCTCTCTTCCTTCTTACCTCCCCTTTCTTTTCTCCCACTCTCTTCCTCTCCATCTTCCCTATTTCCTCCTTCCCCTCTCCATCTCCTCTTTTTTCCTTCCCTCCCCTCTCCATCTCCCTCTTTCTCTCCCTCCCCTCTCCATCTCCCTCCCTTCTCTATCTCCGTCTCTCCCTCCCTCCCCTCTCCACTCCCTCTTTCCCTCCCTCCCTCCTTCCCTCCCTCCCCTCTCCATCTCCCCTCTTTCCTTCCCTCCCCTCTCCATCTCCCTCTTTCTCTCTCTCCCTCTTTCCTTCCCTCTCACTCTCCCTCTTTCCTTCCCTCTCACTCTCCCTCTTTCCATCCCTCTCACTCTCCCTCTTTCCTTCCCTCTCACTCTCCCTCTTTCCCTCCCTCCCCTCATTCTCTCCCTCTCCATCTCCCCTCTTTCCCTCCCTCCCCTCTTTCCCTCCCTCTCCATCTCCTTGCATGACATCCATTCCCCATCTCCTTTCCCTCCGTCACAGCGACCACCGCCCCCCCCCCCTTCTCCCCCAAGACGCCGTTCCGTGCTGAAGCTGTCGTTCGGCTTCCTTGTTCTGCGAAACGGGCAGTCGGCTCCTTCTAATTAGATTGGGATCATTAGGTTTTACAATACGCGCTTTAATTGCTCATTTGCATTCTTATCTGCACCAGCGTATGATATGAGGGCTTACGGTTTAGCTGGGATTGTCAGCGGGGTCGGATTTCCCCTTGTCTGGCTCTTTTTTCTTGTTTCTTCTTCTTTTTCTTTTGCTTCTTATTGTTATGCTTGTTCTTCTACTTTTATTCATTGTTTCTTCTTGTTTCTTTTTTATTTCCTCTTCTCTTTCTTTTCCTTCTTCTTCTCCTTCCTCGTCTTATTTTTTATTCTTCGTCTTCTTCTTTTTCTATTTTTTTCTTTCTCTTCTCCTTCTACTTTATCTTAACCTTCTTTTGTTTCTTCCCTGCTCACTTTCTTCTTTTTCTTCTCCATCTCCTTTTCTTTATCTTATAGTCGTTATACTGCTTATCATTCTTATTCTTTTCCTCTACTACTTCTTTTGATTCTTCTTCTAAATCTTTATCCTGTTTTTCTTCTCTTGATTTCTTCCCCTTTCCCCTCCTTCTCTTCTTCGTCTTCTTCTTCTTCTTCTTTTTCAATTTCCCCTCTCCTCCTCCTTCTCTCTCTTCTTCTTCTTGCTCCTCTTTTTCATTTCTTCTTTCTCTTTTCTTTCTCCGTTTCCTCTTCCTACTTCTCCTATATTGCATTCTTCGTCTCTTCTCTTTGTCCAAACTTAAACACCGAGGTATTTAATGACTTTTTGAATGTGAAAATTTCTTGTTATGTAGACTAGTTTTCTTTGTTAATAAAGTCCCATATTTTCATATATGTCTCCGTCTTAATTGTTTTCCTTTCCTTTATTCCTTGTTTCAAATGTATGCACAAATATATCTAATTGTTGATATCTATTTATCTACTTGTCAATCAAATGACCTTCTTGTCTGTCTATTACATACCTCATCCCGTTTTCTCTGTTTCTCTTATCATTCTTATTGCTGTCCCCCCTTCCCATTATTCTCCCTTTTTCCCTTCTCATCCTTACTTTCCTATCCCCTCTCTCTTTTTCTCTCTTCGGTTCTTACTCTCTTTCGCTGTTACCGTTACTCTTACGGTAATTTTACCATTGTTTTTTATATGGTTATTTTCATTACTTATCTTTCTTCTTCCTCTCCTTTCTTTCGCCCTCCTCCTGTAACTGACGAAAAAATAACTATTTCATTTATACAATTATTATTCTTATCTATACATACAACTACGATACTATTCATCATAAAATGGAATGTTATTGTAAAGATACTACTATCCACGTGTCTATCTGTTTGGCCCAAGTTTGTTTCGGTGAACAACAACTAACCCAACTTCGCCCATTACCCAGGAGGGACCCATTTCCATGAATTAATCCCAGCTGCTCCATCAGGTAAGAGTTCCCTCGTGACCCAGTTTTCCACTGACCTTATAAACACGGCAACTTCCTACCAACTTTTGCCTCGGTGACCTGATTCATAACTTCCAAATGCAACTAGGAAACTCTTACGGTCTCTGGAGTCAGAGAGATATATGCTATTAATTAGATTTTTGTCTTTCTTTGGTGGTGGAAATATATGCATCATTAGCTATATGTTTATGATTTATGACTATATGATTCTCGGGATATATTTGCCCTGATGTAGTCCTGGTGTTGGAGATAAAGTAAAAAAACATACACTGAATAATGAAAAAATAAGAAAAATATATATAGAAGGAAAAAAATAGACGTGTGTTTCTCCATAGAATGACTAAGAACCTTCCCTTCGGTCTTGGATATCCATTTGGTCCTTCCTGCACTTGGGAATCGTCTTAAAACGGTTTAAATACCTCATTGTTCTGAAGCCTTAAGACATCAAGACATCCAGAAGAATCCTATCAAAATCATCATCATCTTAAGAATGTTTTTGGTCGTCAAGGAACCGCCATTCAGCCCCGAGATCAGAGAGAGTGTATGGTGGTATCCTGCTTGGTCTGGGTACACTGTGAGCTTCGTCTGTGTCAATGAGCTTTTACAGATGATTACAGACTGTGCCGGGGTCGCTTCGTCGACAAAGCCTTGAGGAATATTTACGTTAGACAATATCCTTTCTTTGTGTGTGATTGGAGGTTTGCTTTGGTTGTGAGTATTCGGTGTAGATGCGGTTTCATTGTTCGTGGGATTTGATTTTTATTTCTGTGTGTCTGTCTCTCAGTCTATTCCGGTCTCTCTCCACGAACCTCTCTTTCTCTCCTTCTCTCCCTCTCTCTTCTGCTTCTGCCTCCTTCGCTGACCCTCTCTCTTCTCTCCCCCTCTTTCTCTCGCCTTTGCTATTTCTTCCTTTGCCGACCCTCTTCTCTTTTTCCCCTCTCTCTCTCTCTCTTCCTCCTTCGCCGACCATCATCCCTTTTTTTCCTCCTCTCTATCCCTCTCTCTGTCCCCTCTTTCTTTCTCCTTCGCCTACACTCATCCCTTTCTCTTCTCTCTCTCTCTCTCTCTCCCTCTCTCTCTCTCTCTCTCTCTCTCTCTCTCTCTCTCTCTCTCTCTCTCTCTCTCTCTCTCTCTCTCTCTCTCTCTCTCTCTCTCTCTCTCTCTCTCTTCCTCTCCTTCGCCGACCCTCATCTCTCACCCCAATCGGCGTCTCCGGCAGCCATTGTCAACGACACCGGCTGGAGAGTCTTCATCAAATGAAGTTTCTCTTCCCCGTTTCTCCTTTGCCTTCACACTTCTCTTTATTGTGTGTTCTCCCTCCAGCTATTTCTTTTTCTTTTCTATTTTTGATTCGTATTTTTATAAAAGCTTTTGTCTTTGTTTTATTTTTTTTTCATTTTTTATTTTTTTATTTTTCCCTTATGTTTTGTTTCTTTTTTTCTCTCTCTCTTCAACTGCTCTCTATAACGTCCCCTCCTCTCTCTCTCTCTATCACCTCCTCTTTCTATCTCTCTCCTTTTCCACTTTTCTCCCTCTCTCTCTCCCTTTCCACTTTTCTCCCTCTCTCTCCCCCCTCTCCTTATCTCTCTCCCTTTCCACTATTCTCCCTCTCTCTCTCTCTTTCAACTTTTCTCCCTCTCTCTCTCCTTTTCAACTTTTCTCCCTCTCTCCATTTCCACTCTTCTCTCTCTCTCTCTACCCTTTTCCTTATCTCTCTCCCTTTCCACTTTTCTCTTTCTCTCCCCCTCTCCTTATCTTTCTCCCTTTCCACTATTCTCCCTCTCTCTCTCTCTCCTTTCCACTTTTCTCCCTCTCTTTCTCCCTTTTCACTTTCCTCCCTCTCTCTCTCTCCCTTTCCACTTTTCTCCCTCTCTCTCTCCCTTTCCACTTTTCTCCCTCTCTCTCTCCCTTTCCACTTTTCTCCCTCTCTCTCCCCCTCTCCTTATCTCTCTCCCTTTCCACTTTTCTCCCTCTCTCTCTCCCTTTATCTTTCTTTCCCTTTCTCCCTCCCTTCCCCCTTTCCAAGTCGACCCGTATCTTCGGCTGATTAATTAAAGTGTCGGTCCACCGGTTCGCATCCCAAGAACCGAGTGCTCCTCCTCTTCCTCTTCCTTCGCCTCCTCCTCCTCCTCCTCCTTCGCCTCCTTCTCCTCCAGCAGGTGAATGTTTAGCCTCTAATTGAGAAAACTCTGGAGTGGATTCTCGAAGCTCCACCTCTCGTCGCGGCAACATCACTAAGTGGGCGCTGTTGCCATATTGATTCCAGTGTGAATATCGGGGCTTAAGCGCGTGTGTTTGAGCGGATGGAAAGGGAGGGCGTGTGTAAAGCTGTTTTTTTTTTTTTTTTGCGGGCGGGTGGTGTATTTTTTTGTGGGTGGGTGGGCATTTTTTTAAACTTTGCGGGCGGGTGGTGTGTTATTTTTTTGGTGGGTGGATGGGTGGGGTAGGTTGGGGGGTTGATTTAGTATTTTTGTGTTGGTTTGCTTTTGACGATTAGTATGTAGGCGGTCTCTTCCTCTTATCTGTCTCAGTTTGTGTGTGTGTGTTTGTGTGGGCGTGTGTGTGTGTGTGTGTGTGTGTGTGTGTGTGTGTGTGTGTGTGTGTGTGTGTGTGTGTGTGTGTGTGTATGTATGTATGTGTGTGTGTGTGTGTGTGTGTGTGTGTGTGTGTGTGTGTGTGTGTGTGTGTGTGTGTGTGTGTGTGTGTGTGTGTGTGTGCGTGTGTGTGTGTGTGTGTGTGTGTGTGTGTGTGTGTGTGTGTGTGTATGTGCGTGCGTGCGTGCGTGTGTGTGTGTGTGTGTGTGTGTGTGTGTGTGTGTGTGTGTGTGTGTGTGTGTGTGTGTGTGTGTGTGTGTGTGTGTGTGTGTGTGTGTGTGCGTGCGTGTGTGCGTGCGTGTGTGCGTGCGTGTGTATGTGTGTGTGTGTGTATGCATGTATGTATGCATGAATTTATGGAAATGTATGTGTATGTATTTGTCTCTCACTCACTCACGCACTTATTCTCTAACAATCTCACCTCCTTTTCTCTCTCTTTCCCTCATTCCCCTCCCTCTCTCCCTCTCATCCTGATGAATGTGTGTGTGTATGCGTGTGTGTGCGCGCGCGTATGCCCCACACTCGGGTATGTACATCTAAGTAAATGGCGCATATATTTAACAGCTTCAACAAACTTTTAACCCACTGCTACAACTTTTAACTTTCTTTCCAAATCCAGCCGCTGGAGAATATTTTCGGCTCATTTCTCCCCCGAATGGAACTAATTCCATGAACCGCTTCTCTCCCGCCGCTAATTCCATTTAGGCGGCGCTCATGATATCCTATGGCGGGGTCTCTTCCGGATCTCTGCTGCCTGTTTGACGAAGCGCGTCCGGTCCTTTCCGGTGAAAACCTTTCGTCAATGGCGGCCGGAGCTTTCATTTGGTATTAAACTGTAGATATTCGTTTGCGGAGTTCAGTTTGATAAGCCATTTGTAGCCTGTCGTCATATCTTTCAGTTTGATATTAATTGCATTTTTTAAAAACCGATAACGGGTAAAAACATATGGATTTAATTACCCGTGTGGCAATTATTGCTGGCTGTGTTCCGACACATGCACTTGGCCCTGGCTTCTGCTAACGTATCCAGCAAACGAATCACTCATTGAAACATGAAGTAATCAGACTTTCAGTTTTATAAGCTTTTTTACTTCGCTATTATACATCATGTATAATCTAAGTGCAAATCAACGAGCATGGGATTGTAATATCATATTTGCCTGCTAATTACGAGAAATACTATTTAATGAGCTGGTGTTAATTGCAGTCGACGGATATTAGGATTATCAGGATTTTTTCCTAATGCTTAGATAATTAACGATTTGAAGAGCATTGTTCTTAATACTGTTGTCAATTACTAGGATAAAAAAAGGAGGTTAAGACGGCATTGATGATGATGGTGATGATTTATGATGATTTATGATGATGATTGATGATGATGATGATTGATGATAATGGTAGTGATTTATGATGATGATTGATGATGATTGATGATGATGATGACGATTGATGATGATGATGATGGATGATGATGATGATAATAAAGATGATGATGATTATGATGATTGATATTGATGATTGATGATGATGATGATGATTGATGATTAATAATTAATGATGTTGGTGATGAGCCTATAACCACTAGTAATGCCTACTGAAACTTTTACTTCGAATATTACTACTATTGGAAAAAAATCACCCATAAAGAGAGAGAAATAACCTCAAAAAAAAAAAAAACGTTGCCAGTTAGTCATTTAAAGCGCGCGGACTGCACAGCACCTGAAGTTGAAATTATGAGTCCAGAAGATTTTAATGAGCTTAATTCAATGACATCATTAAGACTTTTGCAACCTTTTTATTTGTTGTTTTTATTTATTTATTTGTTTATTCATTTTTGAATGTATTCATTTTGATTATTTGTTTACCTGTCTGGCATTTTTTTTCGAAATACGTAATCTTATGCACTTGTTTGTATGTATTTATGTATGTGTACATGTTTGTACGTATCCTTCTCATGTATGCACGTATTTTTTCTCATGTATGTAAATATGTTTTCACACTGATGCACGTATTTTTCACATGTATGCATGTATTTTTTCAGATGCTTGTACGTATTTTTTCACATGTATGTACGTATTTTCTCACATGTATGTACGTATTTTTCCACATGCATGTGCATACTTTTTTTTTTTTTTTTTTAACATGTATACACGTATTTTCCCACCTGTATGTACGTACTTTTATGCCCAAGCATTTGACTTCGAGGTGTATACTTCATATCTGTGAATGTATAAACGTATCTATAATCATGAATTATATATATATTGTTGCTATATTCTTTCATTATAACTATCCACGAAGCATTTAACATATATGCAAAAAATAAACAAACAAACAAACAATTATTTTCTCAATATTATTATTACTGAAAATTGAAAGATAAAGCAATTGGCACTCATATTTTACGGACATGTTGGTATTCGAAATAACTTTTCAAATGAAGCGTCCATTTCCTGCCCCCCCCCACTCAAAAAAAAAAAAAAAAGAAAAAGAAAAAGAAAAAAAAGGTGTTTCTCTTTTCTTTCGTTATGGTATTAATACTTACTTGATTAATGCTAAACTGCTTACGTTAGAAAAGCTCTGAATACTAAAATGCTTACTTTAATTAAAAGAAATAATCAAAGCACATTTATTACCTTATATTGAAGTTCTTTTAAGAAAAATTAATACTATAAAAATTGCAATAGATGCTTTATACTAAAATACTTATACCAAATACGTGATAACAAAGTAATTATGCGAAGTACTTTATACTTAATCAGTTACAGGAAATCATTAACACCAAGGCTAATACACAATACAATTAATGCTTAAATACTTGAATTTAAAAAATTCTAAATATTTTCTATTTTACTGAAATCCGTTACATACTTCGGATTAAAATGCACAAAATACTCCATAAAAAAGAAAAACGCAATTCTGAATTACTTGCATTATATATATCATATTATCAGTAAAATAGAATTGGATGCTTTCCCAGTGAAATATATCTTACCCATCTAGACCATTTATTAATCTATCTATCTATTTAATCACCGGTTTCGTTAAGTTAGTTTCCCGTTGTTTCCAAGAAGGATGAACTTTAAACTTCAAAACTTTTTCTTGGGAGTTTCCAGATGCCTTTAGCGAGTTTCGATTTCAGTTTCATCAAAGTTTTTTTTTTTTTTTTTTTTTTTTTTTTGAAGGAGACAAAGGAGAGAGCCATATTTCTTTGTTCATGGAGAGGAACAGATGAATTTTGTTGAGCGTGCAGGTTTATTTTTTCCTTTTCGTTTTTTTTTTTTTATTTATTTATTTATTTATTTTTTTCGGGATGTAACAGACTGTTTTTAACGTATTTTTTTCTTTGTCTGAATTTCTTCTTTCTACTTCTCTCTCCCCCTCCCCCCTTCCGTCTGTCTGTCTGTCTGTCTGTCTGTCTGTCTCTCTCTCTTTCTTAACCCATCTATCTCTTAGTCTATCAATTTATCTTGCTATAATCCGATATGTCTCTTTCAGAACTCTTTATCCTTTCTGTCTGTCATCTATCTACTCCCCCCCTCCTCGTCTCTCTCTTTCTCTCTCACGCTCGTTCCTCGTCTTTCTTGCCCTTCTGTTTGTGTTCTATACTCAGCACTCTAATGCCTCCCCTCAATCTCTCTCTCTCCCTCATTCCCCTTCTCTCTTTCCCTCTCCCTCTCTGCTGAGCTGGCGGAGTGGTGAGCGCGTTCGTCTTGCAATCTTGCGTTCAATCCCACGCCCGGCCAATGAATGGTAACCCCGGCCATTCCTTGCACACAGGGGCAGATTTGGGCAAAATAAAACAGACACCATGTCACAGCAAAGGATATTCATTGTAACAAATGGAAATAAAACTAAATCTTAATCTAAAAATCATCCTCTCTCTCTCTCCCTCATCTTCCTCTTCCCCCTCTCTCTCTCTCTCTCCGCACTCTGTTCCTCCTCTTCCTCTCACCCCTCCCTCTCTCTTCCCCCTCCCTCTCCCTCCTCTTCCTCTTCCCCTCCTTCTCTCTCCCTCCTCCCTCTTCCCCCTCCCTCTCTCTTTCCGCACTCTGTCCCTCCTCTTCCTCTCACCCCTCCCTCTCCCTCCTCTTCCTCTTCCCCTCCCTCTCTCTCCCTCCTCCCTCTTCCCCCTCCCTCTCTCTCTTTCCACTCCCTCTCTCCCTTCCCACTCTCTCCCTCCCCTCTCTCTCTTCCTCACTTTCTCTCTCCCTTCCTCTTGCTCTCATTCCATTTCACCAATATAGCTGGTGCGAGGTATGTGATAATCTGAACAATTGGTAATACCACCCGCCGCCGACTGGGGAGGGAGGAAGAGGGGAAAGAGGAGGGGGGGGTGGAGAGAGGAGAGGGGAAAGGAAGATCGAGAGAGGAGAGGGGAGGGGAAGATGGAGAGAAGAGAGGGAAGGGGAAAATGGAGGGAAGAGAGGGGAAGAGAATATGGAGAGAGGAGAGGAGAGGGGGAAATGGAGAGAAGAGAGGGGAGGGGAAAATGGAGAGATGAGAGGAGGGGGGAAATGGAGAGAGGAGAGAAGAGGGGAATATGGAGAGAGGGAAATGGAGAGAGGAGAGTGGAAATAGCAGAAGGGAGGGGAAATGGAGAGAAGATAGGAGAAGGGAGAGGAAAATCGAGAGAGGAGAGGGAGGGAAAATCGAGAAGAGAAATGGGAGAGGATAATGGAGAGAAGAGACGGGAAGAGAAAATGGAGAAAAGAGAGGGGAGGGGAAGATGAGAGAGAAAGGAGGAAGGAAATGTAGAGAGGAGAGGAAAGTTGAAGAGGATAGGGAAGGAAAATGGAGAGGAGAGAGGAGAGGGGAAGATGGAGAGAGGTGAGGGGGGAAAATGGAGGGAAGAGAGGAGAGGGAAATGGAGAAATGAGAGGAAAGAGGAAATGAAGAGAAAAGAGGAGAGGGAAAATGAGAAAGGAGAAGGGAGGAAAATGAAGAGAAGAGAGGAGAGGAGAACATGGAGAAAGGAGAACAAACGGGAAAATGAAGAGAAGAGAGGAGGGGGAAAAATGGAGAGAGGAAAGGAGAGGGGAAATGAAGAGAGGAGAGGAGAATCTGTAAAGAAAGAGGAAAGTAGAAGGAAAATGAAGAGAGAAGAGGAGTGGGGGTCAAAATAGAGAGAAGAAATGGGGGTGTTATAGAGAAAGAAGGGAGAAGAAAGGTCATGTTAATATCCCGCCGACAGAGGAGAAATGAGGAAGGCGAAAAGAGAGAGAAGAAAAGGAGGAGAAAAAGGCATTAGGGAAAGAAGAGAAGAAGGGAAAAACGAGAAACAAGGAAAAGGTGAGAGAAAATAGAGTAAAAGTACAGAGAAGAAAAGAAGTGAAGAAAAAGAAAAGCTAAAAAGGAAAATTTAAAGACAAGAAGATAAAAAAAGAGAAGAGAGAAATGAACAGAAACAAAAACAAAAATAGAAAAAATAAAAATAAATGAGAATCGAAGAAAGATGACACCAACCAGCCCCCTTCCCCCGCCTCCCTTACTCCAACACCCCCCCACACCCCACCCCCACCACCTCCCCCAACCCACCCCCCAAGCCTCAGCTCTTACCACATTTGCATGACAATCCGCCCGGCGCCTGACCAGAGGCTCCGCGGGCGCCTTGGTCAGAGGAGGAGCCGACATGACCATCCCGCCCGCCGTTGCCATGGTAACTGCCCCTTCGCGTCGTGGATGTAGAGGCGGAGGCGGTCTCTCGGTTTTTGATTTTTGTTTTGTTTATCTTGTGGTTTTCTGAGAGAGAGAGAGAGAGAGAGTGGGGGGGGGGGGGAGAAGAAAGAGAAAGAGGGAGAAGAAAGAAAGAGAGAGAGAGAAGAAAGAGAGAGAGAATAAATAGAGAGAGGAGAAGAAAGAAGAGAGAGAGAGAGAGAAGGAGGAAAGAGAGAGAGAGAGGGAGAAGAAAGAGAGAGAAAGAGAGAGAAGAAGAGAGAGATGGAGAAGAAAGAGAGAATGGAGAAGAAAGAGAGAGGGAAAAGAAAGAGAGAGAGATGGAGAAGAAAGAGAGAGAGAGAAGAAAGAGAGAGAGAGAGAGAGAGGGAGAAGAAAGAGAGAGAGAGAGGGAGAAGAAAAAGAGAGAGATGGAGAATAAAGAGAGAGAGAGAGAAGAAAGAGAGAGAGGGAGAAGAAAGAGAGAGAGGGAGAAGAAAGAGAGAGAGACAGAAGAAAGAAAGAGAGAGAGAGAGAGATGGAGAAGAAAGAGAGAGAGAGAAGAAAGAAAGAGAGAGAGAGAGGGAGAAGATGTCAGAAGCTTCCAGACACAGAGCCATGTCATACCACATAGTCCTGATATAATTGCCCCTGTGAAGACGTTTCCAAAACCAACAGTCCCAGAGAACTTCGGACAAATATCTGGTTTTTCGAAATGGCAGACAAAGGCCAGAGTTAGTGGCGCCTTTGGTGGGGTTGTGGTCTGTTTCCGTTGAGCCCCTGGAGGTCGACATGCCAGATCATCTGGAGCTCAGGATTTTTCAGGCTCTGGCTTACCGCCCAGGAAGCTCTCTTGCTTTGTGTTTGTTATAGACCCCAATGACAAGGAGGAGAACCCATCGAGTTCCTAATGAACAACATTGATGGAATGTTACATTAGTAGACATGCAAAGACATCCTAATTGTAAGCGATATGAATCAGCATCTTGTTACAAGATCCTTTGAAGATCTGTTAACAATAAATGGGCTGAACAGCCATGTTGATTTCCCCATCCACATCTCAGGCTCCTCATTGGACCCTGTCATCTCCGATCTTCCCGAAGGAGCAGTTAAGTGCCGTAGCACAGGAACAGTGGGTATTGGGAGCTGGACCAAGGGCTACTGGAAAGATTTTCGCAGTGTCCTAGAAAACATCGCATGGGCCTCCATTCTCACAGATGTTAATACATAGGCTATTAAATCAATGAAACACTATTGAATCTGCAAGAACGCTTTATACCCATAAATCGTACAAAGTTAAAGCAGATCAGCCCTGGTTTGGGCACTCATACAGACTTGTAGCTGAGGAAAAAAGAAGAGCTTGGAATCGTTTCGACATAATCCATCTACAGAAAACAAGCTGACCCACAAAGCTGCCTGCAAAAGAATAAAGCAGGTTCAAAATTGATCATTGGAGACAAATTCTCTGTACAAAACTTACTAACCGTTCGATCGGCAGTATAGACTGGTGGAGTTTAGTCAAACAACAACAGGGCCTCGCGTCTCAAGACTGCATTCCACCATTGTATAAGCCAGATAGAA
>NC_091567.1:28555042-28560042 GCF_042767895.1 Penaeus vannamei
ACTTACTCAATATAGGGAACTAATCACCCGATGAATGAGGGAGAACAGCTCTGTCTTGTAAGTCAGCTTTAGAGTCAGGCTGCGAGGAAAGGGGGGGTGAGGGGGGAGGAGAGAAGGAGGGAGGTACGGAGGAACGGAGGGAGGGAGAAGGAGAGAGAAAGAGACACAGAGAGAGAGAGTGTGTGCGGGAGGGAGAGCGAGAAGGAGAAAGAGACAGATATATTTATTTAGTCATTTATTAATCATGATTTTTTTTTCTCTCTCTCTCTTCCTCTCTTTCTCTCTCTCTCTCTCTCAAAAACGAACGAAACTGATATCAAGAAAGACGAAAAAGGAAAAATAAACATAAAGATGACTCAACCGGAACAGAGAGATAAAGGAAACGGAGAAAGGACGTGAAAGGCGAATGATCATGATAAAAGTCGAGAATAAAACCGGGAGTCAATGTAAACGGGAAAGAAACCGGGATTCACAGAGGACAGAAACGAAAACGAACCCGTCGCTTAGATGAAGCAGAAAATGGACAAAAAAAAAACGAATTTCAACGGGCATAAAAACGAGAAGGAAACTGATATTTAAGTGGATTAGAAAACCCGGTATTCAAGTGGAGCAGAAAACGAAAAGTATACGAGATCCAAGTGGAGCAGAAAACGAGGACGCGACCAGCATTCAAGTGGAAGAGAAAATGAATCCGAAACAGAGACTTAGGTGGAGTAGAAAACGAAATCAAGACCAACGTTCAAGTGGCGTAGAGAGCAAGAACGAAACCAGTAAAGACGAAACCGATAGTCGTGCTGAATAGAAAACGAGAACAAACGAATTCACGGATCCCAGAAAACAAGAACAAGACATCCAAGCGGCGCAGAAAACGAGAATGAAACCCGCATTTACAGTCGACTAGAGAACGAGCCCGAAACCGACCTTGAAGGGGGGGGGGCGCAGAGAGACAAAACCACCTGATATTTACGAGAATTTGGCGGTACATTTCGCCTCCTCACACATCTGGCTCGGAATGGCCGTCCATCTTGTCTGTTTCTCCTTTATGTGACCCGGAGATACAGCGGGCCGGGTGATGGGTGGCTTGCCGATATGAGCGGCTGTGATGTGTGTTACTGCTTCAGGGTTATATAGTAGAGATTTCGCGAATACGGAAAGCCGGGTTAATAGTTGCTAAGTAGGGGGTTCAGACTTGATTTGCTTGTGGCATAACTTTTTTGAGAGAGAGGGAGAAAAAAATGCTATTATTATTGATAAGAGTTTGTTATTCGTCGGAAAGAGGTTATGGTATACTGTGCGTTCGTGATACGGTTGTCGGTTTACATGTGGGTCAGCCTTTATGCATGTTTGAGCATGTTTGCATCCATTCTTCAATATTGAGGTTGGCGGGAATACACAAACATGCACATGCATCTTTACTCATATACACGTATGATATATAATTGAATGAATTCACGCACTCTCTCTCTTTCTCCCTCCCTCCTTCCTCTCTCTCTTTCTCCCTCCCTCCTTCTCTCTCTTTCTTTCTCCCTCCCTCCTTCTCTCTCTCTCTCTTGCTCGCTATCTATCTCCCTTCCCTTCTCCTCTCCCTCCCTCTCTCTCCCTTAATATGCTCCCCCGTATTCTTTCTCTTTCTCCCTCCCTCCCTCTCTCCCCCTTTCCCCCTTCCCCCCTCCCTCCCTCTCTCTCTCCCTCTTCTTCACGCGCCTCAAACCCCCCATCGCCCTTCCCTCCTTCACACCAGCATCCACTTGTGTATTTCTCCAATCTAAGTGCGACCCGCGCCTCGGTCTCGGTCTGAAAGGCTCTGGTCTCGGCCCCGTTCCCCGGGCGCATTGGGCTTTTTGAAGGCCTCATATCACTAATGAACGCGCGCTCGAGGCAAGGCTGTGACTTCGGTACAATTCGCCTCCTTGAGCTCTGGCGCCACCTTCGTCTACTTAGTAATTACGGTGCAGGCGGGTGAGGTTGTCGGTGGGTCGTTTGTTTGTTTGTTTGTTTGGAGGGGGGGGTGTGTTTCTTGGGGGATGTCCAATGGTGGGGTCGTGGTTTGTTTGTTTGTGGTTTGGAGAGGGGTGTGTTTCTTGGGGGATGTCCAATGGTGGGGTCGTGGTTTGTTTGTTTGTGGTTTGGAGAGGGGTGTGTTTTGGGGGGATGGGGAGCAGTGCAGGTTTTTTTTTTAATGATTTTTTGTCTGAGGGAGGCTTTTTGTTTATTTATTTGTTATTTTTTTCTCTCTTTCTCCTTCTCTCTCTCTTTCTTTCACTGTATTCTTTTCCTTCCTCTTTCCCCTTTTTTGGGTTTCGTCTGAATCCACTATTCCTTCTAAACCGATAATCCGCTCCTGCTATTACTTTACAAGTACTTACAAGTTAGACGAACTTCGAGTCCCCAGATCAGTTTCATAAGCGTCCAGCAGGAGGCCCTTGAAGGAGATTCTTTCCTCGACAACCCCGGCTCAGTCGTAGGAAGGGTGGGTGTGGGGGTGGGGGACTAGGAACTGTACTTCGGGGGGTGAGGATGGGTGGGGGTGTGGGACTGGGAGCTGTACTTCGGGGGGTGGGGATTGGTGGGGGTGCGGGTGGGGGACTAGGAGCTGTACTTCGGGGGGTGGGGATGGGTGGGTGTGGGGGGGACTGCTTAGGAGATAGGGGCTAGGAGATCTACTTCGGGGAAAGGAAGGGGAGCTTAAAAAAAAGAAGAAAAAAAAAATGGGATGGGAAAATAGGTCGTTCCGTGTGATTGGATATACCCAAGATAGACTCAATAGATTATAGGAACATTGAGCGTGTCTACGTAATGTGCTCTATATGAACGGGCGCACTTACACACGTACATACGCACGCACAAACACACACACACACGCACACATATACAAACGCTCACACAAATACACACACACGAGCACATGCGGTCAAGCACACACAAACACACACAAAAACACAAACACACACACGCATACACTCACACACACGCACACGTATACACTCACACACACACACGGACACACACGTACACACACACACTCTCTCTCTCTCTCTCTTTCACACACACACACACACACACACACACACACACACACACACACACACACACACATACACACACACAAACACTCACACACGCATTGTCTAGAACATTTACAGATAAATATATGAGAAAGAAGAAGAGGAAAGAAGAGATATCTCCTTTACCTAGTTATTTACCGATAAATATCTACGCATCTATATGCAAATATTCCACACACGCGCACCTCTTACAAATGGCGTCGGATACACAAAGCTTTATTCATAGTGTCACTCTAGGTACATTTTCTATCGAGGTGGTGCCAGTGCCTTTCCCTTGCTTTGTTTGCCTTTCTCTCTCTCTCTCCTCGCCTTCTCTCTCTCTGTCTGTCTATCGGTATAACTATCTATGTGCCTCATTCTCTCTCTCTCTCTCTCTCTCTCTCTCTCTGTCTGTCTATCGGTATAACTATCTATGTACCCCATTCTGTCTGTCTGTCTGTCTCTCTCTCTCTCCCTCTCGCTCGGTCTCTCTTTCTTATTCTCTCTCTCTCTCTCTCTCTCTTTCCCTCCGTCTACCAAGGTACAGTTTATATTGAGATCCTACTACTAACATGACTTCCCTCGTCTCTCTCTTCCCCTTTCCTGTCCTTTTCCTCACGCGCTTTCTCTCTTCCTTTTATCCTCCTTCCCCTTTCTCCCTTCCACTTATTCTCTCCTCGTACTCCTTTTTCCCTCTCATTCTCTCCTTTCCGGAAGCCGAAGCCAAAGCCAACGAAAGCCTTTTGAAAGACGAACGTCAGAAGCCACTCACTTTCTACAGTGTTTCTCTGCAATATTCCTGAGCGTATTCAATGCTATTGGAATATATCGTTATTCTACTTATTGGAATCTGGCATTGCATTTTCCCTGAACGAACACTTCCTTTGCTCCGATTCGAATCTAAACTGAGAGAATATTTCCCCGCTAAACTAAGATTGCAATTAAAAGTGAATAGATTTTTTTTCATTTATTAAAGTTTCATAAAACTCCTTGTTTGAATGTCTTTTCCTTTTCACAAGAGAGAGAGGGAGAGATTAACACAAAAATAGGGAATGAAAAATAGGCAATAAAAATAAAGAAGTAAAGTGAATTCACTTCTCTTCTACAATTCCTCCAATCAGAATTCCCATAAATATTCAATAACCCGAGGAAGCAGACCAAAAAGGCAGAACAAAGTCGCTCTCATCGTAATTACATGTGTAAAGTCCCCCGCTATTCGAGAAATGGAACGGAAATCCAATGGAAGAAATAGCCCATTGGTGAACAGTGAACAATGAACAGCCAATGATCCTACGGCGCGAAATGGCCTGTTCTACAGCTCTTGAAACAACACGCTGTTCAATTAGTGACTTCTGGACAGAGTGGCGAGTGGAAGAATATCCCCCTCGGATCAACACGGAATGGCAAATCAAGTGGACATTTGGCCTAATTAAAAGCCCGATGGATGTGAGAGTTTACTGTATACATTGTCTTCGTCACCGTGTTGCATGCAGCCCGCCCTGCCCTCTAAAGTTGCAATCACTCTTGCTTTTCTGCACTTTAGACAATACTGCAGCATTCCAGGTAGCCAACTCTCACCAAATTGTAGATTTACATACAATCCTACATGATGTATAGAGCGACACTCTCGAGCCCTGATGTAGGTGGACGAGCAGAATTCAGCGCCAGCATCACACACACACACACACATACTTCACACACACACACACACATACTTCACGCACACACACACACACACAAATACTTCACGCACACACACACACACGCATACTTCACGTACACACACACACACACATACTTCACGAACACACACACACTTCTATTTGTCTGTCTATCTTTATATCTATTGACCTATCTACTTATGTATGTATGTATGTATCTGTCTATCATCTATCTGTCTGCCTACTTATCTATCTATGTAGATACGTATAAATATAGATAGACTAATGCATACAT
>NC_091567.1:28582542-28587542 GCF_042767895.1 Penaeus vannamei
GCTAGGATCAAGGCAAGTCCCCTCCCCCCCCTTCCCCCCTCTTCCCTTCTCCCAACCATCCCCCCTCTTCCCCCACCCCACCACCCCCTTCCGGCAGCACCGCCCTGACTTGGATCACCGGAAACCCGAAGTGTCCCCTGGCGTGATAACATTAGGAAATGCTCTCATGTTTTGGAAAGATGGAGAAGAGGTTGGTGGGGAGGGGAGGGGAGGGGTTGAGAGGGAGGGGGAGGGAGAGGGGAGGGGAGGGAGGGGAGTGGAGGGAGAGG
This sequence comes from Penaeus vannamei, assembly GCF_042767895.1. Taxonomy (NCBI): domain Eukaryota; kingdom Metazoa; phylum Arthropoda; class Malacostraca; order Decapoda; family Penaeidae; genus Penaeus; species Penaeus vannamei. The sequence continues at coordinate 28,582,812 of NC_091567.1, forward strand.
GGAGGGGGAGGGAGGGGGGAGGTTGAGATGGGAGTGGAGGGGAGAGGGGGAGGGGTTGAGAGGGGAGGGGAGGGAGAGGGGGAGGGGGAGGGAGGGGAGTGGAGGGAGAGGGGAGGGGAGGGAGGGGGAGGTTGAGATGGGAGTGGAGGGAGAGGGGAGGGGGTTGAGAGGGGAGGGGAGGGAGAGGGGAGTGGAGGGAGAGGGGAGGGGGTTGAGAGGGGAGGGGGAGGGAGGGGAGTGGAGGGAGAGGGGAGGGGGAGGGAGGGGGGAGGTTGAGATGGGGAGTGGAGGGAGAGGGGAGGGGGTTGAGAGGGGAGGGGGAGGGAGGGGAGTGGAGGGAGAGGGGAGGGGAGGGAGGGGGAGGTTGAGATGGGAGTGGAGGGAGAGGGGAGGGGGTTGAGAGGGGAGGGGAGGGAGAGGGGGAGGGGAGGGAGGGGGAGGTTGAGGATGGGAGTGGAGAGGAGAGGGGAGGGGGTTGAGAGGGGAGGGGAGGGAGAGGGGAGTGGGAGGGAGAGGGGAGGGGTTGAGAGGGGAGGGGGAGGGATGGGAGGTTTGGAGGGAGAGGGGAGGGGGAGGGAGGGGGGGGAGGTTGAGATGGGAGTGGAGGGAGAGGGGAGGGGGAGGGAAGGGGGTTGAGATGGGAGTGGAGGGAGAGGGGAGGAGGAGGGAGGGGGGAGGTTGAGATGGGAGTGGAGGGAGAGGGAGGGGGGAGGGGGGAGGTTGAGAGGGAGGGGAGGGGAGGGAGGGGGAAGGTTGAGAGAGGAGTAGAGGGGGAGGGGAGGGGGAGGTTGAGAGAGGGGTGGAGGGGGAGGGAGGGGTTTGAGAGGGAGGGAGGGGAGGGAGGGGGAGGTTGAGAGGGGAGTGGAGGGGGAAGGGAGGGGGAGGGGTTGATATGGGAGTGGAGGGAGGGAGGGGAGGGAGGAAGGGGTGGAAGAAGAAAGTAGGGGGGAGAAGGGAGTGTAGGGGAGGGGGTAGATGTTAGAAGGAAGTAAGGATCCGAGCAAGGAGGAAATGGAGAGGAGGGAGAGAGGAGGGGAAGAGGAAGGCGGCTGATAAGGGAGTGGAGTGGCCGGAGAGAAGGCTGGGGGGGAGAAGGAGGGGGGAAGGGAGTTAAAAGGAGAGGAAGGAATGTAGCAATGGAAGGAAATGGGTTCTGAGGAGAGGGGAGGAAGCAAGTTGTGAGGAGAGGGATGATGGAGATGACGATTGAGGGGGAGGGTTGTGGGGGAGAAGCGTTGGAGAACGGAGGAGAAGGATGTTGGCGAAGAGTTGAGGGTAAAGTGGATGTTAGCTGGTGATGAAGGAAGGAGAAAAAAAAGTGATGAAGGAGAGACATGAGAGAGAAAAGAGTGATTGAGAGACAGACAGAGATAGAGAGAGAGAGAGAGTGAAAGAGAGAGAAAATGAAAGAACACAGACAGAGAAAAAGCTAAGAAAAAAGGGGCTTCATCAGGAGAAACGAATGTGGGAAGAGGGGAAACCAATGAAAAAGGGGAGAAGAAGGGAAATACGAAATAAAAAAACTAACGAATAAGATTAAGAACAGGAGAGGGTCAATAAATGAAAAAGGGGGAGAGAGAGAGGAGGAAAGGAGAGAAACAGTAATTAAAACAGATAATTGCCAGAAGTTACCGAATAAAAGAAGAAATAGAAACGAAGAAATGGGGAGAGAGAAGTGATAATAATGAGATTTCCAAATAAGGACAAAGATTGGAAGATATTTCTCGAAACTAATGATTATGAACTTGATGATAATGATAGATTGTTGATAATGGTGATTGTGATGCAGATTATAATGGCAATGAAGATAATGATAGTCCTAATACTAATATTAGTAATGATGATAATGGTAATGAATATAATGCTGACATTAATAGTAATAACGATAACAAAAATGATAATAGTAACAAGAACAGCAATGATAATGATAGCAATGATAATAATAATAATGAAGATATTGATAACAATGATATTGATTATAATAATAATGATAATAAATGATAATAGTGATGATAATAATGATAATAATGATATCAATAATAATAATGATAATAACAATGATAACAATGATGATGACAATGATAATAATAATGTTAATGAAAACAATAATAACAATAATGATAATGATAATGAAAATGATAATAATGATGATAATAATAATAAGGATAATCATAATGATGATATTGACAAAGATAGAAATGATAAATATGATGATGACATTAGTAATGGTGAGGAGGATGATAATACTGATCATCGAAATGATAATAGTAATAACAATGATAATGATAAAGATAATAATAATAACAATAGTACAATAACAAAATGATAATGACAATAATAATGATAATGATAATGATAACAACAATGACAATGATAATACTAATGAAATAATGATAATTATAATAGTGATGATGACGATAATGATAATAATGATAATATTATTAACACGGTAGAGTGTTTTACTATTCACGAGGATGATACTACTACTAATACTTCTACTTCTACTACTACTATTACTACAACTCTACTACTGTTATTACTAATATTGCTACTGCTATCATGATAATGATGACGATGATAATACTAGTAACAATAACATTGAAACTACCCCTTGCTTTTTTACCATTTTTTCATTTTCATTTCTATTTATTATTTATTTATTTATTTATTTATTTATTACAATTCTCTCTCTGGCGAGAAGGATAACATGGAGAGCTAAGTCAAACTCGAATATCCATTTGTACAACTGAAAAAGCCACCATATAAGACCGGACACAATCCCAAGGGTATTTCTTAGAAAGGGTATCAGATTTCCCAAAATGTAGTAACTAAAATACATTTCTTTCTTTCTCTCGACTAAAGAAAAAAAGTAGCCCCCACCCCTAAAAAATCATAAACAAATAAAACAACTAAAAAAATGTATATGGTCCCTACCAGATAATGAAAAAAAAATCTTAACCACTTACCTTATGAAAATCAAACATGCAAATAACAAAAGATCCCCACACCTTTCTAAAAAAAAAAAAATCCTACTTTACAAAAAATAAATAGATAAATAAATAAATAATAAATAAATGATTATCCGCCACTCATCAAATAATAAACAAACTAACGACAAGACAAGAACCTCCACACCTTACCAGGCCGACCAATCGTAACGAGCCTCTCCCACCACAGAATCTCTCCCAACCCGCCCCCTTTATTCGGATAAGTGAGCCATCGAAGGAAGGATGCCCCAACCACACATAAATGAGAAGTAAACGAGAGCAGTGCTTTTGTTGAGCTTGTAAACAGGCGCAATAAAGGTCCTTTCCGCACTGACATATCGCTGCGAGCACGGGGAAGGCGGGCGTTTTGACGCGCGTGGTCACACTGGGATGGGAACCGCGGGACAAGGCCAGTGGAAGTTAATGAACACAGACATTGGTTATGGTTGATGTTACTGTATTCATCACACACATGGTGATGAAAATATTAGTAATAATGATAACAATAAAAATAATAATGAGGATGATAATGATAATAATGATAATAATAATTATAATAATCATAAAAATAATAATGATGATGATGATGATAATAATAATAATAATAGTAATAATAATGATAATAATGGTAATATCAACGATAATAAAAATGATGATAACAAAAAGATAATGATACCAAAAATGATAATAAATTTGATAGTAATGATATATGATAAAGATAATAACAAAGATGGACAAATATAATCACAACAATGAAGCAGGATAAAGATGACAAACAAGGAGAGACAAGAACATTGAAACCAGAATTGTAACTGCGAGAGAGAAAGCGTAAGGGGGAGAGGAAGATGAAGAAAAGACGTAAGAATAAAGACACGAGGTCGATACGAAGAATTACTTCAAGTGGGATCAGATTTTTTAAAATCTATTTATTTATTTATTATTTATTATCTATTTATCATTTTTTGTCTGAAATAAGCATGAGCAAAATGGAATTAAGGAGAAAATAGTAGTTTTAGAATAGCATACAAAGGCAGCGTCCATTACATAGGTGAGTTAGTCTTACAGACGTCCAAATGGTATGGTGTATAGTTTCAGGTTCAAACGCTAGTTTTAGCAGGAAGAAGCATTGGCAGAAGGAACGTAGAAAAATAAATAAATGAAATAAATAAATGAATAGATAAGTAAATAAATAGATCAATAAATAAATAAATAAATTAATTAATAAATCAATAAGTAAATAAATGAGTAAATGAATAAATGTATAAATGAATTAATTAATAAGTAAATCAATCAATCAATGAATAAACAAATAAATAAATAAATAAACAAATAAATAAATAAATAAATAAATATATAAACAAATAAATCATATAGAATAAAATAAACAACACAATAAATAAATGAAAAATAAGAAATAAGTGGGCTGGCAACTGAGAGAAAGAAAAGGAAAAAGAGAGAGAAAATAAGCCCCATGTACCGTGCTAGATACATCAATAGATTCAGTGAAATGGCATCTTCAGGATCGCATTATCGGAGAATCGAATCCTTCATACTTTTGAAGTTATAGCCTCTGCTACTGTCATTTGTTTTACATATAGATCGAGGTTGGATATGATGAAAAAAAATTCCGAACTCTTTCATAACGCGATAAATAGCAAAATTGACACCATTCGCAGTCGCAAAGGAAGATCGAAATGTATGGAAAGTATAAGCAAACTGGCGACCGCGCACATCATACCGAAAG
>NC_091567.1:28597542-28600042 GCF_042767895.1 Penaeus vannamei
TGACAATAGTGCTAATAATAACTTTTATAGTATTAATGATTATGATGGTGCAGGTAAAACTGATAAAATTAATAATAATGATAATGAAAATAATGCTATTATTGATATCAAAAATATAAATAATGAGAAAGGTAAGAAAATAGAAATGATATAATGATCATTATTGCTATCGCTGTTATTATTGCTATGATAATGATGATAATGATAATAGCAATGATGATGATGATAACAATAATAACAATAATAATGATAATAATGACAATGATAATGGTAATAAAAGTACTAAAGATAATAATAATGATAATAATGATAAAATTGATGATGATAATGATAATGGTAACAACAACTATAATAATGGTAATGATAATGATTAAAATGATAATAATGATAATAATGATAATGATGATGATAGTAAAAATAATAATGATAACAATAATGACAATAATAACAGCGCAAATAATAATAATAATGATAATAATGATAATAATAATGATAGTAATGATAATAATGATAATAATGATAATAATAATGATAATAATAATAATAATAATTATTATTATTATAATTATTCTTATTAATATTATCATTATTCTTATTATTATCATTATTATCATTATCACTATTATTATAGTTATTGTTGTTGTTGTTGATGTTATCAGTATCCTTAATATTTTTAATATTACTATCATTATCATTTTCATTATCATTATCATTATCATTATAATCATCATCATAATTATTATAATGAGTATCATTACTTTCAAAATTATTAATATTATCATTATTACTATTATGATTAGCAGTAGTATCATATTCAAAACCATTATAATTCATTGACATCAACATCACTGTTAAGACGATTATCAACATCACGACTCATTTCCACATCACCCACTTTTACTTCAGTCACGCGTCACTTTGAAATAATTCTTTGCCATTTTCTCCACTAAACATTTCCCAACAAAGCGAGGAGAGATCATACGTTTCCTTTTAAATGAAATGTATGACCTCTCTGACCTCCTTTTTTTTTTTTTTCTTTCTTTCTTTTTTTACGTGTGGGAGTCAAGTGCCTTCTCCCATGTGGCACTGGTATGCTCTCAACGACACACTGGTATTCCTCTCGTAACACTGATGCCCTGTTCTTTGAAGCGGTGTTGACGAGTAAGTCCTGAATATAGAATTATACTTTTTTCTTTTTTTTTTAACATGTCTTCTGGAAAGGTGGACGATTGTGTGCGGGAAAGAATATGGTTGAAAATACGTGGTTTGGATCTTTCGCTTTAGTCTCTTTTTCTGCTTTTTGTTTCTCGTTTCTGGTCTGTTATCTCTATTCTCCAAATTTGCTTTTTTCATTTTTTTTACTCTTCTGTTATCTGCTAAACCCCCCTCTCTCTCTCCCTCTCCCTCTCTCTCTCTCTCTCTCTCTCTCTCTCTCTCTCTCTCTCTCTATATATATATATATATATATATATATATATATATATATATATATATATATATATATATATATATATATATATATATATATATATATATATATATATATATATATATATATATATATATATATATATATATATATATATATATATATATATATATATATATATATATATATATATATATATATATATATATATATATATATATATATATATATATATATATATATATATATATATATATATTCATTTATCATATGTGTATCTGTTTATACATACATTCATACATGTATATATAAACGTTTGTCTAACTATCAATATCTATGTCTCCAGCGTATTTTATCGATAAAGTATAATAGATTACTGGAAAAAGAACATTTTTACTGCCATGACGAACAACGATTTGTTGTCTTAGTTTATACTTTGTATCCATTTTAACATCGTCTAGACATAAATAAGTTCTCATACGAATATCTTCCAACAATGAATTTGACTCAACAATTCGTTAAATAAGCAGTCGTTGTTACATTTTTTCGTTACTGTTAAAAAAAAAATCAAAGCTATTTACTTCCTTTTTTTTGTCCAGATCCGTTTTAACATTGTTTAGTCATAAATAAGTTCTGACATTATCTTCCAACAATGAATTTGATTCATCAAATAAACCGTGGTTCCTTTTTTTCGTTTTTGTCAATAAAATGCCTGAAAGCCAAGGTCACATTCTTTCAACCTACTTTGTCACGAGGTCAAGGTATTATTAGCGCAGCAAACCGAGAATAATGGCTCTGCACATAAATAATTATGGTGCTGCGAGAGAGAGTTCATTATAAAATAATTTCTTTATTTGCTCTACTTGTACCCACAGACGGAGGCGCAGGGAGAACGCAAACACACACGTTTATATACGCACTCAGAGACACACACGTTCTGTCTCTTCTATTTTTCTTTTTCTTTCTCTGCCTCCCCCCCTCCTCTCTCTCCCTCTCTTTATCTCTCTCCTCTCTCTCTTTCTCTTCATCTCCCTCTCTTTCTCTCTCTCTGCCTCCCCCCTCTCTCTCCCT
>NC_091567.1:28605042-28607542 GCF_042767895.1 Penaeus vannamei
CTCCTGGTTAGTTGTGAAGGAACTAGCATTATAAGGTACTGTGTATATAGAGTGAATGTTGTATATATGTGTAATGATATGATAATGATAAAATGAGTGATAGTAATACTGGTGATAATGACACTGATGATAGGTGAATTATCTTTAATGTAAATGGTAGTGAAGATAACAAAAATTATAAGAATAACAGTAACGATAATGATAATTGCAACAATGATAAAGATAGAGATATTAGCTATATATATATACATTTATTTATATATATATATAATATATATATATATATATATATATATATATATATATATATATATATGTGTGTGTGTGTGTGTGTGTGTGTGTGTGTGTGTGTGTGTGTGTATAAATGCATATATAGATATGTATATATATATATATATAGATATGTATATATATATATATATATATATATATAAATATATACATATTTATATATATATATATATATATATATATATATATATATATATATATATATATATATATATGTATCTATATGTATATACATATATATATGTATATATATATATATATATATATATATATATATATATATATATATATGTATGTATGTATGTATGTATGCATGTGTGTGTGTGTATAGTAGTAGTAATACTACTAGTAATCGTGATAACGATAATACTAATAGCAATAATGCTACTAATGTTTCTTCTACAAGTACAGTTACCACTTAAGTGAATAACACAACAAGTAATCCTAATAACGATATTAAAAACACCATAATGACAACAGCAAAAACAACAATAGCACTGAATCACTGACATTACATCCTGCACTACCAATGAAAGGAGTTTCTTTGACACTTCAGATTCTTCAGGTTCCTCATTCACCCCCCCTCTATTCCCCCCCTATCCCCCATTCCCCAGCCCCCACCTTCCCAGCTCTCCAACAAAAGAGGAAAGTCTAGAGTTACGAGAAAGAAGTTGCTTGGACCGTCGCTGGCAACTTGAGATTTTGATTACCATAATGCAAGTCCGAGGGAGAGAGAGGCTGTGATAGGAGATCTGTGGGGGAATGTGGGTGCTTTGATATAGAAATGCACTTGCACACATACACACATGTGCAAACAGACACACAAATATATGTGTATATGTGTGTGCGTGTGGATTTCTCCGTTTATCCCAGTCATTCTTGGTAGGATTAATCGTTAACTCCTAGACGCTGTCCCGGCTCAGGAGGTAACTGGTCCCGTTAACTGAACATGCCAGGGCTCTCACAAGCAGAGATAAACATTACGTTAGATGTTGTCGTTACTCTAGATTTCAGCAAATTACCTTAGAACTGTGGGAGCAGATCCCTGAAAATTACCTTAGTTTATTTTGTTGATTTTCTTTGCTCACAATGCTTTAAATGACGATTGCACAACTGACCAGGTCTAGTTTTAGGTAGCAATCAACCATAATACGCATGATTTTTTTTCTTAATAGACCTGATAGGCTACATAAATGGAATCATTAAGAAAATTAATGCTCTTTCCTTCTTCAACATAAATAATACTTATCATTACAAAACAGAAATAAAACACACTTTCAAATACTGACTGACTGTGAGACTGTAAGAGTATTATTACACTAGATCATCAATAATAGTTATCATTACAAGATACAAAGAAAACACATATTTTCAAATACTAACTGATAGTAAGTTATCAATACATAATACAGAGAAATTAGAAGACTGTCCAAAATGGAAACACATGAGTAGTTGTTTTATGTTTCAGAGCAGAACAACTACTCATACTGCTTTGATATGAGATTCCTGGCTTCCTCATCTATAGCATTACCATTTACTCTTTAAATCTAATATTTGTCTATCTGCAATCAACTGATGACTGGAGATTCTTTTCCTTTTAAGACCATTTTTGGTGTGCAGTAAACTTACAAGACTAATACTTTTCAAACTACCTCTGATATTAGTTTTAATTCTTCGTAGATGACTAAAGAGCCTTTCTACAGATGCGTTGGAGTGCGGTAGGGATATCGTACACGAACTACTTTTGTAAGATTGGGGAATTTTGGCTCTCCTGTCCCATTTTTCAATAACAGTTCTTTTTCAGCACCTTTCTCCCCCTTAAACTGGCAGTCTAAGCTTAATTGTCTCTAGTCTATATCTGCTACACTTGCCCCCTAGGACAAGTTTGCGGTGCAAAGCATACCGGAATAACTGGGCTTGTTTTTCATAACCATAAATATTATTAAATTGTGGCTTTTAAGTCATAATTACGTTAGAATTACCTTAAAAGTTGCATTAACTTAAACGTTACCTTAAAAATACTTGAATTACCTCAAACTAAGGCAATTACCTTGAAAGTGAGGGCCCTGGAACATGCTCTCCAACCGCCTTTGTTGGCTACTCCCATGGGGCGAGTCTTCCTTAACTGCTTTGCTTGTGTGAGCACCCATATCTTTGTGCTGCTCTGCACATCCGTAGTCATCTCTTCACTGCTGCGAACACTTTTTGA
>NC_091567.1:28610042-28612542 GCF_042767895.1 Penaeus vannamei
ATGGTTGAACTTAATGAAGATTGATAAGGCAGTTGCTCGTGGATATGCAAGACAATACAAATGTTTTCACCCTCGTTATCCCTGATTGCAAATTGCTGTTTTTAATTCTGGAAATTGTTACTTCCAATCCTATCTAAACCTTAATTCCCATGTTCGACATTCCTTTTCCATACACGCACACGTTCCTGCACGCACACAAACAAACACACAAAAGGCACGCGCTCGAGCGAGGGGTTCATGCATACCAATGTCCATGCAGAAGTGACACTACATGGCCTCCGTGAACGACACCGCAGTCCCTCCGACGCCATGACAAGAGCAGCGCCTTCACTGTCCATGTCGACATCGGCGGCCACCTCCCCGAACGGCCCCAAGCATCCATCATTAAGCGAGGCCTGACCCGACGACAAGAGTGGCAGGAGCCGCATTAACATAATCAACTAACAGCGTTAACGCCGCGTCAGAAAGACATGAATTATACAGTCTCATGCATCGCCTCTTGGCATCCCTTGTTCATCATTACATGGAGAAGCAAAACTACGAGTTTCCCCGTTCTTCTCCAAGTGGTTTTATCTGCAATAAACACACAAACACACTCACACGGATGCATACACACACACATACTTAGATAAGGAGTGTCCATTGATTTCGATGACAATACGGGCTGCAGATCTTGTCGCAAGATTGGCATGGTACAGGTTTAGAGAGATTTTAGTTTCTATTAATTTAGCGCCAACATGCACATGTTTCCACCTGCTTCTGTCACTGGCGAGTCATAAGTGCTGAAGGTTGGAGTTGATACTTTTTCAGGATGTTTTTACATTGGTCTTTGAACCTTTTCTTTCGGCCTCCTGGCGGACGACTGCCACGATGCAGCTGACCATGCAGAATCTTCTGAGGAAGTTTATTGTCTGCCATTCTGACAACATGGCCCACCCACATGAGATGGCGCTTGGCAAATATGGCCTAAATATGGACTCCATACTAACAAGTGTTGGTTCTGTCATAAATAGTGTCGTAGAAGTGGTCTTGCCATGTTATACCGAGGGTTCATCCGAGTCAGTGTGTGGAAAGCCTCTAGCTCCCTCATATGTCGTCTGTACAAAGTCCACGTCTCAGCCCCATAAAGAAGTGTTGGCCCACACACTGGTACACTGCAGCCTTAGTTGTGGCTTTAAGGTTATGGCTGTTGAAAACAACCCAGCCGTCCGAAAGCCACAGGGGCCTTGCTTATCTTAGTATTGATTTCTACATCTATTAAGGAGGACGATGATACTATGCTGCTGAGGTAAGGGAAGGCTACTACATTTATCTCTTCATTGTGAATGTAAAGTGGTTGACGAGTCTCATTTTGTCTTTGTATGAACTCGGTTTTGCCGATGTTTACCTTAAACTCAACTGATTTGTATCTAGTGGCGAGGAGGCTGAGACTGTTCTGTGGGTCTGAGGGAGGGACTGAAAGAAGTAAAAGGTCGTCTGGATACTTAAACTCTCTTATGTCATAAGGATATTTTAGTTTGTGCTTGGAGACGTCTCAATTTGAACAGGTTGTCTAGGCTGCACTTTACTGCCACTCCCTTATACCCATTGATGACGGTGTGGGGGATGATGTTTATGGCAGCTTAGTAGAGACTGAACAGGACTGGCGCCAAAACACATCCCTGCTTCACGCCTACGACAACATCGAAAGACTCCGAGAGATTTCCGACTCGCACTCTTGCCTGCATGCGAAGATGGCTGAGAATTTCGGTGGAATTCTAAGATTTTCTAGGATCCACCATGAGTTTCCTGGTAATGGTTGCAAATGCTTTCGTCAGGTTTATGTAAGCCATGTATAGGTCTTACTTTTCCTTTGCATTTTTCTTGGATTTGCCTGTAGTGGATATGGTGTCACAGGCAAATCTCTTCTGTAAGCCATACTGAGAGTCTCGTAGTATGCCCTCAATAAGGTGAGTAAGAAGAAACTGGAGCTTAATTGGTATAATCACTTTGCCTGTGATGGAGAGGAGGGAGATACAGCTTCTTTTAATAGATGGTGATGATTACAGCTTCCTTCTTATCTTGAGGGACTGCTTTGAGGGATGAGTTTGAAGAGGCGACTTTTCATCGAGTAGCCCCCTCCTCTAATAACTTCGGGGGGAACGATGTCTAGCCTTGGGCTTCTCTTTTACGCAATTTATGGTTGGAAACGTGTTAGGAGTTTCGATTATGGCTTTGATATGATTATACATGTAGTCAGCCTGTACTGGATTTCTAGGATATTGAAGGCTACTAAAATGCACAGTCCTGCACATAGCTATCTGGCTGTTGTCTCGAATTAGATTACTCTCTGCTTTTGACAAGAATAACTTTTTTTTTCTTTGAGGGCCATATATTGATTATATTTGTTGCTTCATATAACTGTTGGAAGTTGTTGATATCGGCAAAAGTGCTAATGGCAGCTGTTGGCGTGGCATATAATTTTAAACAATCCGTCAATCAACCTTCCAGGGTGAGCATA
>NC_091567.1:28627542-28630042 GCF_042767895.1 Penaeus vannamei
GAGAGAGAGAGAAAGGGAGAGGAATATAGATAGGAAGATAGAGAGAGAGGTGGAAGCCAGAGTGAGAGAGAGAGGGAGAGAGAGACTCTGGCAGACAGACAGAGAGCCAGGCAAACAGTCAGGAACTGAAACAAACAAAGATAAACAAATAGACAGAGCAAGAGAGCAAGAAAACAATACACACGCACACACACACACACACACACACACACACACACACACACACACACACACACACACACACACACATATATATATATATATATATATATATATATATATATATATATATATATATATATATATATATATATTTATGTATGTGTGTGTGTGTGTGTGTGTGTGTGTGTGTGTGTGTGTGTGTGTGTGTGTGTGTGTGTGTGTATGTATGTGTGTGTGTGTGTGTGTGTGTGTGTGTGTGTGTGTGTGTGTGTGTGTGTGCGTGTGTGTATGCATGTATGTATGCATATTTATAAACAAAAACATACATATAAATCGAAAGAAAGACCATAATTACACAAAACAAAAAGAGAAAGAGCGCGAACCAAACGAAAAACCGAAAACGTAAAATCAAAAAACCCGACAACTCAGAAGCAGGAGATAAAGAAGACAGCCCGACAGAGACGGATGAAAGGAGCCTCATCCGGAGACGGCGACAGACAGCCAGACAAATAGACCATCCAGCCAGAGATGTCCCGGCTATGAATTAATCACTGGATCTGCGCCGAGAGGATGGCGGGGATAATGAAGGTGACGCCAGAATAACACCCGAGGAGCGGAGGAGGGTTTTCTCCTGTGATTTTTGCGGCTTGCTTACTTCGTTATCATTGCGTACGTATTTCTTGATCGGTTTATTTGTCTATCGATTCTTTTATTTCTATATATATATATATATATATATATATATATATATATATATATATATATATATATATATATATATATATATAATCTTTTATGTTTGTTATTGTTATTTTTTTAGCAGTCTCTTGTCTTCTGTTCTGTTGTTACCTTTGCTTTTAGGGTGGTGGTAGATTGTTAGTAAGACTTATCTTTTTCTTTTATTCTCTTTTCTCACTTTCTTCAGTCTTTTCCTTTTTTCTTGCTCTTGCTTTCTTTCTCTCTCTCTCTATCTATCTATCTATCTATATATATAGATAAATGTCGTGGACACACGTCATCTCGCGAACAACGAGTGGGCAAAGCGGATCCCATATGGATGGATTAAATAACCAAAGCCTGGACAAGACGCCAGAAATAGCGGGGACTCGAGCAGTCGGCAGGAAGGGAGGCACCCTGACCAAGAGCGGCGGAAACATCATGTGACAAGGGGACGACACCATGGGAGAAATCGCAAAGTCTATCAATGTGGGAATACAGGTCGGATTACAGGTAGAAAAAGTGGAATGTGATAACTATAGTATTAAAATTTTGATGAGACACAGAAAAGTCCACATGCATGTGTATTTCCCCAGTGACGGGGACTGTGGACTCGGTCTCGGAGTGTCGTCCAGGAGCCACGTCCCTTTTGGTGGCTCATCCTGGGTAAGCCTTTTTGAAGTAATTTAGTGTAGTATCGTGATGGAACATGGTGGACAGGAATTAGAAATGGAAGACAGTATCAGGGGAGTTATTTTGGTAACATGAGAGAGGTATTTTGGAATGTAATTAGGGTTAAGAAGAAAGTGAAGATTTTTATAAACATAGAAAGAAATAACTTGATTATTAAATTTAACCGGTGTTAGATGTGTCTTTATAAACATTTAACTGAAATAGTTAGGTTAGTTTGTAAGTGTACTTAAGTAACTAAGTCTTTTCTAAGATAGATAGCTCAACGGAAGTGTGCAGGCGGTGACAAGTCCTGTTGTTGTCCGACAGAGCGTAAGAGTGGTTTTTTGTCTATCAAGAATTTGATTTTGTCATGATTATTAATTTTCTTGCTTAGTGGTTGCTTTTCTTGTGATCATCATTCTTTTGTGTAACATTTAATTGATATATTAACTTGAAATAAATAATTAATTGCTTTCAGAACTATCTAAATTTGTTTGATAATATTTGGTTCATTAGAATATAACGTAAAAGAAAGAAAGAAAAAAAGGTTTTCGACACGAACACAAACTAAACAAATCCAGTCAAACTTTATGTCCAATAAAGTCAATTATGACAGTCTACAGATTTCATCTATTGCAAAAGATATGCTCTTGACATGTGGCGCTGGATAAACATGACATGTCATGAATTTAAGCCACTGTATCAATAATCCTTCAGAATTAAATACCTTTCTTGGTGTGAGGGATTCTCTGCCTTATGGACACAGGGTGGATACTGTACTGGATAATATTACTGTACGTGTGTGAGTTGTTAAATGTTGTGGATAAGATCTGTTGTGAGTAAAATGTTTATACTTTGACCCATAAGATCTTATGTTTTCAGTTTGAAAATTATGATTTTGCATTTGTTTTTCACTTGGTTGTTGAAACAGACGTTAGCACGTTTTTAT
>NC_091567.1:28640042-28645042 GCF_042767895.1 Penaeus vannamei
GATCAATTCATTAATTCACTAACTTTCGCATTTCTATTTTCTATTTTCTCTTCATGTCAATTAGCCTACTTAGGTTCTTATGAATTCATTTAAGATTCATAGGTATTATACAGTATTTTTCTTGTTCTATTTAGGGCATAAACAAGGCTGTTTCGTCATTATTACTTCATTTAAGTTTTTTTTATCTGGTTAAGTCGTTATTGATCAATTAATTAATTCGCTAAATTTCGTATTTATATTTTCTACTTTTCTCTTCATATCAATTAACCTACTTATCTTCTCATGAATTCATTTAAGATTCATAATTATTATACAAAATGTGCCGCACAGTTTTTTTTTTTTTTTCTTTCCTTCTTTCTTTCTCTTTTTTTTACTTCGGTTTTAATGATACCGGGAAGGATAGTCGACACGAGTATCATAACATGACCTATTACGGTAATTGGTTCAATGACTAACGTAGCGGCCGGTATAACAGGTTAACATATTTATAAGTGAATGCATCTGTATATGTAGATTTTTATGTGAGTGTGTTTATGTGTGAAAGAGATGGATAGAGAGAGAGAGAGAGAGAGAGAGAGAGAGAGAGAGAGAGAGAGAGAGAGAGAGAGAGAGAGAGAGAGAGAGAGAGAGAGAGAGAGAGAGAGAGAGAGAGGAGGAAGACAGAGAAAGACAAAGACCCAGACAGAAAGACGGACAGACAAAGTGAGAGAGAGAGACGGACAGACAGACAGACAAACAAACAGACAGAAAGACATAAATAAATAAAAGATAAGAGTGAGAGAAACACACGCACACACAGACATATGCAACGAGAGTTTTATAAAGGTACATGCGCTGCGTGTGTGCATAGATAATTAATTACGTCAGATTGTGATGAAGTCATATTTCAAAAACTGACATCATGGACTGACAGGCCTAAAACACTCCCATTTACCTCGTCTTTCTCTCTCCCTCTTTACTCTCCAGAATGGAAGAATGAGAAATATTATAATGATGATAATGACAAAGATAGCAATGGAAAAAATATGTTAATGATGACATCGGTGGTAATAGATAGTAAGATAGCAATATCGATGCTAATTAGAATGATTGTGATAATAATGATGGTAATAATTCCAATAAAGTTATGATGGTATTAGCATAAGTATTACTACAAATTTTATCAATGCTGATGACGGTAATGATTATCATTATGTTCATTATCATCATAATTATTATCATTGTTATCATTATTATCATCATTGTCCTTACTGCTATTACTATTATTAATAATATCATTATCATTATAACCATTATCATTCTTATTACCACTGTTATTATTGCTGTTACCATTAATATCATTTTACGCATTATTAGTAGTATGGTAATCTAGATTATCATAATCATCATTATCATCAATATCATTAACATCTTTATCATTTTTATTATTATAATGATATTAATATCAATAATGTTAACAATAATACAAATAATGACAATAACAATTATGATAACAACAGTAATGACAATTGTTATTATTATCACCATCATTATCATTATTAATATCATTATTGTTATAATCAGTACCGTTATTAATTTTGTTATTATTATTATCATTATTATTATTGTTGTTGTTGTTATTACTATTATCATTATCATCATCATCAGTGTCATCATTAATACCATCTCAGTTATTATTTCTAATAATGATGATATTATTATTCCTACTATGATTACTATTATCATTATTACTATCATTATTATTATCATCGTTCTTCTTATCACTGCTATTGTTATCATTATTATTATCATTATTGTTATTACTATTACTATTATTATTATTATTATCATTATTATTATAACTGTTATTTCCATTATCATTATCATGATTATTAGTATTACTATTATCATTAATGTTACCATCATCTTTTTTTTATTATTATCATGATCATTCTGTTGTTATCATAATCATCATTACTATCATTATCATCATCATCAGTGACATTATTATCATTGTTGTCATTATCATCATCATTGTTATCATCATCATCTTTATCATATTTCATTATTACCTCTATCAATTTTCATTATCATCATCACTATTACTATTATCATTGTTATCATTAACATTTCTATCAATACTATTTGCTGTTACCATTACCATTATTGTTATAGTATTTGGTATCCTTACCATTATCAGTAATCGTATTAGCATTATCATAACTTTAATTATCTGATTATTTTCATTATTACCATTACCACTACCATTGCTATTGACATTATCATTTCCATTTTCAGTACTATCAATATCACCATCATTCTTAATATTATCATTACTGGCTTTATTAACGTTATCACTATAATATTATGATAATATGATATTCATAGGATATGATAATATGATGAATATCAATACGCAGTGAAGTATATAATAATTATATTATGTTGATATTCACCATCCTTAGTGTTATCATTATCTTTGTCTCTGTTATCCCTATCTTTATCACTATCATAATCATTATAATGCTAGCGAATTCCGAGGTTTGTTATAATAAAAAAGACGAAAGTACAGTCAGCAGACAATTAAGACAATCATAATAATTCTAATACTAACAAAATCCGATGCAAGTTATAACAAAAACGACGAAAAGACAGTCAGCACATAATAACGCCAGATACACTGGTGCTAACGAATTGGCCAATTAGCAATGGGATGATGATAATGCGATAGAGACGAGAATATGAAAGAGGACAGGGGCTGATGCCTCACAATGGGATTAGATCCTGTGGTCCTTCGAGGGAGCGAGAAAAAATATATCCTATCATATATAGTTTCTCTATTTGTTGTAGTATGATAATGGTATTATCTATGGGCGTGTATGTGTGAGTACACGCACATATACATACACTCACTCACACACGCATGCACACATAAGCACACACACACGCACGCACCCACTCGCACCCACCCATCCACACTCACCCACACACACACACACGGACAGAAACACACACACACACACACACACACACACACGCACACACATACACACACACACACACGCACACACACACACATACACGCACACACACACACACACAAACATGTATATATATACATACACACACACACACACACACACACACACACACACACACACACACACACACACACACACACACACACACACACACACACACACACACACACACACACACACACACACATATATATATATATATATATATATATATATATATATATATATATATATATATATATATATATATATATATATATATATACATGCATAAATACATCAATATTACCCTTAGATACATCAGCTAATCACGAGGCACGAATACGGCTTCTTAAGCAACCACCGCCGTACGAATATCCATTCAGACGGCGCCGTACTATTTGCGAGAGACGGAACCAACTATGATTTTTTTCTTCTTTTCTTTGGCATCCTAGTGATAATCATTGCATTAAAAGAAGCGAAGATCAGATTACTCCATAAAAAAAACATGTAGACTGACTTTTTATTCCATGTTTTTATTAGGCCAACGAACCAAAAATAGAAAAGATGATGAAATGGAATAAAAGATCCTCCTCCCACGTGATAAGGGAAAATAGGCCTAAAAGCTAATCGACTTTAGGTTCTCTTGCGCCTCCTCTGGTTTCCTTTATCCCTCCTCTTTCTTCTATATTCTTGTTCTTGTTCTTCTTCCTCTTCTCCTTTCTTATTATCATCATTCTCCAAATCTTTCTCTTTTCTTCTCTTCTTCCTCCTCTTCCTACTCGTTTTTCACCTTCTTCTCTTCCTTTACTTTTTCCTTCTCCCCTTGTCTTCTCCCTCCTTCTCCTTCTGTATCTCATGCTCCCCGTCTCATTCTTCTCTTTCTCAACTTTTTCCTCCCTCCTCCATTCCTCCTACTCCTCCTCCATCTTCTGCTCCTGTTCCTCTTCACACTCCTACCCCTTCTTCCTCTTCCTCCACCTTCACCTCCCACTTCTTCTTCTTCCTCCTCCTCCTCCTCTTTCTCTCCTCCTCCTCCATCTCCAATTCCCTCTTTTCCTCCTCCTCCTCCATCTCCACCTCCCCCTTCTTCTTCTTTCTCCTCTTCCTCTTCATCCTCCTCTTCCATCTCTACCTCTCACCCTCCTCTTCCTCCTCCTCCATTCCCCACCTCTCCTTATTCTTCGTGCTCCTTCTCCTCCCCCTCCTTCATCTCCACATCCCCGTCCTCCTCTTCCTCCTCCTCCTTTATCTCCACCTCACCCTTCTTCTTCCTCCTTCTCCAAATCCACTACCCCCTCCTTCTCTTCCTCCTCCCTCTACCTTCACCTACCCCTTCTTCTTCTTCCTCCTTCTCCTTCATCTCCTCTTCTTCCTCTCCCTCCTCTTCTCCTCCTCCTCCTCCATCTCCTACTCCCTCTTCTTCCTCCTCTTCTATCTCCACCTCCCTACCTCCTCCTCCTCCTGCCACCCTCCTCCTCCTCCCACCTTCCTCATCCTCCTCATCCTCCTCCATCTTCTTCCTCCTCTTCTATCTCCACCTCCCACCCTCCTCCTCCTCCTGCCACCCTCCTCCTCCTCCTCCCACCTTCCTCCTCCTCCTCCTCCTCCTCCTCATCCTCTTTATCCTCCTCCTCCTCCTCTTCCTGCTGCTGTTAGGTGTGGACTGACACTAATGCCTTAATACCCGCAAGCAACAGCCTCCAACGCTTAAAGGAAGAGGAAGGAAGACGTGTCGTGTGGACAAATATCATTATGAGGAGGAAATGGATTATGCGTAGGAGAGGAATAAGGAGGAATAAGGATAGGGGGGGAAGGAGGGGTGAGGGAGGAGATTTGAAGTTGAAGAAGGAAAGAGGAGGTAGGAAGGGAGGAAGGAAATTTATATAAAAAAAAAGATTAATGGAAGGAGAAGCGAGAGAAGATGGGAGGATAAAGAGGAGGAAAGGAAGGTAGGAAAAGCACGAAGGGTGAGATAAGGGGAGTGAGAAAAGGAAGAAG